>NC_046157.1:14743450-15055950 GCF_011064425.1 Rattus rattus
AGTCCAAGTCAAGGGTCAGCCTCAGCTACTCAAGGAGTTCAAAACTACATGGGCTACATGAGATCCTATCTGAAGAAGAAGAAGAAGAAGAAGAAGAAGAAGAAGAAGAAGAAGAAGAAGAAGAAGAAGAAGAAGAAGAAGAAGAAGAAGAAGAAGAAGAAGAAGGAGAGGGAGGAGGAGGAGGAGGAGGAGGAGGAGGGGGGGGGGAGGGGAAGGAAGAAGGAGGAAGGAAGAGGAGGGAGGAGGGAGGAGGAGGAAGGAGGAGGAAGGAGGAGGAAGGAGGAGGAAGAAGGAGGAGGAAGGAGGAAGAAGGAGGAGGAGGGAAGGAGGAGGGGAGGAAGGAAGAGGAGGAGGAAGGAAGAGAAGGAGGAGGAAGGAGGAAGAGGGAGGAGGAGGAGGGAAGGAGGAGGGGAGGAGGGAAGGAGGAGGAGGGAAGGAGGAGGGGAGGAGGAAGGAGGAAGAGGGAAGGAGGAGGGGAGGAAGGAAGAGGAGGAGGAAGGAAGAGGAGGAGGAAGGAGGAGGAGGAGGAAGGAGGAGGAGGAAGGAGGAGGAGGGAGGAGGGAAGGGGGAGGAAGGAGGAAGAGGAGGGGGGGGGAGGGAAGGAGGAGGGGAGGAGGAGGGAAGGAGGAGGGGAGGAAGAAGAGGAGGAAGGAGGAAGGAGGAAGAGGAAGGAGGAAGAGGAAGGAGGAGGAGGAAGGAGGAAGGAGGGAGGAGGGGGGGAGGGAAGGAGGAGGAGGAGGGAAGGAGGAGGAGGAGAAAGAGGAGGAGAAGGAGGAGGAGAAGGAAAGGAGGAGGAGGAGAAAGAGGAAGGAGGAGGAGGAGGAGGAGAAGGAAGAGGAGGAGGAAGAAGAGGAGGAGGAGGAGAAGGAGGAGGAGGAGGAGGAGGAGGAGGAAGAGGAGGAAGAGGAGGAGGAGGAGGAGGAGGAAGAGGAAGAGGAGGAGGGGAAGGAGGAGAAAAAAAGGAAGGAAGGAGGAGGAGGAGGAGGAGAGAAAGGAGGAAGGAGGAAGGAGGGGAAAGAGGAAGGAGGAGGAGGGGGGAGGAGGAGGGGGAAGGGGGAAGGAGAGAAGAAGAGGAGAGGAGGAGAAAGAGGAGGAGGAGAAGAAGGAGAAGAAGGAGAAGAAGAGGAGGGGGAGGAGGAGAAAGAAGAGGGGGAGGAAGGGGAGGAGGGGCAGAGAGAAATGGGGATGGGGAAGGGGAGGACAGGAAAGAGGGGAAAGAGGGGAAGGAGGGGACGGAGGCGAAGGAGGAGGAGGGGGAAGAGGAGAGGAAAGAAATGCAGAATATTGGCAGAAAACAAATGGAGATTACAACTGAGAGTAGCTAAGGCCAGATGCCTTAACTACTCAGATGAGAATTTAATTTCAAGAATAATTTGGAGATCGTTTTAGGATTATGGATGGACCATGTCACAATCAGAACTTTGCTTTCCCCCGAGGACTTAGACATGGTGGACTGTGTGGGGAAAAGGGGTGAGTGTTTCAGTGTGAACGAATCCCAGCCCAAGAGTAACTTGGGTGGAGAGCTTGTACTGACATTACCACCAGAGAGAAGATCCTATCCATCAGGGAACAGAGGCACACTTTCTCCCATGGCCTGCCAAAGCTGACTGCTTTCTGTTTGCTTCACAGGTACAGCTGAATACCTACTGTGTGCTGAACACCTGGCCCTGGAGATGCATTAGTAAGTGAAATAGAGAGGCATCCTTGTCTCAAGGAGGAAGTCATTAACTCCTGCATGGGGCTCAGTGTCCCCTTGGAGGGGCAGCTTCTAAATACTAACTTTTAATATATTGTGGTCCCATGTTCTGTGTCTCCCTGGCAGCATCTGGACACCACCAATACATTGGCTCAGGGAGGGGGTTACTGGGCAAAGTCTGGAATGAGGAGTCTGCAGCCTCATTTCCCTTCTGGGAGTCAGACACTGCTGCACGCCAGGCCAGGGAAAGCAGAGTCAAGGATGGGCAGGATTCCAGTCTGGTTGGGATCGAATGCCAATGAGGTGGAAGAAGAGGGAAGGTCTTCCTCAGGGAAACTTAGTGTTAGGCAAAGGCCTTCCCTTTGGCAACCTTTAATGAAGCAGCTCTCTAAGATTATTTTTAACTTGTTCATATTTCTTTATTGGGGGTGGATATAAATGAATACACTTTATTCGGGGTAAACTAGGGATTATATAGTTTTGGGGGAAGGTCTGAGAGTGTCCAGGAAGGGAAGGTCATTGGCTGAAGGCTAAAGGTACTGAGAAGCCTCATTAGCATGGAGAGGCATTCCAGATGCTGTGCTACATAACTGAGTGCCCGGGTCATCCTACCTGAGTTTTGTGGTTCGGCCAGAGCAGGCATTAGAGGCAGGGAGGGAGGGAGCAGCCCCACTCCTGCCAGTCTCAGATCTCTGAGAGTCCTGGAGTTTGAGCATTCCCCACCTCGCCAGTCCCATGCCCACCTGGTGGCCTGGCCCAAGAGCCCATAGTATATTCCAGTTCTATGAGAGCTAAGCTGTCACATAAAATTAGACATACCACAAAGGTAATGCTTTCAAAAGTAAAGGCTTTGAAGAAGACAGGCCAAGAGTTGCAAGCTGTCCATGAGTGAAACAGCTCTGCCAACATGTAGAGATGGCCTTAAGTAGGCAGGAGATGCCTCAAAGCCAAAACACATCTCACACCAGAGGCGGGACTTAGGCTTGGAGTAAATGAAATCAAGAACTGTGGGCTGGGAAGGCCACTTGGTGGGGAGGGGTGCCTGTCACCAAGCCTGAAGACCTAAGCTTCCAAGGATAATGGCTTGGGAGAAGGAGAGAACCAATTCTCAGAAATTATCCTCCTCACACACGCTATACCATGTGCCCACCAACCTAAACAGACAGACGTGCCCATCAACATGCACAGACAGACACACTAGTCTCACTCACACTACGCACACGCACAACAGTGTAACTATTTTTATACAGAAAGACAATAAATCAATAGCTTGCGGTTATATAAAGAAGGGTGGCCATATATCATATGACATTCTCAAAGTTAATTTTTTAAAGGCGGAGACACAACAGGAAACAGCAGAAAGGGAGGATCCTGCCTTTGAAATTTGGCATTGTTCGTATGTCAGGAGAAGGACACTGGCTCCAGACTTCTTTTTTTTTAATTGGATGTTTATTTACATTTCAAATGTTATTCCCTTTCCTGGTTTCCTGTCCGTAAGCTCCCTATCTCCCCTCCCCTTCTTCTATAAGGGTGTTCCCCTCCCCATCCACGCCCCTTTCTCACCCCCACCCCCGACATTACCTTACACTGGGGGTCCAACCTTGGCAGGACCAAGGGCTTCCCCTCCCATTGGTGCCCAGCAAGGCCATCCTCTGCTACATACACAGTTGGAGCCCAGGGTCAGTCCATGTATAGTCTTTGGGTAGTGGTTTAGTCCCTGGAAGCTCTGGTTGGTTGGCATTGTTGTTCTTATGGGGTCGCAAGCCCCTTCGGCTCCTTCAATCCTTTTTCTAATTCCTCCAATGGGGGTCCCGTTCTCAGTTCAGTGGTTTGCTGCTAGTATTTGCCTCTGTATTTGACATGCTCTGGCTGTGCCTCTCAGGAAACATCTATATCTGGTTCCTGTCAGCATGCACTTCTTAGCTTCATCAATCTTATCTAGTCTTGGTGATATATATATAAATAAATTTATAAATATATATATATTTTATAAATATATATACATATATATTTATAAAATATATATATTTATAAATTTATATATATATTACATGTGGAGCAGGCTGTGAATGGCTGTTCCTTCAGTCTCTGCTCCAAACTCTGCCTCCATATCCCCTCCTATGAATGTTTTTGTTCCCCCTTTGAAGAAGGAGTGAAGTATCCACACTTTGGCCATCCTTCTTCTTGAACTTCATGTGGTCTGTGTACTGTATCTTGGGTGATTCAAGCTTTTAGGCTAATATTCACGTCTCTGTGAGTGCATGCCATGTGTGTTTTTCTGTGTTGGGTTAGCTCACTCAGGATGATATTTTCCAGTTCCATCCATTTGTCTATGAATTCCATGAAGTCATTGTTTTTGATAGCTAAGTAATATTCCATTGTGTAGATGTACCACACTTTCTGTATCCATTCCTCTGTTGAAGGGCATCTGGGTTCTTTCCAGCTTCTGGCTATTATAAATAAGGCTGATATGAACATAGTGGAGCACATGTCTTTTTTATATGTTGGAGCATCTTTTGGGTATATGCCCAAGAGAGGTATAGCTGGGTCCTCAGGTAGTGTAATGTCCAATTTTCTGAGGAACCTCCAGATGGATTTCCAGAGTGGTTGTATCAGTTTGCAATCCCACCAACAATTGAGGAGTGTTCCTCTTTCTCCACATCCTCGACAGCATCTGCTGTCACCTGAGTTTTTGATCTTAGCCATTCTGACTGGTGTGAGGTGGAATCTCAGGGCTGTTTTGATTTGCATTTCCCTGATGACTAAGGATGTTGAGCATTTCTTTAGGTGCTTCTCAGCCATTCAATATTCCTCAGCTGAGAATTCTTTGTTTATCTCTGTACCCCATTTTTAATAGGGTTATTTGGCTCCCTGCAGTCTAACTTCAGCTCCAGACTTCTGATGTCATACATAAGGCCGTGGAGATAGCCAGCCTTTTGTACACAGTGCCCTCAGACAGAAGCAGCAGACTGCCTACACATTCTTACACTGATCACTAACCACCCACCAAGGTTGGCTTCTGGGGCAAAGATGGGCCAGACATGAATTTCTGTGTGTTCCCAGATAATACCCAGATACGTTCTTTGGCTGGCCATGGGAGAAAGTGTGCCTCGTCTCCCTAACAGACCAGATCTTTCTGCCTGGTGGTAGGATTCCCTAACAGTTCTGCCCAGTGGCAGAATGGTGGTAATGCTGGTCCAAGTTCTCTACCCTGGCTTTGCTCTCGGGCTGGGATTCGCTCTCACGAAAACCCTCACTGCTTCCTCCCACACCGTCCACACTTGACACCAGATGAGTAAATTAGAATTCACATCCACATGTCAGTTACTGATACAACTGAATCCTCTCTGGGATTCAGCACTGACTGGACCTGTGGATCACCTGACTTCACCAAAGCACAATCAATCAGTAAAGAGAACACCGTCTACCAGGCTGGCTGCATAGACATCACATAAACAATTTACCTACAGGCGTCCTATATGATGTCTAACATAGTTCTTAGTCTATGGGTGATTTCGAGGAACCTGAATGATGAATGCCTAGTAAGTGGTGGAGTTAGGACTCAAGTCCGTACTTTTTGACTTTCAGCTGAGTGGTTAGGTACCCAATGAGTCTCCCCAGCACTCTTCCCTTGTTCACTGTTTGCATACAGAACACACCGGGGTGAAGACAGTCAAGGGACCTCTGAACAAAGGACCTCATCGATCTTACTGCTGTATTGCCTGCATAGCAGGCAAAGACTCTTATGTCCCTTGATCCTTACTAGACTCCTGAGGAACACAGGACAGGGATCACCTTGTCCATGCTCAAAGGACATAGACATTTGTGGCAGCTTGCACCAGTTGGGCGCAGGCGTGAAGAAAATCTATCTCTACCAATCAGGTCCTCTGACGTCTGATGTGTCCTCAATCAGTGGCTTTGAGGAGCATGGCAAACCTTTTTCTCACAGTGGCACATATGGGTTAGCACAGCCAGTGCCTTCCAGAGCATGTGGCACAACAGACATGCTCTGACTCCATGAACCCAAAGTGAGTTACCTACCTACCTCTTTTGTCTGATTCTAATCTCCAAGGAGAGGGACCGTAACAAAGTCCAATCCTTGCTTACGGCCCCATTGACTAAGACATTTCTCCAGGTGCTTCACCTCGCACCAATTCTGCCAGGCGGTCACAGTCCTCTGCCTCATCTGACATGTAAGCTTTTTATAGCTTTGCCTAATGCCACACTGCCCTTCAGCAGGTGATTTCACCCTTCCCGACACTGAACTGCCTGCAGTGATCTGGCCAAGGCCCTCAATGGGACTCAGTTTACCCATTCGAGATGCAAAGATACCGACTGACCTTCACTACCAATAACATCTTGATTCTCAGACAGCTTCGCGTTGACTTCCTTTCGACGCTGAGTCACTGGAGGACACCCCTGGGAGTCTTAACGTTTTATTTGTGGTTTTTAGCTTTACCTTGAGAAACAGCTTCAAACCCTAAAAACCCAAGGCAAACCACTAGAACTTGACATGGTGAACCCCTCTTTCCAGCTAGAAAGGAGATGGAGTGTCTCCGAAGGACAGCCTGCTTGCCAGGGGAGGGGTGGGGTCATCTCTGTGGGGCTCTAAAGGGAGCCCTTGTAGGAGCCGCACTTCTAGATTTTTCTCATTAACTCCTCACAGGTGCTTCAGCCCCTGCACAATGTGGCTGTGTCAGGCAGGCCCATCAGGGACCCACAGCTGGTGAGCTGAGCCCAGGCTCCTTTTTCTTTCTTTTCTTCCCCCTCCCTTTTATTTACCTCTTTACCGAGAGAGAAACAATCAGGGGAGATCAAATCCTAAACAGCCTTTGTGTCTCTCACCCTGTCAGCCTCTTTAAGTCAAAGAAATGGGATTCCAAAGCCAACCTAGGAGACATTCATCTTCCAGAAAGTTAAACAAGGATGGCTGGCTGGAGACAGAAGATGGGGTGAGCAGAGTACTCAACAGTCAAACAGGTCCAAAGCCTCCTGCTGGGCGGCGGCAGCGGAGTTACCTGGATAAGCCCCCAGCGTAGTGGCTGGGAGCATCCCCAGGAGGCAGCAGACACCAGCCAGCAGAGTAGTCAGAGCTTTCTGCTCCTGGGTGGGAGACGGTCATATTCAGGCAACCCTGCTCCTCCACCTGAATACTCCATGGCATTGGACAGAAAGCTGGAGGTGATACAGAATTCTAGAAACAAAAGAAGAATTGGGCCATGTTTGCTTTTTCATTCTTAGAGCAAAATTTACTGAGCACGAATTTGTTCGGATTAAAACCCAGACAAAGAGCTAAGGTGCATATTTAACATACCAAAGTGGACCTAGCCTCCAGGTTCTCAGAATCCCTCAGTCCCTACCTGATAGACCTCACCCCTCTACCCTGAACTTTCCCAGGATTTTTGGTTTTTTACCCCCTATATAATCGGGACATTTTGCAAGCTCTCTCTGTCTCTGTCTCTGTCTCTGTCTCTGTCCCTCTCCCTCTCCCTCCCCCTCCCCCTCCCCCTCCCGCCCCCTCTTGTATCTACTAGCACCTTTTTCCTCTTTCTTTTTCCACTTTTCATTGTCTCCCTGCCCATAGCAACTTCCCTGAACTCATTCCTCAGGAACAAGTAGCCCGCCCAAGAGCAGCTTCCCAATAAATCTCCCTTTATATTCTTTAATCTGGCTTGAATTGACTCATTTCACCGGCAGGGAACAATTTATCAGTATTCTGTGATAGGAACAATTTGAGTGAACAGAGCAGACAAGCCCCAGTGCCCTTCAGAGCTCGCACATGAGTAGACGAATCAGATTAATAAAGTGCATCCTATGTGGTGTGCTGGGTACAGAGGAGGAAGGAACACAACACGGGAAGGAGAAGAGGAGGCGGTATTTTAAGAGTGGGTGTTCAGAGAGGTGACGTTGCGTACAGAGCACAGGAGCCTCGCGTGAGTCCAGGGCGGATTGCTCCAGACAGAGGAAGCGCATGCGCAAGTGTGAGGCCACGTGACCAGCTGCAGACCAAGGCAGGGCATCGGATTTAATGAATAAGGTCAGATTTTGGGGGGACGCTAAGCCTACGTCTGAGGTTCTGGAGTTAGTCACAAGGAAGAAAGCCAAGTATCCAGCACAGCCACCCTGAGAGGCTGAGAAGACTGCCAGAGGGAACAGCTTAGGGCTTCATGAATAAAAGACATTGAGTTTGATAAAGGAATGAGTTACCGTTCATCCGCCAGTGGCTTGCACTCCTTGCCTTCCACCTTCTTGGGAACCCTGAGCATCTAAGCAGGTGGGCTCTGTGCTCCAGAGTCCCTCATCCATGTGCACATCCCTCTCGTCTCTGTCATTTTATGAGGAAGGCTTGGCAATTATATGCCGAAGGGAAAGACGGATAGCTAGATAGATATAAGTGTATTACAAATTTTATTTATCTTCCCTGGCAATAGTAGTATACGCCTAAAATTCTGGCATTTAAGAGACTAGGAAATTGCTATAATTCAAGCCTAGCCTGGACTATATAATGAGCTTCAGTCCAGCCTAAGCTACCTACCCAGTTAAGACTTTGTCTCAAAAAGAAATAATATATAACACACAATTCAAAATAACAGCAAACAATTCCATTGGTCTCTCATGTTACTACTACTCTAGATAGAGACATGTAAGAGAAGATTATAGAAATGGATGCATAAAATTATGAAGAGCAAGATGCCTTATAGCCTCTGTTTGCAAGGTGACGAGCAAAGAGCCAGCTTGAATTTGAAGAGCTGAGAATCAAGGAAGCCAATTGGGATTCTCAACTCGATACCAAAGGCTTGAGACCTGGGGATAAAATTTGAAGGTAAGAGGTTCATATCGGCATCTTTAAAGGCCTAAGACCTGGGAGGCTCCAGTGTCTAATGGTCAGTGGAAATGGATATCCTAGCTCAAGAGAGAAAACACCTCTTCCTCGCTGCCCTTTGATCCATCCGGTGCTGATGCACTGAACGATGCTGCCGCTCTGGTGAAGATTCCTGCACTTCCGCTGCTGATCTAAGGGCCAGCCCCTTCAAGAGTCAGCTTTACAGCGCACTGGAAGTAATGTTTTTATCTTAGTATCCCTCAGTGCGGTCATATCGACACACAGAGTTAACTCTCACAATACCGTTTATTGTAAATTTCATACAGGCCAGTGAGTCTCTAGATGCTTTCTTTCATTTTATCGATTACTGCTGGGACCGTAGCTAAGCAGCCAATCCGTGGCGGCTAATAAGGATCTTTATGACATGAACATGGTTATTATTTTCTTTTAAACGATTAGGGAGTGCAAAACAGTAATGATATATAGAAACTCAGGTGTGTGTGTATTCGTATTCATGCGTGCGTGCGTGCGCGTGCGTGCGATGTGTGCGATAATAGGTATGAAGAGACAAAGGTGGCCCGGAACATGAAACCATACTAGCCTCAAATTTTTTTCCAATCCTCATGCCTCTGCTTCTTGAGTGCTAGGAGTGGACTTTATCTTTTTGTTCTAAGAAGCCTCTTTGTTGAGTGAAATCATAAGATTTTGAATACTAGAAGACTATTCCTTAAACATTTTATGCGATTTACATTATAATAATTAAGTATACAGTACGTTTGAGTTACACCTTATTATAGTTTCTTCATCACCTTTTAAAGTTTAGATATTAGCAAAACAGTTCATTTGTCTCTGATTAGCTGTCCATTCCCATGGTGTAAACACCCATCAAGGCTCATCTCGGATAAGCAGCACGCCGTGCTAATACATAGCTGGGCGAAGGTGATCCCCCAGTGGAGTTCCTCCATTAGCAGATAGATACAATGGATGTGAGTGGCCCCAGACGCATGCATGACGGTGAACTCCAGTGAAATACTTCAGCAATGGTTAAGTCTAGAACATTACCTCTTAATATTAGAACAGTTACCTTTCTCAATAAGCCTATTTAATCAGAACTTCAGCTTTAATAATGGCTGTATTTAATAACTAGCCTACAAAATCCCCTGAAATTGAATAGCTAACCTTTCTGAGCTAGGCATGAGCCAGCTACAGCACAGTCCTCTGTCTTTTTGTTGTTATTGTTGTTGTTTTCTCAAGACAGGGTTTCTCTGTGTAGCCCTGGCTGTCCTGGAACTTGCTCTGTAGGTAAGGCTGGCTTCGAACTCCTGAGGGCTGGGATCAAAGGTGTGCACCACCACACCTGGTCCTGTCTTCACAGCTGATTTTGCAGGATCAGGACTTTTCCTTTCTTTTGCCCTTTCCCTAGGAGCTGTGTGAGATAAATGATGGTTTTCTAACGGCGTTAGCACGTGACAAGCCCCACAGAACCTTATCTCTATAACAGCCCCACGGACCAGGCCACACGTATACCCGGACTGCTGTCACTGGCAGAAGTAGAACTCATCAGAACTGCAGTGGCTGGGAGAGCTAGTCTGACCTCAGCCAACCATCAGGGCCTCCCGCCATAGTCCGGTCATACAAATGTACTCACTGTAGTAGCTAAATGTCTAGCGCTGTGGTAACATATAGAAGAAGTGGTTTATTTTGGTTTACAGTTCCAGAAGGTTACAGTCAGCAATGGTGAGGGCAGTATGGCAGCATGACACTGTGGCAGTGTGGCAGCATGGCAGCGTGACAGTCTGACAGTGTGACAGTCTGACAGTGCGGCAGCATGACAGTGTGGCGGCATGGCAGCAGGCATGGTGACAGGAGCAGGAAGTTGGAAGCTCCCTTCTTAAACCAAAAGCAGGAATCAGAGAGAGTGAACTGTAATGGCGCATGGCTTTTTTTTTTTCTTTGCCGTTCCAATAGTGGTTACAATAGACATTTATAGAAAATGAGCTCTCTGCAGAGCAAATAATTCTTAAATTGTAATCCAGGTAGAAACAGCTTCATAACAACCAGCTGAGCCCACCCACACGCCATGACTACAAAATCACTTCTTTGCCTCCCTCACACACACACACACACACCCGCTTTCCTTTCTGGAACAATCTCTTTCTGATAGGGTTCCGGGTAGAATCTGTCCTCCTCATGGTTTGTCCAGTGCTCTGTGGGCAAGATCTGATGCTGCCTCAGGGTCAGCCCCAGGCCTATCCTGAGGTAAAACATCTGCTATTATAAAGAAAGCCTTTTCCCAGCTTCTTTCCCAACTCCAGTTTTGCATATGGTACCATCTCGAGGTAACCCCCCTCCCACTGCCTGTTGACGCCTGCAGGGTTACAATACCATCTGTGAATACTGTTCAACACCCCAACAGCGGGCCTGACCACCAGTTTGACTGGAGAGTGTCACGTGCCTTCTAATTGCAAAGTCATCCCCCAGTGACACACTTCCTGCAACAAGGAAGCACCCCGACCCCACACCTGTCCAAACAGCACCACAAACCGAGAGCCAAGCGTCCAAACCCCTGAGACCTAGAGGATAGTTCTCATCCAAACCACCACGCTGATAACAATAGGAATAAGAACAACAGAGCACCACTATAACATTTGGAGAGAACGGAAGTAATTAGTGAAGAGTTGTGTGTTCAGTTTTCTGTTAGAGTGAGACTCAGGGAAGGGTGTTGTGTGCTACTGTTTGAGTGACTTTAGGATAACCTAGAAACCTAGCCAAATGTGTGTGTGTGTGTGTGTGTGTGTGTGTGTGTGTGTGTGTGTGTATCATGGAGTCTATCTTGCTATGACCTATTACCTTGTAGAAATGTACCAACAATACACAGAAATAGATTTGTACTTTTTCCCCAACCCCTGTACTTCATCTCCCTTTCCCCAACATGATACTTCTATGGTTTAGCCGAGGCTGTCCCTTCCTCCTAGAACACCTGTTACCCTTTCCCTATCAAATCAAGACCCGATCGTACAGCATGAAATCCTTGCTGCTTCTTTAGAAGGCACAAGCTGCACAGAACCTCCTAGGCCCTGTGCCTTCTGGCACTCTGGTGGAATAACGCTTCTTGTCGCGTGAATTATAGTTACTCGGCAGCAGACAAATCACGCTCTCTTCAGTCAGCTCCTCCAGTCCTGAGCAGCGAGATAAACAAGACAGCAGTGCTCTCGGCCTGTGTGGGGAGGCACAGTGATGTGTGGCCTGGATGTAGCCATGACTCAGTGCTTCACCAAGTTTTTTTCATTATCATTATACAGGAGGCAAACCGCCTCATCCTTCTGCAGCCTCAACCTGGCTTAACTTCAAATGGCATTAGAAGGAAGCCAAGTCCCCTGACGTTTCTAGAAGGTAAATAAGTCATATTCAGATCACAGGAGCTTTCCCAGGGTCAGGCTTCACAGCCCGCGGTAGCACACCACAGTGCAGGGCAAGGGGCTGACGTTCCTGCTGACGGTAATCAGAGTCACCCTACAGTTCTTGCCAAGGTCAGCACGAGGCAGCAGCACATGGCAAGCCCAACAGGAAGGTGGCCTGACTCTGTCACACCAGCCATGTGACCTTCAGCAAGTTGCTTTCCCCTTCCCTTGCCTCCTTGTCTACGAAACAAAGACAAGAAGCTCGCTGCTCTCAACAGCCAGTGCAGTGATTGTGAGGACTTTGTGAATTAACACGTGTGTACTGACACTGCTACTCAGACTGAAGAGAATCCAGGCTATTGTGATCGTTGTTGTTGTTGTTATTGTTATTATTATTGTTATTATTTCATTATCATCCCATATTATTATTATTATTATTATTATTATTATATTATTATTATTGTAGGTCTGGGCAGGGAGAATGAGCATTTCCCTAGGAGATGGGAGTGAGGTCTCTAGCCTTTCTCTCACTTCTTAGCTATGAGTCAGAGGCTTAATGACTTTCCTCCTCTGTACACAAATTTTCTTACAAAATTAAACCCTGGGGTCAGGCCAGTTTTCTAGTCCTTTGGGGAAGCTTTCTTAGAACTGGGATCCATGACCCCTGCTGCTCTTTCGCCTCGTAGGGTGAGTCTGCAGAACTCACCCGTGTGACTTGTGTCTAAGGGTTCCTGGGTGAACTGACTCTGTGTTTAAGAGGGTTCTTCTATCCCAGAAACCTCCATCTCAGGGCCTTCATACTTACTGCCCCTTTGCCTGGAAAACTCTACTTCTAGAACATTCTTTGAAGTTGTGCCAAAGGTTTGCTCAGAAAACAGGGAAGTTAGCTGCTTAGGCTGAAAGCATTTCTCCTCACCCTAATGTAACATAAATGTGCATGTGCGTGCACACACGCGCGCGCGTACACACACACACACATACACACACACAGACACACACACACACACGCTCGCAAGCACTCTGTAGCACGTCTTCCTTACTAGAATGTCCCAACCCTCTTGTGACAATGCTGGTGCACAACTGTTAGGAATTCAGTTTAGAATCTTAAGACAAATAAGGACAATAATAAGTATACTTAGCTAGTAAGTATAGAATGACCCCAAGCTCACTGCCTGAGGGCTTTCGAGCATTACGACTGAGAGGTGACTGGGCCATGAGGGGCTGACTGAAAGCACAAGCAGGAGGTGGGCCTGGTTGTTGGGAGTGGGCCACACTGGAGTATGCCTTTGAAGAATAGGTCTTGTCCTTGCCCTCCCTGCCTTCTTTCTCTCCTTTTCTTGGTCACCCTGACACACTCTGCTCTACTATGCCCTCTCCACTGTGACACTCTGGCTTACCACAGCCCCACCGTGTCCAAGCCTCATGAAACCTTAAGAACCAAAAGAACTCTTTCCTCATCTAAGTTCCAGGCACTTTGCTTCAGCAACGGGAAAGCCAGTGAAGCTTTACTGTGTCTGCAGGCCAGAGGTGGAGCTCAAAGGCAGTGGAAAGATGATGAGAAGAGGGGAACTCCATCCCCTGAGGACCTCAGCAAGAGGACAGACTCCAGGGAGCCTGCACTGACTGCCCCCATGGCTCAGCAGCCATGGGCCCCGAGGATTCCAAGACAGTGGCTCTGCTTCTTGCTGTCCCCGTGGGGGACCCAGGAAGAAGCATCTAAATCCAGCCAGCTGCTTCAGCCAAGTCCCATGAGCCCACTACACTGTCCAGATGTTTCTTTTGAGGGAGATAGGTGACAAACCTTCAGCAGTTGCTTTGTGGAGAATGGAATGCCCTCCAGACCCCAACTACAGACCATTATAGACCAACAGACATGACGTCATTTAAAAGAACATTCGCCCCAGTGTTTTAGAGCACCCGTAAATGATTAATAAATTTTATACATGTGATTATTATCTAAAAATATACTCTATGAAATTCTTTTGAAGGCAATAGCTAGTGGATAGTATTTTACTTCTGGATTTCTAAGTCTTAAAAAAAAAAATAAGCATGTTGGTCTGAGTCTCTCAACTCCCGAAGAAAAACATTCCTTTTCCTATGCCGTCTTCCTGTTTGCACACTTGGAATAGGGACCCCAACACCTAGATTAGTTGGTCAATCACTGTCCTAACCAGAAATACTCATCCTGATAACAACCTGGCTTTTTGTGTCTTTGGGTAAGCCCTCTTTTTGCCTCTCAACGGGTGTTTTTCAAACCTTTGGGGAAATGGTTAAGAGATCAAAATAGACAGATTAGACCATTTCTAATCTATTAGTGAGGGTCCCTAAATGAGTCAGTCTGCCAATCGCTGAGTTTGAGAAACACTATTAATAAGAACTTTGGGGTTGGGGATTTAGCTCAGTGGTAGAGCGCTTGCCTAGGAAGCGCAAGGCCCTGGTTGGGTCCCCAGCTCGAAAAAAAAAGAAAAAAAAAAAAAAAAAAAAAAAAAAGAACTTTCAACAGAATTATATCAGAATCGTTGGTGTGTTTATGATCATTGACTCACAGGAAGAAAAACCAGGCCAAACATAAATTTTTGTCAAGACCCTTGTATTCCCTGATGGCTTACCAAGTAGCCTCTTTCTGTAGCCAGCACTGCTCACAACACAGTCTGCGAAATTCTGGCCACAAAAAGTAGTCTAAAGGACCAGTTCGAATTTTGTTGTTGTTGTTTTTGTTGTTGTTGTTGTTTTAAGACAGGATTTTTCTGCGTAGCCCCGGTTGTCCTGGAACTCACTTTGTAGACCAGGTTGGCCTTGAACTCCACACAGAGATCTGCCTTCCTCTGCCTCCTGAGCACTGGGATTAAAGGCCTGTTCCACCTCACCCACTTGATAACTTAAAAACAGGATTTATATCTTTTTTCTTTTTCATTTATTGGAGATATTGGAAGGCATTAAATACTCGAGGTATGAATTTTGCTGGCTACTAACCACATAAGAAAAAGGAGGCATCCTAATGTGTTTTCAGATAGGCTAGAGAGGAAACAATCATTTTGCTTCACAGATACAGGGGCGTTTCAATCCAGCACACTGGGAAATGCATGGTGATGGGACCAGCTCAGTCTTGGGTGATACAAGCATGTCTTTTCACAGTGGATCAGGCACAAAGACAGTGAAAAGGGAAAGAGTCAGGAATGCTAGATCCCTAGGGATATTGCCCCCACCTCAAGACTTAATTCTTGGGGCTGGAGAGATGACTCAGTGGTTAAGAGCATTGCCTGCTATTCCTAAGGACCCAGGTTCAATTCTCAGCTCACAACTGTCTGTAACTCCAGTTCCAATGGATCTGATGCCCTCACACTGATGAATGTAAAAATTAAATAAATTAAAACAAAAAGACTTAATTCTTTCAAGTTGGCTTTACCTCCTACGTTCCCAGAACCTCCCATGCAACCTGGAGACCATGTATTCAAATCGAAGGTCTGCAGGAAATTAAATGTTTAAGCCACAAGAGTACGTAGAGTGAGAGTCTGTCTTAGATTCTGATAGAAGTATCTGGCACTGGATCTGTACCTCCATATACGATGATGGCTAAACAAAGGATATGCAGCAGCTCTTGTCAGTTATTAATCGACGGGCACTCTCTGACTCCCGGAAGAAGAGAACCCCTGGGGGGAAACCCTGTAGGCGACATCTGCCTGGAGACAAGAGAGATGAGAACTCAGGCAGAGCCTGGCGAGCAGATGTAGTGCAGAGAAGAGTGGGGAAACTGCCAAGAGGTAGGGATGCAAAGAGGTTGCAATGAGTCTGCACCGGAGACTCGCCAGATTAGAAGGGAATGAGACACAGACACCAGCGATCCTCGGGGTGAAAAGAGTTTAGAGTTCCAGAAAGGCCCACGGGAAGACACCTTGGTGAACGCTTGACACGTGGTAAGCTTCGTGGTAGGAATCGCAGTCATGTGACAAACATTATTTGGTCAGCGGTGGGGGCTGCGAACGTGTGGGGGCTTCATGTAGTAATAACGCAAGCGAAGACTTCCTACCATGGACGGCTCTGTCGTCGTCGTAACATCATCGCAGCACAGCCACAAAGACATTATCCCCACATTTGTGGCGATGCTGGTGTGAATGAACGCAGTGCATCCTGGTCATGGGAAAACATAGCTCATACAAGTACACACAGTACATAATGCTTGATCGTGACAATAAGCAACCACATCACTGATTTGTACACACAGCACGCTCTACTTGTGTTTGTTTGTGCTTGGGTACGCCTTCTGCACTTATTTACAGAAATACTTTATTGAAAAGCCCGTGTGGCATCATGCACATAGCAGACTCATACATCCTGTGCTGATCATGTCTTTGTATCGTTTTCTCTTGCACTACACCATCGAAGTTTGTGGAAATGCATACTGTGTGACCCACAGCGTGGCCAAATATAGCATACTTCTCAGACTGTGGCCTGTTACTAAGTGACACTTGACTGTGTATTCAAAGAATAAAACTGAAGTAGCCCGCCATGAACCATCTTTAACACAGGCTCCACAAAACCATTTGAGCCACCAGCAGCTTTCCTGTGTTCCTGGTCAGAGCAGCACGTGGTAAAAGAAACATGGAGGAGGTCAGGCCACAGAGAATGAGGTCAGATCCACCTGTCTCACCCCTACACCAAAAACCAGTTCAAACTACATCATCCGAAACGGGAAAGGCAAGGACGGCTAAAGGAACATCGGGAAAACACTGCAGGACATTGGTTAGCAACAGATTTCTGAATAGAACCCCGGCAAGATAGGAAATACACCCAACAGTTGACTGATGGGATTACATAACATTAGAAGGCTCCTGCATGGCAACATAAAGTATAAGGAGAACGGATAAATAGCCTACAGAAGAGGAGAGAATCTTTGATGGCTATACTTCAGGCAGGGATTAATGTCTAGAATTTATTAAAAAAAAAAACACTAGAAAAATTAAACAGCACCATAAAACTGCTAATCAATAAATGGGACCTGGCCAGACAGTTCTTAAAAGAAGCCCAAATGGGCAATAGCTATCTTTAAGTGCTCAAGATCTCTAGCCGTCAGAGAGACGCAAACTGAAACCACTTTAAGAATCTTCTCACCCCAGTCAGAAAATAAATAGCCAGATGGTGGAGGCTCAGGCATGTAATCCCAGCATTCAGAAGGCAGAGGCAGGCAGATCTCTGTGAGTTTGAAGCCAGTCTGGTCTACAGAGGGAGTCCCAGGACAGCTCTGTCTACAGAAAGAAACTCTGTCTCAAACCCTCCCTGCTACGAAAGAAAGAAAAAGAAACAAAGAAAGAGATAAAGAAACAAAGAAGCAAAAAGAAAGTGATAAGAGTGCCTTCGTGGCTGAGAGGAAAGGGATGTTTATTCACTATTGGTTCGGGTGTAAACTGCCTTCCAAATCAGTATGATAGCTTCTCAAAAACCAAAACTAGATCTACCATATGACTCAGGCACTCTACGCCAATACCTATGCCCAAAGGATTCGGCACCCCATCATAGAGACACGCGCTCATCTGTGTCTGTTGCTGCTGTCTTCACTAATCAAGGAAATAATTCAACTAAATATCCAATGGCAGATGGCAGGGCCATGCACATGTAACATATGCATGTACGTAGTACCCGAAATGGATTTTTTATTCAATTATATAAAAAAATGAAATTGTGAAATTTACCCACAAATAAATTGAATTGGAAAATATTATTTTAAACAAGGTCACCCAGACTCAGAAAGACACATGTAGTGTTTTCTCTCATATGTAGATCCATACCTCTCGACTGCTGATATGTGTGCTAAGGTGGGAATTAGTATGGTAAGGCTAGGAAACCAGAAAGGGGCCCACATGAGTTACTTTTCTGTGGCTGTGATGAGACATCGCGACCACAGCAACTTCTAGAAGGGTTTATTTGGAAAGTTTTAGAAGGAAGAGTTTATTTGGGCTTATGGTTTTACAGGAAAAAGAGTCCACAGAGGTGGGAAACGGCAGTCATAGTAGATAATGCTTACATCTTATAATGCCCTCTCTCCTCTTCTCCCTCTGTGTGCATGCTGTCTCTCTTTCTCTTCCCCTCCTCTTTGTCCCCATCCCCACAGCCACTTCATTGACACCCCTCTTGTATGGTTGGTGAACTCCCCTAAAAGCTGTTTCTCAAGCAATCTGCCTTTACATACATTCAAATCTGCCTTAATTGACTTATTTCACTGGTAGAGAAGAAATGATCACCACCCAATCCCAGCATCTCTGCCTCTCCCCCTCCTCCCCCCCGTATGTGTATCAGTATGTCTGTCTGTGTGTATGTTTGTGCGTCTGTGTGTATGTGTCTGTAGGTATGTATCTATGTGTGTGTCTATGTGTCTGGAGGTATTTATCTATATGTGTGTCTGTGTGAGTATCTGTATGTGTGTCTGTGTGGGTATCTATGTGTATCCATGTGTGTATGTGTATGTATTCAGCATGGGTGTCTCTCTGTGTTGTATGTCTATATGTGTGTTCATACGTGTATCTGTGTGCATTTACATGTATGTCTGTGTATTATCTGTATTGTGTCTGTGTGTTCATGTGTATCTGCCTGTATTCATGTGTGTCTGTGTGTATGTCTGTGTATGTATTTGTGTGTGTATATGTATGTCTGTGAATATATCTGTGGTTTTGTTTTTGTGTCTATGTGTATGTGTCTGTCTGTCTCTCTGTGTGTAAGTCTGTGTATGTGGGTGTGCATGTCTATGTCTCTCTGTCTGTGTGTGTGTGAGACTGTGTGTATGTCTTTGTATGTGTGTTTATATGTGTGTGTCTGTCTGTATGTGTATCTGTATGTATGCATGTGTGTGTGAGTGAGTGTATGTGCGTGTGTGTGTATGTGTCTGTCTCTCTCTGTGTATGTCTGTGTACGTCTTTGTATGTATGTTTATATGTGAGTGTGTCTGTATGTGTATCTGTATGTATGCGTGTGTGTGTGTGTGTGTGTGTGTGTGTGTGTGTGTGTGTGTGTGTCACTGTGTATCTTCATTTCCTCATTGACCAGTCCAGTCAATCCCAAAAGCCATGCAGATCTTGGTAGACATTTCTCATTTAAACACTCCGTATGACTGGAAACAGCAAGGCTTTAAGGGAGGTGTAGTAGGGAAGAAACAGGACACAGGAAGTAGGGAATACCAGGGGCTAAAAGGTATGGGCAGCGGTAAGGGGAATGGGAAGAGAACCATCTAACATGGACTGGGCATGAAAACCCCATACAGGAGCACTTACTTTGTGAGCTAATTTTAAAAATAAGGTTTTACATTTAAAGTGAAGGGAAGAAAGAAGGCAGATGCTGTACCACATTCTACAACACCAGGACTCACGAGGTGAGAAGCAGAGGCAGGGGGATCCTGAGCTTATAACCAAGGTAATATATTAAGTTCAAGGCCAACCTGGGCTACACAGGGAGACTCTGTGAGAGTGGGGGGATACACAGCACAAAGACTGGGCAGTAAGCATGAGGCTTTGTGTGCAAATGAGATGAATATATGTGTGTGAAGCCCTGGGGAGCCGTGTTCTGGGAAACTAGGGAGTCCAGCACCACAGCAAGTATAGAGTCCAAGATATAATGATCGATTCTGGTTTGACAAACAAATGAAAAAAAAACCAACCTTCAAAATAACCAGTCCAGATAGCATCAATAAAACAGGAGGTAGTTTGACAAAAACCACCTAAAACTTCTATATTAAAAATTATGCACTATCACTTACAGACAAGAAAATTGGGCAATAAACCATACCCATTCATTGAAAGACCCAATGTGTTCAGAAGCTAAATCTCCTTCTAGCTAAATTCATCTATAGATTTGCCACCCACAGAGAAAATCTCAAGAGGCTGTTGTTTCTGTTTGTTTTTGTAGAAATTGACAGGTTGATCTAAAGGTTATGTAAAGCTAGAGGACTGACTTACTGTGACCAAAGCAAAGCTATTTAAAAGACCAAGATTCAAGGGACATGCAGAATTTAATTTCAAGACATTAAAAACGTACAAAACCACAGCAATGCATTCCTGACACAGAGGTAAAGAAATAAGTGAATTGAGAAAGTCACATATCAATCTGTTGGTGACAAAAAGCATCAAAGAAACTCAACCTGGTGAGCCTTTGTTACGTGGTGCTGAACTGATGCATAGTTTTCGAAACAAAATAACCCTCAGTTATTATGCCACACCATGTATCGCAAAACTAATCTGAGGTTTAGGTGGTAACGCTTTGGCATGAGGACCCGAGTTCAAACGCCACAACAGTAGTAGTAGCAGCAGAGTAGCAATAGTAGTAGTAGTACTAGTAGTAAATAATTTGAGGATGGGGTATAGCTCAGTGTTACAGGGCTTGACTAGCATGATTCTTGGGTTCAATTCCCAGCATGCAAAACATCAACTTCCCATAAATAGTTGATTTAATCACAAAAGCGAAATTTGCACAGTGGCTAGAAGCAAGCAGGTACCTTCACAGCACCTGGCTGTGCTCTCAGAAGAGACAGACAAAGGACGTACTCACCATCAGATAGTCACCTACAATTCCTTATTTCGCCAAAGTAATAAACTTGGTCATTAAAGTGAGGACAGTAAGAAAGTGAAACTTAAGATCCCATGTAAGACAAAGCATTTGCGATACCTATATGTTAAAAGAGACTTCGTCCAGAATACCCACTCGTAAACCGGCAAGTAGACAGCCGACTTAAGCAAGCTTTGTGAAAGGAGGTATGCAGGTGGCTAGGAGAACGTGAGGGTGCCCGACGTCATTAGGCCCACGAGAAGAACAAGCTAGACCTACAGGAGATACCTTTTCAAATAGCTATGGTTACCACATCACCAAGCTCATCTCAGGAGGCAGAAATGCTCTAACAATCTTCAGATTGCTCTTGGGAGGTGGTAGAACCACTTTAGAAAACTGTACGTGGGTTGGGGATTTAGCTCAGTGGTAGAGCGCTTGCCTAGCAAGCGCAAGGCCCCGGGTTTGGTCCCCAGCTCCGAAGGAAAAAAATAACTGTACGTTTCCCTTAAATTTTTTTTTTAATTTTATATATGTTTGTTTATGTGTATGCAAGTGCAGTATCCACGAAGGCCAGGGAGGGCATTAGATCGCCCCTGGAATGGACTGAAAAGAGGTTGTGAGCCACCCAACATGGTGCTCGGAACCAAACTCTAATCCTGTATAGAGCTGTGACGGCTCTTACCTGCTGAGCCATCTCTCAAGCCCCATCTTTCAAAAACAAAAGATTTACCCACCCGTGAGAAAGGAATTTCTCTCTCCTAGGTAAATTGCCCATGGAAAGTGAAAGCATATGGCCACCAAAATCGTATTTAAGAACGTTTATACCAGCTCAATGCACAGTAGTCCAAGACTGGCAAGAACTCAAATGCCAATCAATGTAAGAATGAATACACAATGGGCTTGTCGCACAATCAAATGCTGTTTGTAAACAAAAGACTATAGACTACCGACACATTCAGTATCCACAAGAATCTCAAATAAAATAAAAGTATTTTAAGCAAAAAGTGTCAGCTACGAAAGGGTTCATATCACAGAATTTTACTCATGTAAAATTCAAGAACCAGCTCAACTACTCTATAAGAATAAAAGTCATGGGGTTGGGGATTTAGCTCAGTGGTAGCCCTTGCCTAGCAAGCACAAGGCCCTGGGTTCGGTCCCCAGCTCCAAAAAAAAAAAAAAAAAAAAAAAAAAAAAAAGAAAGAAAAAAAAAAAAAAAAAAAGTCATGGTTGCCTAAAGTGGATGGGGTCAGGAGACTCCAGAGATACACTATACCTTTGTTGTGTGAGTTAGTGGATGATATATATATATATATATATGTATATATATATATATATATACATATATATATATATATATCCAATGGCAACTTGCAGCCTGCCCAGCTTGCTTTATGAATATCTTGGGGGTGGGAGGGAGATGCACGGAGAGAGAAGAAGAATATTAGACGTTAGGAAAAAGAAAATGTTTAAATTATCTTTCATTTGCAAGCACACATGCACACATGCACAGACACACACACACATGCGCGCACACACACACACACACACACACACACACACACACAGGCTATGTAAACATCAGTTTGTGCATTCATGGTGAACTGGGCCAGTGTGGCATAGATGCATTCTGTACTTGAGTTTCAGGTCAATAGAGAACTTTAACTCTCGTCATGAAAAAGGTCTTTTCTCTGTCCTTTGGCTTCCTCTTGGCCTTTTCTTATCAAAATACCCACACACGCTTGAACTGAGAGTGAACAGAAACCCTAATTGTGAATTACACACACACACACACACACACACACACACACACACACATACACACACACGCAGAGCCCAGGACCCATGGCACATTGTTGACATGTTCATATTTTACTTGCTGCCACAGAGAGGAAACTAGAAAGGGAGTTCCTCTCAACTCCTCAACCTTCCAGATCATGCTAGGGGTGGACAGCAGGGAAAAAAAAAAAAGCATGTTTCTTTACAGAACTAGACAAATAATTCCCATTTTAATCATAAGATATCCCTGTAACAGAATTGATGTCCCCTTCTCCTCAAGATGGTCAAGTGACAGTCTGAACAATAGCCCCTCCTTCATTACTAAAGGTACCAGTCACACTAAAATGTAACCACAAGGAAACGAATTCCCTGTCCTTTCACATCTCTGTCCTTGGTTTCCATGGAAGAGGGCTAATTACCTTTTTAATAGCCCTAATTGATGGGCTTACAGATCATATCTTTCAGTCTCCACTTGTGTGGGGGAGGTGGGGGGCGGGACACCCTCCTTTTCTCTTGACCCCTGGGCTCCAGCTCTTCCTCTTCGGAAGGAGGGTGGTGGCCTGGTGAGAGGCCCCTGTCCCGCACTCTTCTTTCAGAGAACTACCTGCGGCCCATTGTGGGCTGGCCAGGAAGCCCGGCTTTGTCTTGGCCGATTGACACAGCTGCACACTGGGTAAATAGACTCAGATGTTGGGCTTTTGTTTGAAGAATCCTTTCAGATTAATGCTGAGAGAATTAGTTTTAAAACTTAAGCCGGAGCTAGGATGAGTAGAATGGAGTCCCGGAGCCATTGAATTCACATCTACCAAATGAGACCCGACTGTCTTACAAGGGTGCTTATCCCCTGTTCTCTTTGGAGGGAACATTGAGGGGCGAGACTCTGGCACTCTGGTGTGCCTTAGGGTCTTTACCCAGCCATTGTGAGAGGGCCTGACCTGAAACTGTGCTGACTCCAGTTCTAGCCCCCGAAAGAAAGAAGAGTCAACCCCAGCCTTGGGGCTGGAGACATGTTGACGACTAAATACAGATTTGCAGGTCTGAGTTCTCTGGTTCCTCATCACAGGAAGAGACAGAAAATGAGGGAGGAGACTGGGGGTCCATGGACTGAGAGAAGAGGGATCTCTGTGAGTTCTAAACCAGTGACACCTTGACTCAAAAACCAAAAAATGAAGAAAAAAGTAGAGGAGGAGAAGCAGTGGGAGGAGGAGGAAGAGGAGGGGAAAAAAGAATTGAGTAAGGCACTCATAGTCAACTTCTAACCTTCACACACACACACACACACACACACACACACACACACACACGAGAGAGAGAGAGAGAGAGAGAGAGAGAGAGAGAGAGAGAGAACTTGCCAGATGATAAACCTTTACTTTTAGAGTAACTGTTCTCAAGCCTTAAATTAAATTAGAAAACCTGTTCTTGATCATTACCAGTCTTGGTTTGCTTTTTAATCGATGTGATGAATCACTACGACTGGAAGCAACTTGGAAAGGAAAGTGTTTGTCTCACCTCAGCACTTTACTGTCCGTAACTGAGGAAAGCCAGGGTATGAACTCAAGGCGGGAAGCTAGAGGCAGGGGCTGGCATCGAGGTCACAGAGCTGCTGACTGGCTTGCTCCTTCTGCTTTCTTATCCAGCCCAGCACCACCTGCCAGGGAGTGACGCCACCCACAGGGAGCTGGACCCGCCCACATCAATCATCCATCAAGAAAATGCACCACAGGTGGATGGGATGCAGGCATCCTCAATTGAGATTCCTCTTCACAGTGTCAAGCTGACGAATACTTCCTACAGAAGGAAAAACATGATGTAGAAAGGAATTAGGTTTTGACTTAAGTGGTTTGTGCTTACCTGTGTCTCTGCTTCCGACTCTAAGTCCTACACAGGTCACTGTTCTGAGCAGAGCCATCTTCACCACGACAACTGTGATGTCTTGACACGGGGCTGGAGGTACAGCTGTCGTTAGAGTGCTTGCTGAGGAAGCCTGAGATCCTGCGAGCTATCCCCAGGAACCCATCCATTGAAATGCAACAACTTGTCTCCTGGGATTGCAGACACTGAAAGAGTTCGTCCGATCCCTGACTTTGCAAGATTCTGTTTTCATTTTTAAAAAAAGAAAATTCAAAAATATATCAAATGGAAAATGCACATGATGAGTTTATTTGTTTGAGACAGGGTCTCTCTGTGTAGTCTTAGAACTCACTATGTAAACCCAGGCCGGCCTGGAACACAGAGATCTTCCAGTGAGCCACCATGCCTGGTCGCACAGGGTGAATATTAAAGGATGTATTTAGGAAGCAAATCTTTTTCATTAAACTAAGCGATCACATACAAAGAACGGGTGCTATGGACACCCCCAGATCTAATCTGTCAACCGTTTCTCTCTCCATCTCCAGTGTTTAAGTGACTGTGACCCCATCTGTGTGCGCGTGTGTATGCAAGTGCGTGTGCGTGTGTGTGTGGGGGTATTCACACAGAGAAAATTTTTTTTATCCCATATGATCACACACACACACACACACACACACACACACACACACACGCATGCGCACACGAACATGCACACACACACGTGCACTCTCGCCCCTGTGTTTAAAGAAGGTAGGCATAGGATGAACGACCTGCAGTGATTTTCCCCGTTGCCATGACAAAGCATCTGACAACGGCAACATAGGAAGGAAAGGTGTATTTGTCTCACAGCTCCAGCTCCAGGGCCCAGCCACCATGGCCGGGGCATCATAGCAGCAGCAGAAATGAGGCCCTGGTCACGTTGCATCTGTAGCAGAAAGAGACCATTCTCGGCTCTCTTTCTCTCTTTATTCAGTCTGAGCCCCCCAGCACAGGGCGAGGTGTTACCCACACTTTGGATGGGTCTTCCGATCCCAGTCCGCTATGACGGTTAGTGTTAGCTCTCGGTTTCCTCACCCTGGAGACTGGCTCTGATCACGGACTAAAACACCACAATGAAAAGCAACGTGTGGAGGAAAAGGTTATTTCTTCTTACAGCTTACATCATGAAGGGAAGTCAGGACAGACACTTAAGGCAGGACCCTGGAGACAGGATAAACCGTGGAGGAGTGCTGCTCGCTGGTTTGCTCCTCCTGGCTAGTTCAGCCTGCTTTCTTATACAACCCTGGACTCACCCAGGGTTACACTGCCCACAGTTGGCAATGCCCTTCCTTGTGGACCACTGATCAAGGAAACGTCCCACTCACCTGCTTCCGAGCAATCTGACGGGGGAATTTTCTCTACTCAAGTTCCCTCTTCCCACATGACTCTAGCTTGTGTCAAAGAGGAAACAAAACCAAACCAGCACAGACTTTAGGACCTATTAGCCAAACCTCCAGGATTCTGATTCTCCAGAAGTTCCTGGAGAGGAAGTTATAAGGACAAAAAGCATGAGTTTTGAACCCATTATAACAATTTAGAATATCATTGACAGCAGGTGGTGGTGACACATGCCTTTTTCCCTGAGGACACACAGGCAGTGTGTGAGTGAGTTCAAGGCCAGCCTAGTCTACAAAGTGAGATCCGAGATAGCCAGGGCTACGCAGAAACACTGTCTCAAAAAACAAAACAAAACAAAACAAAATGAACGATAATTTAAAAAAATTATAATTGGCCGTAGGAAGCTAGAGTCACCCATGGAATATGGTTTTTGGCCAGTGTGCCTCTTAACTCTGGAAAATTGGATCTAGAAAATAAGCCTAAGCTTTCGTAGACATGAGGAGAGACAATGTAGTTGGGTTAGAAGAGCGCTACCTGGCTCCCTGACTCCTGACTGGTAGAGTGGGGAGCTCAGGGCTGGAAACCAGAAAGCTTCTAGCAGAGACCTGAGTAACTCAGCAAGTTCTCTGAGCCTCAGTTTCCTCCTCTGTAAAATGGGATGACTTCTTTCACCGCTGTCAGACCAAAGACACTAACTGAGCAGTTGGTCTACAGATGTCACCCTTCCTACTGTAAGCAGCCCCTCCTCTATCCCTTGAAGAAAGGTTTTCTGCAGCAGCCCCTGCCTCCAGGTAGACATGGAAAACAACCACCTGAGAAAAGCTGAGCTGCCCAATATGCTCAACTTGGCTTTACAGAAACCAGCGGGAGTTGTACTTGAAATTCGAACAGAGGAGACAGTCCTTTAGTGTCCGCTGTGAAGACAGAAACACCCTGGCCTGGAGACGGGCATGTCTTGATAAATTACAGAGGATGGAGAATGTTAAGCAGGTACCAACCGTTGCAAAGGGACAGTTGATGACAGCACATGGCATCTGCCTTGTTTCTGTCTTGAGCTAAGCAGCACCAGCCTCGTGCTGATTCTGCCCTTTCCTGGCTCTGGGTCTCTGTCTGTCTGTCCATCACAAGATGAAGGGGCAAATGGATTTCGAATGACTCATATACGCCCTCCCTGTGACAGGCTGAACTGTTCCAGAAATCAGTTTAGTCCTCTTCTGTCTGTTCATTCAGGGCCCAAGAGCCTGGCTTCAGAAACATCCTTTATGAAGTGAGTCTTGGGAATAGCTCGAGAGCAGAATTTCTAAATGTTACTCCCTTGGCCGGATGCTTTAACCTGCCTCAAGGCAGGCAAAGGTGGAATTGGGTAGACTGCCAGGCTAATGAGTGAATTGGGTCAGCTTTATGCTTCCTCTGCCCATGGGAAGGCTTTGCAGAGGGGCCAGAATCAGAAAAGGTTTCAAAGAGTGAGAATCCCAAGCAAGGTGACGGTTCACAGGCACGGTGCAGAGCACTGGACTTGTTGGAATGTAGAGTGGGCTCCTAACTGCCACAGAGAGTTCCCAGAGCGTAGGGCGGTTTAAATTCCACAGAAGCACTGGAGAGATGTCTCCACAGTTAAGAGCACTGGCTGCTCTTCCAGAGGACAGGGATTTCAATTCCCACCAACCACATTGCAGCTGACAACTGTTCCAGGTGATCCAACACCCTCATGCAGACATACATGTAGGCAGAACCCTAATGCATATAAAACACAAAATAAATTTTAAAAACCCCACGGACATTTTTTTGTGTGTGCTTATACAGAAAGGGTTGGACGGTTGTCCTCTACTCCTTATGTGACAATTTTCAGCTGGCTAGACCCCTGCCACTTTTAACTTCTGGCTGAGGGCCATTGTATCTCCTCCTAGTGTACACCTCTTTCCCCCTAACCTCCATCTGTCACATGGTGACATCTAACTCAAAGAGGACCTAGACAGTCTCGTCGTGTGCCCGGGAAACCAAAGCCAATGTGAGTTCTAGGGAACTGCTGGCTACTTCCGCTACAGTGTGACTCACTTTCCAAACACTGCTTCTGGACACCTCAGAGGGAGAAGCCACCAGTGGCCCACGCAGAGCACACAAGGGAGCAGAGGAGTTGCTGGTGGCTGGGAGTGGCCACTAAGGTTCTCTTAATTTATTATTTTCCTGGAAGCCAGCTTCATTCCAAAGAAGCCAGAACCCCACTGTGGAGAGGGGCCTCCACCTTTCCCACTGTGGTTTGTAAGAAGTAGATGTGAAAGTCAGGACCGAGTGACTCCCACAGACAAGGCTCGGGGCCTCCCAGTGTGAAGTGTGGAAAAAAGCCTCTGGCTTCCCCTGGCATTGCCCACAAGGATAGGTACCTCCTCCAGCCCCATTTCAGACCGTCTCTCTGGCAGGCACCAGTGCACAGACTTGTCACACCGCCTGACACCTCGGCTCTGTGCCTGACCTGTGGGCCACTTTAGGCTGGCGCTGCTGGTTGGGAGCTCGAGCCTGGCCCAGCCCAGTGGCTTTGAAGGGATTTCATCACCCCGACTGTGACTTGGCCAAGCGCCTGGGAGAGTGCAGAGCATCGTGGCCCCGGGCTATCTGCTTTCACCAGGAGAGGCCCTCCTCTCTGAATGGAAGAAATTCTGGTTGAGGATCGAGCCTGGGTTCCCTATCCCTGCAACCTAAGAACGACCCCCACCCAGCCCAAGCCATCTACCTTCACCCTACTTTCCCAAGAGACAGGGACAAGATGAAGGGCCAGAAAATTAACACGGGGGACAGCTCGTTAATGATTTTATTGCAGGTTAAATAAAATGTCACAAATAAAACTACAGGAGACCCTTTTTAACCTTACCAGCTGTAAATACTCATTAACTCAATTACTATCAGCAATTAAGGCCAGTTTGGGAACAGTGGCCTGAGAAAAAAAAAAAAAAAAAAAAAAAAGACATTATCATCCTGGGAAATGAACCCGGAATAAAGGGAATTTATTCCACCTTGGCTAAAGAGCAGCTGTATAGGGATGGAAATGAAGGCCTTTGCCTCCGAATTGCTTTTGACCTTTGCGGGGTTGGGGGGTGGGGTGGGGGTTGGAAAAAGGTCCCGCTGTACGTAAAGCTCTTGGGAGGACATTAGGGACATTGTTACAATGCAAATGAGGAAGGCCGTTGTGTTTGGGTGGTTTATCGGTTTAGTAAAAGGAGTAACATTTCAATTAGTGGGGAAGGAATGAGAACCTGCCTCAAAGAGCCTTAATTGGCGACTCGGCGTTCCCAGGGGACTTTGAAGTAGCATCAGAGTAGGCAGTTTTCAGAAATGGGTGGAGAATAGAATACAGCAACTTAGGTCCCGGCCTGGGGTTACTAGAGGCAGATGGGGATGCTGCAAGGTACCATCCACGGCTCTAAGCAGATGCCAGCCGCATGCAAGTGCCAGCCAGCTCTGGCTCTCGGGCTCCTGGATGGTGTTCCCCATGCCACATCACCTGGCTACCCTGATGTCTCCAGGAAACCATCTAGTTTCAAGGGCTGCAACTCTAACCTCACCATTTTGGAATTCCTTTTTATTCCCCCCCTCAAGAATCCCTTTCGATTCGAATTCAATTCCTGACTGCACAGGGTTATGGGGGAGGGTCACTATGGCAAATGAAGTGTAGTGGTGTGTGTATGTGTGTGTGTGTGTGTGTGTGTGTGTGTGTGTGTGTGTGTGTGTGTATACACGGACACCAAAGGTTCAAACTCTGCAGGATCTGAAGACTGAGAATTCAGTGTCAACTCCTCTCAGGCCTGAACTTTAATTAGGTGGTATTGAGGTCTCTTTTCAACCGAAGAGGCTACAATGGTACCTGACCCAGGAGAGGACTTGATGGCTTCTCTCTGCTGTGGTATCCGTCTCCATGAGCCTGTCAATGTGGCTTGCCTGAGAGACACTCACATATTCCGCCATCTTGACTAGGCTAAGAATTTCTTTCCTTCTTTCCTTCTTTCCTTCTGTCCTTCTTTCCTTCCTTCCTTCCTTCCTTCCTTCCTTCCTTTCTGTCTTCCTTTTTTGGTGTGAGTGTGTGTGTGTGTGTGTGTGTGTGTGTGTGTTCTTCCCTTGCTTTTCGAACAGGGTCTCTCTGTGTAGCTCTGGCTGTTTTAGAATTCACTCTGAACTCACTCTGTAGACCAGGCTGGCCTTTATCTCAGAGATCTGCTTTCCAAGTGCTGGGATTAAAGGCACGCAGCACCCCATCCAGTGAGGCCTTATTGGTAGCTCGAGCCTTTCATAGAGGATGGCAAACCTTTCCTCCACTTCTGAGGAACTATTTTTTTTTTAAGATTTATTTATTTATTTTATGTGTGTGAGTGCTCTATCTGCATCAGATCCCATTACAGATGGTGGTGAACCACTATGTGGGTTGCTGGGAATTGAACTCAGGACCTCTGGTAGAACAGCCAGTGCTCTTATCCACTGAGCCATCTCTCCAGCCCCCAGAGGAACTATTTTTAAAAGTTAACAGAGTTATTCGAAATGAAGTTTAAAGAACATCTAGGTGGGATGAGAGGGAGCTTCCTAAAGCACAGGCACATCAGCAGGGTACAGTCTCCCAGGCTCTGGGACAGAGAATGATTGGACCCTCAACTCTTTGATTTTTTTTTTTTTTTACTTTAAGGAAGGACAGTTAATCCCCCGCCCAGGTTGGTAGGTATGAATATGGATTAGACTTTGCTTGAGGACATATTGTGAAACTCTAAAAGCTATTGGCTCCAAACACACAACACCAGGCTTCCTCTCCCCTCTTTCTTCTCCTGGGGTTGCTTCTTCTGGAATGCTGGCTCACGGCTCTGGAGCCTGCGGTTCTGGGATGGCTGTTAACCAACTCCAACAGGCCTCGGAGAATTTGCTTTGGGATGAGTAACCCTACCGCCTCAGCACATCTCAACTGGTGGCTTGCTACCTTCCAAAGGACCCCTCTTATCGCCTTCACCCTGATTTCGTTTTCAAGGTTTCTCTTTATTTATATGAGTACACTGCAGCTGTCTTCAGACACACCAGAAGATCCCCATTACAGGGGTACCACCATTGTGAGCCACCATGTGGGTGCTGGGAATTGAACTCGGGACCTCTGGAAGAGCAGTCAGCGCTCTTAACCACTGAGCCATCTCATGTAGAGCGACCGCATCTATCAAACTTCTTCCCCTCTGCCGCCTTAGAGTAGTGACTGGGAGAAAACATGACAGCTGCACACACCCTGAAATTTGGGCCTTTCGGTACCCTCAATGGCATCCCAATCTATCGTGCCACCACGAGGGACACAGAGCTAGAGCACCGAAACAGCACCTCCTCATTCCCATCATGGGTGGAAAGGAGACACCGGTAGCTCATATATTAGCCAAAGAGAGCCCTCCTATCCTGGAAGATGTTAGTACTACATGCTTTTGGCAGGACACCGAATCCATTTTAAGTTTAAAGACAAATTTTTTTTCCCACTGAAGTGTACATCAGAAACTGAGACCCAAGGAGGCAACGAGCTCTGTCTAGGTACTCTGAGAGGAGCAAAGGACAGAGCTGAGACCCAGAGGCAGGCACTAAGGTCAATGTTACTTCTGACAGAGCCAAGCCTCGGCTTCCACTTTCTAGTGGGTTTTGTCAGCTCTCATCAAGGGTTTATAAACCGCACAGTGAGAGATGGGACAAGGTAATCTGAAAGGCCAGAGGAAGCCAATGAGCCAATGAGAGAACAAGTGCTCTCCGTTTCCCTGGGATGGATTACCCCAGATTAGCACGTACTCTTGCCTTGTTGAAGAAGCACTTTGCATGCTAAATGTTTATTTCTCCAAACCCTGTTAGTATAGTAGTCCACGTTGCCACAGTAGGGCTCTGGTTAATGCTCAGGAAAAAAGTCTCTTACTAGATCTTTACCTTCAACCTCATTCAAGCTGCAGGGGCAGAAATCCGGGTCTGTGATGTCCACTCTTCTAAAGGAGAAAAGGGTCTTTGAGAAAGGAGACAACTGACCAAAGCCACAGTCCTCCCGTTTGGCTCACATCAACCACACCCCAAGTCTCCGATACTTTGCAGAATCTTAACCCTCAACAGTGGCTAAGACAAGACTTCTAATACACTCTAGCTGTCAGGCCACAAAGTCAACATTTGTATAAATAACCACACGTCCTTGTCTCAAATTCCCTTCTTCCTCATTTAAACCTCTAGAGTCTCCCCTGCCTTCCTCCAACACCTCAGTGAATGGTGAAATCATCAGGCTTCCCTCTCCCTCCTGTGTACAGAGCATTCTCTTTCCTCTTCCTAGAGGTGCCCAGTATTCTGGAATAGAGGATGGGAGAAAATGCATTAGACCATCTAGGGACCCGGAGAGGAGATATAAAAATTCCTCCTCAGAATTTACTGCTTGGAAGTTGCTTCTGGAACATACAGGGGGAAAAGTGAGTAACTGAAGGCCTGCGAGATGAGCTGATCTAAGGTGCTCACACCCCACCAGAGAGAGAGAGAGAAAGAAAGAAAGAAAGAAAGAAAGAAAGAAAGAAAGAAAGAAAGAAAGAAAGAAAGAAAGAAAGAAGAAAAAATGTATCGGAAAGGCCAACCAGGAATTGCTTCCCCACATGCTTTCCCCCAACCAAAATACAAAAAGCTAGCTGCGTACTGCTTCCGTGAGACACAGAAAGCACCATAGATCTGACCCTCAAACCTGACAATGAGGGAGTGGAGGGCTAGGAGCATAGCTGGGTGGTAGAACTCTTTCTTAGCATGCACTGAAGCCCCAGGGTTCAATCTCCAACGCTGCCAGGCTCCTTCTTCTTTGTGATGACACAAAAAGATGAGTTTCTCTTGCTACCTAGTAGTTCTCTCCCATGGCCTTTGGAGAGCTGTATGTGCACGTGTGGCCGTCCTGTAAGCAAAAACATTTTCCTTACTTGAAACACTCGCCGGCCGCCTCTCACCTAGAAACTGGCAAGGACCTCAAAAGAAACCCTTCAGCCAGTCTCCACCCTGTAGTCTAAAGCAGGAATCAAGCCCAATACGACACTCTAGGACTTAAAGCCATCCTTCTAATAGACAGCCCGCTCAGAACGACACTAGTTTGAGACTAGACTGATGTACGTGGTGGGCTCTAGGATGGTCAGTCAGGGCCACTTATTGGATCCCGTCTCAACAAGCAAAAAGTGCACCCCAGACCACTCCATCTCTCTGGCTAAAACTCTCCCGGGGCTCCCACTGCCCACCAGAGGAAGCTCACTGGCATAGCCACTTTACTGAGAAGGGCAGACTGAGCTGCCTGGAAGAGGTTCCGAGCAGCTGAGGAGCGGGGAAGACACCCTCCAGCCCGTTGAGCTGCCTCCTGGCTGTGCAGCTCTCGCCAAGTTCCCAGCTTTCTCTTATCTCTGTGCTCATATCCTGCTGGGGATTTATGAATCACCCACAGGAGGCTTTTCATAGTTTCCTACACACACCAACCACACGGCTTTTCTCCCTTTCGTCTTCTGCTCGCTGGGACCCTCTGGCAGGTACCGAAGTCTGTGGAAAGCTTTCTTTAGAGCTAAACGAGTCTCACCTGCCTGCCGTTCTACTACGAGTCCTGGGCAACTTTCTGTGTCTGCCATTTTGAATTATCCACATCGGCTACTACGCTTTTAAACAAAACCAAAGTTTCCCATATGCAAAAATATTTAAATCTTTCTATTGCAATTTGCTAAACGCTTTCAAATTTTGACCAGCAACCAGAACATGAAGAAGTTACTAGTTTTGAGAAGAAAGATCAAGTTGAGTTCATCTTTGCCACGTAGGCACCAAGTATAGTGATTGGCACATAGGTATGCATCTAACGAGTGACAGTTGGACAGATCAATAAATGGTGGTTTTCTCTCATGAGCCTACCTAAATTTCCTACCAATCCCTACTTTTCCTAAGTTTTACAACAAGACAATTCAGGATTGTTTGTCCAGGATTTGAGATACTGAATTCTGAATGATAGGGGTTGTGAGAAAATGTTGATGTCTGAGAGTGGAACCTTAGGTAGACACTGACGCCTATACATGGTGTGTAACTGACTTTTCCTGAGGAAACCCACCCCCCCATCCTCTCCTCCCCACCACTGCCTTACACACACACACACACACACACACACACACACACACACACACACACACCCCTACTTACCCCAGGTAGTGAGCCCATGACAGATCACCAAAGTCCAACTTAAGGAATCAAGAGTTTCATTGGGGTTACATAGAAGAATATGGGTGAGGGATTACATACAGGACCAGAAATGATTCAAAGTCGGCTGCTTCACCAAAGCCCACCACAGCCTGGGTGACAGCTCATAAAGCTGGGAATCTGGAGCACACGGCACAGCCTGCAGACAGCTCAACAGGTTGGAGAGTGTCCTTTCCAGGAGTCCAGTTTATGTAAACCTCTTCCATAGTTTGGCTGTTTTCTGCTTCTTGTTTACAGCTTATCTTATTTAAGACTCTCCTCTGCAATGTGGCTTGTCTGAAGGTGACTGTCCCTTGGCTTTACTGTTTATATATTCTTGGAGATAGAGGTGGGAGGGAGAGGAGGGATGGGGTACCTAGTAAATCTACTCAGTTTCAGGGATTTCCTGAAGCTATTTTGAGTTGTTTACTTCCTGTCCAATAAGCTTTTCTACAGGATGTGGGATTTCAATCTTGAGATCTGTTATACAAGACCTGGATGTGTACACATTGGTAACATCCAAAGCCTGGGAAAGATGTAAAGTCATAGACTTCTTCACATACTTAAAAAGTTACCATCATTGGCATCATTGCAAGTCACGGTATCAAAATTAGTTTGGGACAAATAAAGAAGTCACTGGAGAGCAAGAGGTATCTGTCTCTTCTATGCTTAGCTCCTGCTGCCAGGTATCAGCATGATCTTAAGTCAACAGAAAGCACTCTATCCAGGCCCAGAGGGCCTATTATTATAGCATGTGTAGCATGGAGTAGGCATTCCCTAAACCTTAACGTCCCCGTTCCCACACTTCTCTCAAAGTCTACAGGAAATAAAACCTGCCATTTAGTTAGCACCTATTGTATGCCAGGCATGGTGATTTATAAGCACTTACATGAGCACATTTCTTCTGTGTAGATGCTCACTTAAGTAGATGGTACCTCGTTTTACAGAGCACACTGAGTAGCTTTGGTTTTAAAACCGTATCTTTGATGACAACACCAACCCTTGGGAAGGACGTTCTGACCCTGTTCAGACCGTCCCTCAAGTCCGCAGCCTGGCGAATGTTCATCAGCGCCTGGCGCATCTCCAGGCTTGAGGACAGGCACAAAGGCATGCTGCTCCAAAACCCAGGCCCCTGCTCTGTAAAGCCACCCGCGCTCCCTATCTCTCAGATGCTCAGATGTCTCTGTTTACAATGCATTCACCAGCCTACCCAATGCTCAATTCCAATGTATATCTGGCCCTGATACTATTCTCTAATTCCATAAGTATTAATAACTATCACCGTGATGGAGAAGAACCAAGTGTGGGGAGCTTCAGGTTTGGTACCAACAGAAGAAAATATGAGGCAAGAAACCAGAACATTCTAGAATGTTTAGTTCAAGCTACCCATGGACGGAAGTGCCCAGGACACACACATTTTCCTGAGATGCACTTATTTATCCCAAATAAAAGCTAGCTTTAAAAATAAATAAATAAAAAAGAATCCAAATCACCACCCTGCTTCTCTTTGCTTTTCACGGGCAGGAGACCCTTCGCACACCGTTCACTTCAACACTATTGCATTTCCCCTGGGCTTTGAAACTCAAGCCCTGCTTTGATGGATATTAGTGGAACGTGCCTTCCTGTCTCCCTAATGAACTTTCACTTGGAAAGCACCCCCAAACAGAGATGCAAGACTGTAGCCGCATCTTGTTCAAAGCACAGGGAGACCCTCTCTGCTGGTCCCTCGTCTCTGGTCCACCCCAGAGGAGTAATCAGCCAAGAAGCACACATGGGATCATTTACAACTTTGCTTTCAAGCTCCCTGGCCCTTTCAGATTGTGTTTACTCAGTCGAAGCCTTTAGCCCAGCCAGGGTGGGCTTCCTGACAGCCCCATCTTGCTGGTTCTCAGATGCTCTGACTGAGACTAAACCTGGCTAATCAGTGGAAAGTGAGTGATTGGGGCGGGGGTTGCTCCCTTTTGAAGCTCCCGGTAAAGCAGAAGCTAGGTGAGTCCCCAGACAGAAGCAGATTCTTCGGAGTTCTTCAAGGGGCCCTTCAGCTTGTGTGCTGGGAAACTCGAGTAGCAGCCCTCAAATAATTACCAGCTAAAAAAAGGAAAATCCACCTCAAATGAAAAACAGCAACAGGACAAAAAGCTTCTTATGGAACTGTTCTTTTGAAAAACAAACAAACATCAAAACAATCCTTTAACTGTCCTTTAAGGGGTAGAACGCTCTAAAATAAAACCAATTCCAATTTTTACGTATTTTTAAATATGCGTGTTAAAAAACATGGTAAAGAAAATAGGTGAACAAGAAAATTCAAAACCATTATAGGCGCCTTTGTTGACTTGCATGTTTTCCGTCTATGGTATTTCCTTAAGGAGAGATCACTCACAATAATTAGGTGTAAGCAAAGGTACGTGAAACAGGACAAACAGATGCGACTGCCCACCACGTTCTCAGAAAGGAGCAGACCGAGCCCCAGGAAACCGATGTCTTGCTCAGCCAACTGCTGCTTGGGTAAGACTTTGCTTTTGACTCTCTCCTTCTTCGTCTATTAAGCAGACCCTGTTCCTCATGGACCTGTTCTGAGGAATCAAACCAGGCCGTGAAGGTGCCAGCACCCAGGTCCCTGTGGCTCCACCCGCGTCCTTTGGCTCATGAATCTTAGAAGCAGAGGTCCTCCTGGATCGAGCAGCTACAGCTCAGGTCACTGAGCACAGCTTAGCCCAAGCGTTCAGAACTCGCGCCTGAGCTTCTGCTGTCTCATGTTGGCTCAGTTTGGAACACCCACATCCCCTTCCCTCTTCTGTGTTTCCACATGGACTCTTCTCTGTCTTCTTAAGTGGTAACTCTTTCCTAAGCCTTCTCTGTTCTTCTCCCCAGAGAACAACAACAGCATTTCCCCCGTGACAGTTCCCCCATGTAACTTCCTGTATTCTTTATCTACATTCTACTTCCATATGTGATCTGACTGTATCCACCTTACCAGCACCCCCACATAGACACACATATATATACATACATATACACATAGACACACATACATATATACATACATATGCACATAGACACATAGACACACATACATACATATACACACATATATACATACACACATATACATACATGCATACACTATACGTTTTTGCATATGCACATTTACATGCATACACACATACATACAAATAAGCAGACACACATAAATACATATACATGTATGCATACATATGCACATGTACACACATACATACATATACACACATATATACATACACACATACACATACATACAAACACACATACATACAAATATACATACACACATAAATACACATACATATATGCATTCGCACACATATATAAATGCATACACACATATATAGGTCAATTATGTCTCAGAACACTTTGGCACGGCACCTTGCGGACGGTGTAACCATGTTATCAGTTTAAGAAATGAGAGTTCTTATCTTCACAGTCTTCATCCACATTTTAACTTAAAAGCAACTGTATACAGGCTTTATATCACAGTGGACTGTGTTCATCAAACTTCGATTGTACCACATGCGGGTTCTTCCGTAGCAGTTCTGTGGGCCCTGCAAATCGAGGGCTGCCTGTGAGTATAAACAAGGAGCATATAGCAGAAAGGTGAGGCAAACAGAAAAGTCAGACAGACACACGGCTAAACCTCAGAACTCACAACCCCGGCAGAACACAGATGTGCCAGTGTCGGGTGGGAGGGTCTGTGGCGATTGGCGGCCACATGGTTTCCATGTCAGAACTCTTGTAGAGGCTTATGGAAGACTGAGAAGGACCGCCTTGTCTGAAACAAGGGGCCATCTGACAAATGCAGCCTGGTTGCTGAAACTCGGTCGTTTCTAGAACGCTTTAGTATCTTCTGGTGAAAAGAAGACAGGGCATTCGCAACCTGCACTCTCTTCTAAACGCCTTAAAGCTCCTAGAATCGCTTGAACCCCAGAGTCTGTGGAGTCCTGGCACTCCCTGCGGCAAGCACAGAGAGATTCGGGGAACGATGCATTGAAGCTCTAATGAACCACGAGGCTGCTCAGCAAATCTGTCTCAAAGCAAAAATGGTGTGTTTGTGTAGGTCTAAACGGAAAAGGACATAGATAAACAAGAACAAAACGGGGCGTGCTTAGCCACACAGGTTTGGGTAACTTGATAAGGAGCTGTGGCGAGGCAGGGACACTGTTGGGGCACCAGAAAGTAAGACCTCCGGAAGCCCGGCAATTCTGTCACTGTGTTTACAGAGGCTTCAAAGAAATGGCTCTATATGGCCTCAGCTCCCAGCATCTAAACCAAGGTTAAGGTGAGGTCAGAGTCACATTAAGTTAAAGTGGAATGGAATGAGCATGGTCTGTGGGATCTGCACTCCAGCTCGGTTTCCCAGCCGGGGTCCATGGCAGGTTCACTGACTTCCCTGAGACTCGTTCTTATTGATTTGGAGGGGAGAAGAGCCACCCTTGGTGAGTGGGAATTGATACTCGCTGCTCTAAAGCCACCCCCTGCAGGACCACCAGCCTCCAGCAAAGGACAACTTCTTTCACTTCCATTTCTTCACCAGCAAAACGAGAATTCTAGGCTTTGCCATTTTCAGGGTGGTTACACAGATTAATTGAGGATACGTTCGGAAAACACTCAGATAAAAACATGAACGCGCAGAGGAGCTCCTGCAACCCCTGTTGCAGGCTATTTGACAACCAGACTAATCCCCTCGCTTCTGAATAGGCACCAGCCTTGGGACAACAGGGAAAGAAATGTCATTCTATTCCGGGTTCGGTTGTACCCTCTGAAGGGCGTCATGGTCTTTATCCCTCATCCCCAGTGTCTATAAATATGGCGAGTGTAAATGAAAGCCCTGAGGTAAGGTTCTGCTCTTCCGTGGGCACTGACCATTGCGTTATAACCTGACGACCACCGCCAACATCGGCGGTCTGGTATGACGAACCTCCGGGCGGGGTCTCATCCAACGCGATTACCCTATAGGAAGAGGAGGATGCCACAAAAAGGCGACGACACATTAGGAGAATGTCAGGTGAGGACTCAGGCAAAGGGCAGTGAGTGACAGAGTTGTACTCCGCAAGATGCCAAGGGTTGACAGACACCACCGGAAGTTGGAGTGGGCGGCCCTAAAAGAGTTCCAGGGGAACGGATGCCTTGCTGGGGCTTTGATCTAGACTCTCGGCCCCCAGAACTATCCCTGACGTTTAAACCACATTCTCTATGCTGGGCATTTTGAAAGGCAGATGTGGTCGACCAGCAGACAGGCTGATGCCCACTCTCATTTTCCTGTACACTTCTATAGCAGTGGTTCTCAACCTTCCTAACGCTGCGACTTTTTAATACAGTCCTCTTGCTGTGGTGACCCCCAACCCTAAAATTATTTTTGTTGCTACTTCATATCTGTCATCTTGCTACCATTGGTGAATTATAATGTAAAAAATTCCGTGTATTCCAATGGTCTTCATGACCCCTATGGAAGAGTCCTCAAACCCCACCCCCTAAAGGGGTTTTAAATCACAGATTGAGAACCGCTGTTCTTTAAGGACATTGACCTGCAAATTCCACCGGACAGGTTTACAGCTCTCTGTTATTTCTAAAGCGCTTTGCCTCGGATCTAGCAACTTCACCTGAAATCTCTTAAGGGAGCTGTGTAGAGAGAACCTCACTGGGATAGAGGCTTCTGGATGCTGGTGCTCCAGGGAAGCGAGCCAAAGAGAAGGCAGCATTCTGCAGGACGGCCCTTTGTGACCTGCAACCTCTGTTACGTCCCTTTTCCTTCAGCCCGACAGAGAGTGGATCCGAGGACCTTCTCTTCCAACTCAGGTCATCAGCAGACACTTAATCTATGTTTCAACGTGTCACCCCAAGTTTATGGCAGGAGACCTTTGCTGGTGTCACGGCTGCTGGAATCTGGCCCTGATTCTCCCTTCACCAGCTCTGCCAGTCTCTTTTGCATCTACACTGTGGGTGCAGCCTCCCTACCTCCCAGGGCGATGTCGGGTTGCAAGTCAGACAAACCCCCAGAAGTGTGTTGAAAATAGTCCAGCGCTGTGCAAATGGGAAGGAGTGAAATCATTATCAGCATCATCCTCCGCTAGTTGTCAACGCCCGGGGCGTGAGCAGAAAGCCTCAGGGGGCCAGGGAAGTGGAATCAAAACGTCCAGCTGGTAAAAGAGGAGTCCACAGTAAGGCCAGAGCCTCTGGTATTGGCGGCCTGGGGAGCGGACCAGTCAAGATGCGCTCTCCTGGTGGGTCATAAAATGAGTTTACGTAGGGAGGAAGCAGGATGTATAAAGCCCAGGAGCCTGATCTGTTTCTGAGATCAAACAGAGCAGCATTGTGCCGGGGTGTGGAGCTGATGTCAGCGTCTAGAATGCTGGTCGGAGTCGCCCTGGTTACGCAGCTGGACCGGAATAAGGCAAGTCTGTATCTGAACTCATTAATTTTTACAACCAACTGAACTGTTCTGCCTTTTTGAGGGGGAGTAGGATTGGGGGGGTGGTGCAGGAGGAGAACAAGGGAAGGAAGGGAAAAGGGAGGGGCTCACATGTATGGAACAGGGGGCTTCCCACCAGCAGACACTATCTCATTATTCCCTGCAAAGCCCAGCTTCCAACCTCCAGTGCCCAAGACAGGCAGGGCCACTGCACTGTGTTTTGCCAGCCCAGGGAAAGGAAACCCAGGCCAGCGCGCCCAAAGGATAATTAGAGTGCCACAAGCCACTCCTGGGAGTTCAGGTTATGTCAATGTTTCCATTCTCTGCCTCACTTTTCAGGGGTTTATAACGGAGCTATAAAAACTCCTGCCAGCTGAGAATTTGGCAGGCCAGATCTCAGCGACCGAGGGGCTGTTTTTCTAATTCAATTCAGCTGCTTTTAACTTGAGGCGGAGGAACACGTTGTACATTTGGCTAACACAATGGGGGCTACGGCTGAAGAGCTGCGTACTGGTTTGCTCCCTGAAACCCCCTCCCCTCACTCTGCCTTCATTTCTTTGTGTTATGGGAAAAGAAACAGCCCCTACACACATGCACCCCAAACACTTCCTGAGCCAAGAGTCTATGGACACCTTCCAAGAGCGGCTAATGCAACCAATCTCTCTCTCTCCACTACTGCAGAGTCTCCCAGTCAACATCCTTCTGAGCGAGCAAACGTGTGGACGCATCTTACCTAAACCCTGTGAGCCCCCACAGAGGAGCTGTCCGTTCAAAAGCTAGGACAGACTCCAACGAGGGACAGTCCTTTCGTGCTGCTCTAACAAGATCTGATCTAAACTGATAAGCCTTCTGCCAGTCTCGGCCATGAGTTCATCAGCCTTCTGTGCCAAAATCCATAACATAAAAAGCCCAAGCACAGTGTGATGCTGAAGGCTTCCTTCACTCTCTTCCTACAAGATATTCTGTCTGTCTGTCTGTCTATCTATCTATCCATCCATCCATCCATCCACCTATCTATCTACCTACCTATCTACTCATCTATCTATCTATCTATCTATCTATCTATCTATCTATCTATCTATCTATCTATCTATCTATCTATTATCTATCCATCTACCTACCTATCTTATCTATCTATCTATCTATCTATCTATCTATCTATCTATCTATCTATCTATCTATCCATCCATCCACCTATCCATCTACCTATCCATTTATCTACCTACCTATCTACTCATCTATCTATCTATCCATCCATCCATCTATCTATCCATCTATCTACCTACCTATCTACTCATCTATCTATCTATCTATCTATCTATCTATCTATCTATCTATCTATCTATTTATCTATCCGTCCATCCATCCATCTCTTATTTATTGTTAACATTATACTTATTACTGGTTGCTATGCTTTACGTCAGTTATTTGTATATGGCTTTTGCATATGATGAGTCTCTTGTAAACAAGTTCTGAGTTCATCAGTCTCTATTTTAGGCATAGGTGGAATATGCACAGTTAATGTGAGTGGGATAAATTTCTTACACACTCAATGACAAAGTGCATACGGCTTACAACAGTGACATAATTAAAATGCAGAACCAGCAGAGACAACAATTTCTTCCTTCTCATTAGAAGGGAAGATGGCACAGCACAATTTCCTACCTTTTTGCAGGCAGTGGTGGTGCACACCTTTAATCCCAGCACTAGGGAGGCAGAGGCAAGCAGAGCTCTGAATTTGAGGCCAGGCGGGTCTACAGAGTGAGTTCCAGGACAGCCAGGGCTACACAGAGAAACTCTATCTTCAAACAAACCAAACCAAACCAAAAATGGTAAGATGGGAAGTGGAAATCCTCAACCAGGAAATAGTAAGATGTAAACCATAGCATATGCATATATATGCATATATGTATGTTAATTAGAAATGAGTAAAAACACATATCACACACACATGCACACATACCTTTACTAATAAATGCCTGTATTAACAATGAGATAAATACATTTTCTCTATATGTACTGATTTATCTCTCCATTGTAACTCAGTTCCTAGATTTACATGTTTTGAATAACAATATGGACAGGAAGGCTGGCACTGACCACAGTGCAGTTCGTGAAATATTCCATAAAAACTCGTTGGATGAGCAAAATAAAATACCTGACACTTTAACTGAGATGAAGAATATTTTATATACCTGGAAAAATATTACTTGTGATTTCAGATAAGTTTCATCACAACTCCTCTGATCCAAGAAGACAGTGGCCGTCGGGGACAGTCTATGTGGCAGAATAAGGAATTAGCCATGCAGATTTCCAGGTCCCACCTAAGCTTTATGGACCACCTCAGAACACCCCAAAAGTCTGTCTCTTGCTGGTGTCTTTTCCTCTTTCCAAACGTATCCTTCACAAACTACACTTCACAGAAGACAAAAGGAAACAGGGTATTGGAGAGGTTAAGTCATTTGTCCAAAGCTGAACCTTAGATTCTGAATCTGGTCTCTCTCCAGTCAGTGTATATCAACCATTACATCTACAAAGGAGCAATCCCGGTACAGTCCTTTCTACATAGCATCATGCCTCTGGAGCCAATGACAAATCCTCTATTGGGCCTTCAGAACCCTCTCTGCGGCTTTGCTCAGGTGGACCTTCTATCTCTCCTTCCACCCCTCCCCTCAGGGCCCCTCACCCTCCCATACGTACATCCCAGGAGCAGCAACAACTGCCTCCCCCTCCCCCACCCTGTACACAGCACTGTGCAAGGGTGAGCCCAAGGTCTCATCCCAGTCCCTGCTCCCTGGGGTGCTCTCTGTCAGGTTGTCCTGTCTGTTGAACTTTATTCTTCTGTAAATAATGACACAACTAAAATTGACCTCTCTGAGTGATGGCATAGTGCAGGAACAAATCTGCCACTCCAGAATTGCCTGGGTTGTAAATTCCTTCAAGATTTCCCGATTTGAATTCTTCTGCAGCCAAGATGCAGTGCTGAAGTTTTTCCTTTCTAACCCGGTATGCATTTCTAAACTGGCCTAAAAAAAAAATTTTTTTTTTTTAAGGATGACTTCTCAAAACCACGTCTAGGAGTGCACTCTGTGTAACCTTTATAGAACTTGTCCCGGAATCTTACACTTAGGCCTGAAATAACATGCACACTTCAAAGAACCAGGCTCTTCATTCGCAGAGCCTGGGATCTAATAGATCCCATCATCTTTCCACCACTAAGCAAAAACCTGTTCCATACAAATGCTGTTGATGCTGAAGCAAACGCTTCATGGATTCTGCCTGGCCTGGGCCGAGCTAACTCACCTCTGAGAGTACAACACTGAAACGGAGCCATGTGGCAGCCCTTAGTAGAGAACACCCAGTAGTGGTATCGATCCACCTGCTGGATTGCCCATCGTAAATGATCCGGGCCCATTTAGTACAATTTCCTCAAATACCCTATAGGATATCCTCTCCCCACCCCTTTCTGAATCCAAGATGTTTGGAAATCAATAGATTATGTAGCTTCCAAGAAGTAAGAAGGAATGGCTTTAGAAGTGACACTGAGTCACAGATAATTGCATTTTCAAAAGGGCCTTTGAAAGAGCACCGTTCCTAATAAAATCTGAGTGTGAGGAGAATGGGTAGAATTTCAAGGAGAGATGAAAGAGATAATGTAAGAATATGGATCAGGCCCTACGTGTTCAAGGAAAGGCTGTAATAAACATGACATCAGGAGAGAAAACAATGGCACCTTCATGGGTTCCACTGCTCCCTTTTATATCCCAATGACTCTTCAGAATTTTCTAGATGTTCATTTCCGATAAGCCTCAATACAGATTTATGGAAGACCTTCAATACTATGGGTCTATCTTACATGAGGCAAAAAGAAAAACAAACGGAGGACTGTCTACTCTGGTCTTCTTTTGTTTTGTTTTAAAAGCTTTAAAAAATTCCTTCCCATACTCTCATTCAATGCAAGATATTGCTCTCATTTTACAAATGAGCAAATGGAAGATTTATTGACCAAGAAGGACTGTGTAGTTTATAAGTAATGGTGGTGGAGCGTCAGCCTAGGTGTTTGGCTCCTAGCCAATGCTCTTATATCTACTTTTCCACTACAAAGACTCAGATGATGTTTAATAAGCTTAGAGAAGGCAGTCTATGCTAACACCAGAAAAGCCTTAAAGGAACCTTGTCCCACATCTGCAGGTAAGCGTCTAATTTTCTTCATGCTATAATCCCCTGTCATATGACCCTGAGAAGAACATAGTCAAAGCTCCCTGGAGAAGGAAGTAAGTATGAAAATGACATGTGCCTTGCACATGCTAGGAAGGTTGTGCCAACCTACCTGGATGGAGGAGAAGGGACCAGACGAGGTAGACACAGGGGTTAGGTCTTTTGTAGAATAGTGATGGTTACAGGAAGTGGCATGCCTCAGTCAGGGTTTCTATTCCTACACAAACATCATGACCAAGAAGCGAGTTGGGGAGGAAAGGGTTTATTCAGCTTACACTTCCACATTGCTGTTCATCACCAAAGGAATTCAGGACTGGAACTCGCACAGGTCAGAAACAGAAGCTGATGCAGAGGTCATGGAAGGATGTTACTTACTGGCTTCCTTCCCCTGGCTTGCTCAGTTTGCTTTCCTATAAAACCCAAGACTACATACAGCCCAGGGATGGTACCACCCACAAAGGGTGGGTACGTCCCACACTTGATCACTAATTGAGAAAATGCCTTACAGCTGGGTCTTATGGAGGCGTATCCTCAAGGGAGGCTCCTTACTCTGTGATAACTCCAGCTTGTGTCACGTTGATACACAAAACCAGCCAGTAACTTTGCAGAAAGACCATGCACCCACAGAGCACACTGTTTCTCTTATATTGCCAAGTGTACAGGACCTAAGGGAGTGTGCTCTGTTGGTTATCTAAGTAGCATGACTTACCCTAGCTGCAGAAGAAGCAGCATCAGGAGGTCCCAGACTAACTGTATCATATATGTGTGTGAGTGAGGTATATATGATATATATATGATATATATATATATATGTGTGTGTGTGTGTGTGTGTGTTATATGTGATATATATGCATACGTATATGTATAATATATATATATATCACAAGGAAGCAAGCTTCATATTGTCAACAACACTATCAGGAAGACAGCACAATACAGCTCCAGCCTAGCATTGACATCAGGCAGGAAGGCAGCACAACAGGGCTGGTAGAGAAAAATAGTGTCCAGAGAACCTGTTTCCTCCCAATCCAGGAGTCCATCTTCCCCTGTCTGCCTCTTCCCCACCCCCACCCCCAGCTGCACCTGATTTCAGTCTCTTCTCAGCTCTAACAAAACAGGCCATCCGAGGTGCTCATCCAAATTCAAACCCGTCAGGCAAGCATGTTCATATTATTTATGAGCAAGCATGAGAAGTGTGTGTGAAAAGGATACATATCTCTCATCCTTTCTCATAAGTCAAGGAAAACGAGCGTGGAGACGATCAAAGGTAGAATTCTAATCCGAAGCTCAAAACACACTAAAGCCTTTTAAAAAAAAAAAAAAAAGGAAGCAAAAACTAATTACAGATTCTAGAAAAAAAAACTGAAGAACTCTGATATCTTATCATAAAAATTAAAGAAACATCAAACAATGAAAGGTGAGAGACTCAGAGTCAGCCATGAAAAGCACACAGGTGTAGAAGAGAGAAAAATATACAAAACACAATACAGTTCCAGCCTAGTGTGGACGGCAGACAGGAAGTGGCACCACAGGGCCACGGCTGGTAGAGAAAAAGAATATCTAGAGAGCCAGTCTCCTCCCAATCCAGGGAGAAATATAAGGAAAAATAAAAAAAGAAAAATAGCAAATTAAAGGTTTCATTGAAAACTTTTCAGAACGCATCCTGCAAAAGTTGGAATCCATGACGCAGAAGAGAACCTTCCAAAGCCGCTGTGAAACTCGAGGAGAGAGACAAAGGGTTAAAAGTGATGAGAGAAAAAGGTTGGGCTTGATGAAGAGAAAACACATATGAGAGATGATCCCAGGAGAAAAGGAAGCGGGAAAAATAAAACTCCAAGTGGAAATAAGTAAAAATGTCCTCAGTTGATACAAAATGTCTATCTGCAGATCAAAATATGTTATTCAGGTCCTTGGAAAACTACCACAGACACATCCACTGCTATGTGCACCCAAGGTCAAGAGCAAGAAGTGATTTTTACAACTACCTGGGGGGAAAAGTCAGCTTATTGATAGTTTACCGTATCAGCCTAGCTTCAGATGTGAACAGCAGGGTGAAGCAGAAAAGGGTCTTTGGCTCTGAGTACAAAAATATTGTCTGCTAGTCAAGAATTCCAAAGTTATCCGAGTTATTACTCTGTAGCCCCGACCAGCCTGAAACTCAGAGAGATCTGCCTGCTTCTGCCTCCCAAGTAGTCATTGGATTAATTGTGTGGGTACCATGCCAGGCTGTAAAGAAGCCTTTAAATATAGAATAGAAAAAGCGATATTAAAAATAGTAACTGGTATTTGTTTTTATACACTTCAATATTTTAAAATACTACTCCAAAGTGGGGGGTTTGTGATCAACTAGCAACACCTAGTTAAGGATAATTGTTCTGAAGTCTTTAAGGAGAAATCTAGTGCTATTTTCAATTTCAATTGTTTGAAATATGTGTGAGTGTATGTATTTATGTGTTTGTGTGTGTATGTGTGTGTGTGTGTGTGTGTGTTCAGGAGCACTTATATGTGTGAGTGCATGTGTGAATGTGTATATTTATGTATTTGTGTGTGTGTGAAGGAGCACATATATGTGTGAGTGCGTGTGTGAATGTGTGTATTTATGTATTTGTGTGTGTGTGTGTGTGTTCAGGAGCACATATATGTGTGAGTGTGTGTGTGAATGTGTATATTTATGTATTTGTGTGTGTGTGTGTGAAGGAGCACATATATGTGTGAGTGCGTGTGTGAATGTGTGTAGTTATGTATTTTGTGTGTGTGTGTGTGTGTGTGTGTGTGTGTTTTTGTTTTTGTGTGTGTGTGTGTGTGTGTGTGTGTGTGTATGTGTGTGTGTGTGTGTGTGTGTGTGTGTGTGAAGGAGCACACCTATGTGGGAGTATGTATGTAACTTTGGGCTTTTCCTCCCACACTACTTTGTTCCTGTAATAACTACTTTGAGACTTCTTTTTTATTAATGAATGCCTAGGCCATAAACTCTGGCTTGTTCTCCAACTAGTTCATAACTCAATTATCTCTTTATTCTAACCTAAGTTCAGCTACACGGCTGCCTTCCTCTCCTCAACTTTTTATGTCTGTCTCCTCAGCACTTCACTGTGAATCTCCCATGTCTAACTATTTCCCAGAATTCCCTCTCACTATCTTTCCGGGATGTCCCACCTCCTATTTCCTGCCTCAGCTCATTGGCCAAAAGCTTTTTTATTGATAGGTGATTCTTCCATACATTATATAAGAGAGTCTCCGTACACATGTGTGTGCATGTGGATGCATGCCCGTGCAGGTCAGAGGACAATGATCTCAAGTGGCATTCCTCAAGTGTTAACTGATTTTTTTGTTGTTGTTGTTTGTTTTTTGACATCATTGCTCACTGACCTAGAAGTCCTCACAGAAAATAGGCTGCCTGGCCATTGAACCTGGAATCCACTTGTCTTTCCCTCTCCAGCAAAGGACTCTGGAGATCTGGCTGTCCTGAAACTCACTCTGTACTCCAGGCTGACCTCAGACTCATAGAGATCCATTTTCATTTGCCTCCCGAGTGCTGAGATTAAAGGTGTACACAACAGCACCACGTATTACATCTGGCTTTTCAAGAACATAGATTCTAGATAGAGATTTAACTCAAGACTAACTAAGCCATCTCCCTAGTCATGAATTTTGTGTGTGTGTGTGTGTGTGTGTGTGTGTGTGTGTGTGTGTGTGTGTGTGTGTGTAAAACAATACAAAAGGAAGCCATGAATTTTGGAGGAGGATACATACGAGTGGGCAGTTGGAGGGAGAACAGCAATGGGGAAAATGATGTAATTATATTTTAATTGAAAAGAATTCTGGATTAATGTAAGTTATTGGTTATATCTGAAAGCAAGCAAGCAAGGAGCAACCTGGCTAATGTAAAAACCAACAGCAAAAAAGTAAATATAAATGGCTTAAAATCCACTTTTACCAAGGAGCAGTTCTAATTATAGCCTATTGCTAACAAATGTATTTGTTTACAATCTAAACAAATTTAGATCCCCTGCACATCGGATTTAACCAGACTCAAAACCCATTTTGCTATTGATTTGGAGGAGGAGAAAATAATACTGTAAGAACTGGAGTTTTTAAAAATGTCTATTAAACTCCGATTATTTCAAAGCAACGGGTCCTCATGAAAAAGACGAGGTAAGAACTCGAGGAGGTTCTGGGTCTCGCCAGTTATTTTTCATTCCCTAAAGCAGTACACAGATTGAAATGAGATAGATGGGGATGGGGAGAGTACTGGGGTTAAGTTAATGGACATACTTGAGGATATTTTAAGTTTGTAGCAATGACAAGACCATTGGAGATGTGTTTCCGGCTGCTTGGAAGTATAGAGCAGGGCTGGGTTGGGGAGTAACCCTCACAAAAGTAAACTAGAGCCACGCAGTCCCAGTTACTTAGGGAGAGCACCCAGGATTACCAAAGCCCATGAAGGCCAGATGATGGAGGACTGGATGCTGCATGGAGAAGTCTACAGGTTCTAGACAGCCAACAAAGGTTTGGAACCAATGGAAGCCCGAGTAATTATTAAGAAATCCTCTACAGATTAGCCCAGTTTTGCCATTTCCCAACTAAGCCTTTTTCTCCCCCTCCGGCAACACAGTGCCATCTCCCAGTTCCACAGGGTGACATAAAGAAAAGCAGAGACTGCACGGGCTTCGTGCGATTTACCAGGCTGGCTGGAAAAGCAAGCCGCTCTCCGAGAAAACCACATTAATCATCAACTCGGCAAACTGGAGCGCGCTACAAAACCATTGCTATAAATCCAGTGTTTGCACAAAATCTGGAGGCTGGAGTTCTTGCGACTGCAGGGAGGGAAAATGTGAAAGGCTGCCAGAAAGAGGAACCCAGTCCACACCTAGGCTCACCCAGCTCACATCTGAGGGGCGCATTCTTCTATCATTGATGAGGACCAGGCAAGGTGACCAGGCAAGCAAGCATTCAAGGGGCCACAGTGACACCCAGCTTGACCCCAACTATGGAACCACCACGGGAGGGGGTGAGAAAACGAGCTGTAATATGTTCAGAGAAGCAAAGCAAGGAATCTCAGTTGGTCCAAGCTTTGCCAAGATCCAGACCCTGAGAGATGTTGGGTTGGCCGGGGTCATCAGGACCCTCCGTTAGTGATTGCAAACGGTATCTTTGAGTCTCTCGTGTGAGAGCTGCTCAAGACTTTGCCCGAAAAGCAGTTTGATTGGAACCCCCATCCAGACTTCCAGGGGCGGAATTGCAGGGTGCAGCCATAGAAACCGAACTTCCGGAAAGGCTCTCCCGCGGCATTTGCACACAGTACAGTGCCTGAGCCATAGGGTTCACGTTCCCTACTGAATGTGAACCCAGAGAGCTCCAGATCTGGTGCCCAAGAGGGGTCAGACCAGACGGGCATCACAGACTGCCTTCCTACTCCACGCACGCGCGTTGCTGCGCAGGGCCATTGCCCAGAAGCAATGCCCCTGAAAGATGTCTCTCTCTCTCTGCTGTTTTAATTTCCAAAACCTGTCATAAAAACAGCTCTTTCCTCCTAATGAGGTAATTGGTGCCATAATACCATTAAGAGGGTGCCCCTGGTGTGCGGCCCAATTAAGAAAGGTATATTAAGTGATGCACAGTTCATTGCTTTGCTGAAATATCACTTCCGGTCTTGCTCAGTAACAAAGTGTTGTTAGGAGCCAAGTAAGGGGCTCCTTTAACCCCTGAACTGTGTCCTTCTTTCTAACTGAGAGGTACAGTCCCTCCTCACTCTGTCACCCAACCCTTCTCCTCCTGGTGGCTGGGGAGAAAAGAAGGAAGATAAACCAGAAGAGCCCTTATGTGGGATGGCAAAAGAGACAGGCCAGCCTTCCAAGGGACGAAACTCCCAGTGTTAAAAACAGGCCTGGCTCACTCTGGGGCTGACCAAAAAACAGCGCAGTTTCAAAGTCTGGTGAGCGTGTTGATATCGCGGGAGCTTGCTTTGCTCTCAGTGGGCCTACGGGAGAAAGGAATTGGGGTCCTCTACCCTTGTGAGTAACAGTGTGGTTCAGTGTGCTTTGAACTTTGCATATCTGGGTTCTCTTCTCTCTTTCCCTCTCCCTCCTTTAAGGAGACTCGAAGATGTCATTTGCAAACTTTAGGGACATTATTAAACAGAACAAGCATTAACTCAGTGCTTCTCACCCTTCCAAAGACTCCAGCCCTTTAAGATAGTTCCTCGTGTGGTAGGGCGTGTGGAACAGCGGCACCTCTGGGCTCCCCAGACACGCAGTCTTCTATTCTCCCCTAAACCTGCTGAACCAATCAGAATTTATCAAATTATGAAGGGAGACACCTAAGTGCTTTGTGTTTTAACATTCATGCTAGATGCTGCCCAGGCCTTCCTTAAACGGTTACTTACTGGGATACAGCCTCTGTCACACTGTCAGCCACATGGTTTGTCCTTTTGTTTTGGGGCCTGGGGTGGCAGTAAGGGTTGAGGCCGATTTCCTTGGCTGTCCTAGACTCACTTTGTAGACCAGACTGGCCTCGAACTCACGGAGTTCTAAATGCCTCTGTCTCCCGAGTGTTGGGATTAAAAGCATGAACCACCATGCCCAGCCTGGTTTGTCCTTTTCTTAAATGTGAAGCTATTTTCATGGACAGAATGAATGGTGAGGAGAAGGAGAGAAGAAGGGAATGACAGAAGAGGGAGGGGAGGAAAGAAGGAAAGAGAGGAGAAGAAAGGCCGGGCACGCAAAGTTCAAAAGCACACATTTCGTTATACTCCCCAAACCACAGACCTCCCTACATCACAGCCAAGGGCTGGGGCTCAGCCTCTGCCAAGCCACAGCTGAATAAAAAAGCCAGAAGCGAAGCCCTCTGTCTGACAGGGGAGAGCACAGAATAAAATCCCCAGCTCCACCCTCTGGCCTCAGGGAACCACCACATGGGAGGGCATTGGGGGGCTCCAGTCATTTCCCATCCCTTTGTCCTGTACAAGAAACTGAGGTCCACGAAGCTATTTCTTCCAACAGCCTGTGCCTCTGAGTGGCAGGACAGGGTAAGATGGCCAAGCTCACCTGATTCCTACTCTCACACCTGGAGACTACAAGGAGACTACCTGGAGGTGGGGGTGTTAAAGCCTTTTCTCAGATTCCTACAATGTAGAAACGTACTTTTCTAAAGCAAAACTCACATCACACATCTGTAGCCACTCCTGAGGAGACTCTCCAGGTGGCAAAGTAATAAACATTGTGACAAAATAGTGACAACTACCCCAAGTCTTTATAAATACTTGTGTTGAACTCAACAAAGCCAGCTGGGTTTATTCGTTCCTTCACAGACTATGGCTTTACTCCTCCTGTGAGAGGAGACATACCAAGTATGGCAGCCCTTCCCATCCCTGAGGGAACCCCAAACCTCCAGCAGGACAGCACTGAACTGTGCACCTCCTGAGGTAGGTCCCATTTGTCCTGCCACGCTGCCACACAAGACCCGAGTTAATCTGTCCTTTCACAGTTTATGCTCTGGTCCCTCCAGGATATTTGTACTTAGGGACATTATTAAATGGAACAGTCATGAACCCAGTGCTTCTCAACCTTTCTAATACTGCGACCCTTTAATACAGTTCCTCATGTTGTGGTGAGCCCCCCTCCCCCCAACGCCCCCACCACCCTAACCACAAAATTACTCTCGTTGCTACTCCATAACTGTAATTTGACTACTGTTATGAATTGCAATGTAAATATCTGATAAGCAGCATGTCTGATATTTGAAGGCCATCAAAGGGTCCTTCAACTTCCCAAAGCGGTCAAGCCCCACAGATTGAGAGCCTTGGCGCTAACTGACCATGAACAGTCTGATAGCTAAGATAACCAAGTGGCCACCGTCAGTGAGTCAGAACCACGGTGTGAGGGCTCTGGACAAAGGAAAAATTCAGGTCCTGGGAGGATCCAATGGGACAGTACAGGGCTTCCAACCCTCCTGAAAGTGGTGTGCGCTGTTAAGCGTTTTGTCTTTAGTATTTTATTTCTGAGCCGTAGTTGATCGCTGTAATTAAAACCACAGGAAGCAAACGGGATAAAGACAAACTACTGTAACTAACTGGGAAAGCCGGAGTCCCACACACCCCCCTCCTCCTTGTTTGATCTTTGGAATTGACATGGGCCAATTCGAGAATCAAATCAAACAGTATAAATGTTCTCGAAACTCGATGCCACGGTGACCAAGTAACCCCAGAGGAAAAATCCGTGAAAACCCCGTCAAGAATCTGCTTCATCAAATCCAATTCGACCAACGTGCTTCATTCTCAAGCCCCCTGCTCTCCGAAGAGCCATCTATCTCTCTGTCCAGTCTCAACATCGGTCTCGTTAGTGACCATCACCTCCTATCCTGCAGTGTCAAACAGCAGCGGTGTGCTCGCCCTGCCAGGAAAGTGTTTTCACGACCATGGCTCCCGCATGGCTCACCCCGTGTTTAGTCAGTCCTGTGCACCCTGCCATTTCTTCTAAACTGAAAAGGCAGGGGAAGAAGAGAAGCCGAGAACCCTCCCGGCGGGCGGCGAGTGGATTGACTGCTGTTTCCCTGGCTCACTTTCCACTGTTGTCCCTGACCCCTGCAGATCCCCCTTATGAGTTAGTGTCCCGGAATGTCTCTTTATTAGGTGTCTGGAGAAGGGAAGCTGTCTTGATGCCAGCGCCCCACACTGAGGACTTTATTAGTTTTTTAATTTTCTGTCTGGGTGCCCCTGCTGCATCAAACTTTCCACAGCTGTTAGGGGCTGTTGAGCGCGTAGCCTCTCTGGGCCCCTTCTCTGTCCCCACCCCCTTCTTAACAACATGGGAAACTTCTGGACCCTTTTGCAACAGAGACTCTAAAATACAGATACATTGTCTCTTGTGAGCGATTGTTGCCTCCCAGCTGCAAGGAGATGTTCTACTGAAGAAAATCTGGTTCGCAGGTTCCTTGACTGGGAAAAAGGCTGTCTGTGCAGTATGAGGACATGCAGGTCTGGAACCCTGTAGATCAGGCAGAAAAGGAGAGGGAGATTGCTTTCTTTTCAAGATTAACTTGGAACCTGGCCCAGAGCTTGATACAGGGTTCACAGTGCTCCCTTCCAAGCGGACATTAGGAGAGCATTTGTAGACATTCTCCTCACAGGCTTATAGCTGAGGTTCTGAGCAACAGACCAAGACAATTGCTCCTGTCTCTCCCAAAGGCAAATAATCGCACCAGCACAGCCCTTGCTTGCAGACAGGGGATGCCCTGGGGAGCCCCTATGAGGAGCAACAGTCCACAAGAGTGTAAGTGGTGAAGCCCCTCACCACCACCACCCCCTGGGGGCTACAAAGGCTGAGTGAAAGGACCTGAGGGCTCAGAGAATGGATAGCGCCCTCCCAGCTCTGGTGCCACCAATTTGCTTTCTAGCGTCTGTCTTTAAGCTCCACTTTGAGGAGACTTTATTTGTGGGGTGAATGCCAAAGCCCAGAGAGGAGAAAACCCTTTGGTGAGACCCTCCTGGGGAACAATTTTACCTCCGAGATCCAGTCGGTATTTGGGGTTAATCCCTCTGTGGATTGACTGGGTTGAAAGCCCTGAGCAGGTCAGGGGTCCATTACCCCTTGTGTTTACATATAAACTTCCTGGTCCTGGGAGACAATCAGAGCCGAGGGGGAGGGGAAGGAAAGAAAGGAAAGGAGAATTTTTTTTAAATTAAATGTCCTGCCCTCTAAAAATAAATCAGCCAAATGGAGAGGAGCTTTGCTGAACTAAGGTTTGATTTCAATGTCCATGTGTAAATATTTCTTTAAGGTTCCATTCATTATCTATATATTGAGGCTCCGGCATATTGTAAAACAGAATTTGAAACAAAATATTGATACACATTTCTATGCCTAGATAAATTCTCTGAATCAACAGCAGGAAGAAAGTCAGAGTCAGAGGCGTAAAGCCACTAACATGCCTTGGCCAGGTTTTGTTGGGTTGATTAGACGTTTATTACAGGTTGGACTGATAAGAGAAATCATGAAGAGAAGCTAAAAATTGTGGTATTTAAAGCCAATTTGAATCGACTGAAGACATACAGGTAAGCGAGTGAAGCATGGTGTTAATGCCAGATAATACCAAATAACCGAGAAAGCAAAAGAGTTAAGAAAAATAGAAGTATGCATTTTCTCAACGTGCTCAGAAGATGACCAAGCAAATTGTACAGTGGAGTTGGGAATAGAGAAGGCTGAAAAAATGCAAAATGGCTGTTCAAGGGGACAGTTGCTTTATAAGATCTCTACTCTGAGCAACTTGTCTAAGATTATTCTTAGAAAGCAAAAGTTCTTTTTCTCTTTTCCTTTTATTTATTTTTTTTAAATTCCAAGAAAGACACAGATTTAAGGGTCTGTCCCAGATGTGTACCAACATTAAAATATTCACTACGAAGCCGTGGGAGCCCTACTGTCTGAGACAATCAGGTAAATCAGAATGAAGGATTTACACTCGAAACTACCCATAACAAAACAGATCACAAACACCTACTACCACACTATCCTCCATCAGTTTCTAAATGTTGAGGGTTGGGGTTGTTTTGTTTTGTTTTTTTCCGGGGTGGGGGGGTTTCAAGTATTAAAGATATTTCTCACTATTTGCTCTTGACAAGTAAAAAGGAAAGCATCTCCCCTATAAAGACTGTAAAAGAGTCTGAAAAGACAAGCATCTACATTTTGGTTTTCAAACAGCTGTGTTTGGCCTACTAAAGGAAAAAAAAGCCATCACTTAGGAGGCAGAGGCAAGTGGAGCTGAGTTCGAGGCCAACCTGGTCTAGAGAGTGAGTTCCAGAATAGCTTGGGCTACATAGAGAAACCCTGGAGAGAGGCAGGGGGTGGGGGTGGGGATGGGGGATGGGACAATGAGTAAACAAAAATCATTTACTTTGGATTTTTCTTTGTGTGCGTCTAATTTCTTTTCCTGGGTATAGTCTGTGAGCATCAGATCCTACCCTCTACACTTGGCTAATCCCTCCCGTTTTCTCATCACCTGAGTAAGGACACCTCCCAGCAAGAAAGTGTTTCAGAAGGAGGCTAAAAGCTGAGACAGAATGCCAGCAAAGGCTGGACAGCCAGCCAACCAGAGCAGAGTCCAGGCTCTCATGCCCAGGGTCTCAGAAACCACTGAAAGAGAAGATCAGAAGAGTCACAGACATGGCGTTTGGGGGGTCGGGGGGGGGGACACTGCTGTTCTCTTCACTCCTTTGCAGAATGACTGTCAAGGTGAGGTGGTTTCTAGATTGAGCAAGTATGATGGCTGAATAAAGGAGAAAGAATTCAGGGCCCAGTGACAAATATCAGACATTGCCAGAGAGCAAGTGGTGAGTCACTGGGTGACATCAGACTGGGTTGTGGGCAGCAGGAATCTAACAATGAACAGCTCTTTGGTTTCAAAATGCCAAGCGGATGGACTCTGGTTCCTATCGTTTGCACCCCAAACCAGGATACTTTTGAGAGAAAAGGGGGTGAATTATAATTATACTGAGGGAGCCTGTACGAGCAGAGACTGCCCCAGATTAACGTGCTCACTGCTGCCCCTACTTACAGTCCCCTTCAAAGCCAAGAGAGCAAATGGTAGCAGCCCTCTGAATCTCCCTCCAGACAAAGCTCAGCTGACTTCTTGCCTGCAAAGAGGCAGTCACGGTGACAAGGGGTGGGCCCTGGGGGAGTTAAATCATTGAATAGGTTCAGGAACTGGGCAAGCCGCACTCTTAGCATGCCTTGGAGACTTAACGTTCTTTGTGAGCGTGAAGATGGTGAGATGCGTATGCAGAATCTACACGTAAATTTGAGAGCAGAAAGAATGAGAGGGGAGGGGAGAGAGAAAGGGAGTGGAGAACAAGACGGGGTAATGAAGTTAGACGCACTGAAGCAGGAAAGACTATTTGGGGTAAGGAAGGGGACCAGCAAGGGAGAGAAAGTAGAAGTGGGGAGGGAAATGAGAAGATAGGTAAAAACCAACGTAAAATGGCATGTATGTGTAGCCATGCTGTGAGATGCATTGTTTGACGTGATAACTTTAAAGAAACAATAATTTTTAAAAAGATGGCGAAAAGTCTATTAGACTGTTTCCTCGCTGGTGAACTTCGGTTCTCCCAAAAGCATCTGACCCCACGAGATCTCTGTCCGGGCATCTTGTCTAAACCTTGGGAGGCAATGTCCATTGTGAAGGGCTGGGCATGCAGGCCTTAGTGTCCCACAGGTAGAAGCCTGTGAAGTACATGAGGTTTCAGTCATTGTTCGGGAGGAAGGAGCAGATGTTCACTTGGGTGAGGTAATGTAGCAACACTGCCAAAGCACAGCCGGAAGACTTGTAGAAACAGGTCTGAAGCCTTTCCCACGCCAGGTGCAGGGAGCCTTTGAGTTCGAGCTACCCCAGCCCAACCGATCTATTCATGACTCACGTGAGAAGTATGTGCACTGCTTAGGGAGGAAATGGGAAGCCCGACCTCAACTCAACCGGCACACAAAGAGATCCTCTGCTCCCCTCACCAGTGACCTAAGGCAGTTGGTGCATCTCCACGATGGTCCCCAAGAGACTTCGGGTGACACAGTCACAGTCGGCCCCTAAACAACTGGGGATGTGTTCTGGTAGAGAGCTGTGGCAAGGAGGCTGTCTTAGTTAAATTTCCTGCTGCGTTGATAAAATGCCCTGACAAATACAACTTAAGGGAGAAAGGGTTTCTTTTTGTCTCACAGTCCCAGGGTTCAGTTCGTCATGGGAGATGAGCAGGAGCTTGAGGCTCTGCTCACATTGTGTCCAGAGTCAGGAAGTGAGATTGGTGAACACTTATGCTCAGCTTCCTGTTTTTTCATAGAGTCAAAGACCCCAGCCTAGGGAATGGCACCGTCCACAGTGGACAAGTCTTCCCACCTCAATTAATCTAATTGAGATAACACACCACAGGCACGTGCAGAAACCCATCTCCCAGGTGATTCTAGATCCGTCCAAAGAGACAGGGGAAGTTAATCACAGGGTACAGTGGGTAACCACAGAGACCAAGTGTCAGGCTATAAGACTGAGGTAGAACACACGCCACTGGGTGGGTTGTGCAGTCATATACTCAGTGACTCTTGGGCATACTGGAGTCACAACCTGCCTCATGAAAACTTTCCAGGGCATATCCTCACAACTGGTCTCCCAGTATTTGTATCTGCCCTCTGGGTTGCAGCCTGAAGGATTTCCTAAAACACAGGCACATGTAGTCTTTCAGAGCACCTCCCAAGGTGGAGGGGAATCGGTTTGTGAGCAGGAGTGTCCTACAAACAGTTCAGTGATTCTCATCCTCTAATTCCAGACTTCCATGACCCCTCATGTGAGACTCAAGATGACCCTCCCTTCCTCCTCCTGCAGCCAACTTACTCCCAGCTGCTCCTTGGCATCTAAGCACTTTTCGTATTCCTTTATCTCTCTAAACCCTTTCTTTTGCCCACACCATCCTATCTTCCTTTGAAAGTATTAGACGGCTATGCCCATCTGAGAGGCCACCTGTTCAGCGGAGAGGACGTGCCTATCCCAACTCTGCCGATGCTCTCAAGTCAAGCCGCTGTTGGGTGGCTGTGTCACCTGGATTGGCACCAATGGTGTCATGGAATGTCTTCACCTGCACAGTGATTCAGAAAGCCTGAAGGCAGGAAGCCGTCAGTCAATCTGTTTGTCCTCGGTGTCTGTGCTAATGTCTGTCACACAGCTAGCTGCTGTGTAGCTGCTGTGGAGCCATGGGGCAACACAGAGTTCTGTAGGATCTCGTTCATGGTTTGTTTTTCTCAGGCCTCAAAATCCGAAGCTTGGAAAGAATGGCACCAAGAAAATGTCTTTATGCTTGAGTCTGAAAGACAGTGATCAAAATAGTTAAACTACAGAAGTGGACTGAGGACTTTATAATCATGGAAGGAGAAGAGGAGGAGGAGGAGGAAGAAGAGGAGGAAGAAGAGGAAGAGGAAGAGGAGGAGGGGGAGGAAGAAGAAGAGGAAGATGAGGAGGAGGAGGAGGAAGAGGAAGAGGAGGAGAAGGAAGAGGAGGAGAAGGAAGAGAAGGAGGAGGAAGGAGGAAGAAGAAGAGGAGGAGGAGGAAGAAGAAGAAGAAGAAGAAGAAGAAGAAGAAGAAGAAGAAGAAGAAGAAGAAGAAGAAGAAGAAGAAGAAGAAGAAAAAGAAGAAGACAACTATTATTATTATTGCTGTAGTCTACTCCTGTCATCTCCTCTCCACAATGAGCTAAATATATTCGGCTAATCCTGTTGGGCTACACAGCCTTCTAGGAAGCAGGTGAAACCTGTTCATGAGACTCAAACTGGTTCCATGCAGCTCAAGGACTATAGATTTTTAAAAGGAAAGAGAGAGGAAAATTGATGCAAGTAGATGGGAACTGAGCAGAGGTAGCATTCAGAAGGTAGAGGGAGGGCCCAGAGACTCCATGATAAAAGCACAGAACTGCAAGAGCCCCTCCCCCCACACGCAGTCCTCGAGGGTGAGGGAGAATCAAGTCCGTGGAAGTGCACTATGCGCTCTGGGGTTTAGTATAAAATCAGGAGGCAGTGAGGCAGTGCGTCTTCCACATGCAAGGCTGAGTCAGTGAACCTGGGCTGTACTAGTCCTCCGGTGAGTTTCCAGCCCCTCCCCCCACAAAAAGGCAGGGCCCAAGATTAATAAAGAATACACCCAAAGCATTCTGCATGCTTCTCAAGGCAGAAGGTGATTGTTACGAGCAAACCAAAGACTCTTGTGCCAAGAGCAACAAGTTAAAAATAAAATAGAAATGGGAGGGGGTGGGGAAGCTCATCAGAAACCAGAATGATCCTCCCCCTCCAGCAAATCCAGAGGGAAGGAGAATGGAGGTGCCCCGCAGGCATTCTCCCGTGGAGCTGGAGCCAGCAAGGCTGTCCTGGAAAATGCTTCTGTCTCGTACTGAGGAACCCCTGGAAACCTGTCAAGACAATATTAGGTGGAAGTAGATACTAACTGTGAAATTAAGTCCTCTGGGACTTGGAGATCTAGGCTCACCCCATGTATCTCAGAATCGGCTCCATGTGGTCCCGTCATATGGATAGGCGGCCCCTGCCCCATCACTTCAGACATCTTGATACAACTTTCCTACATTCAGCCAAATATTTTCCCTGGAGAGTAAAAGAAACGACAACAGGGAAGGTGAGAGAGACCTAACAGAATTAATGGCTCCTTGGGTACACGGAGAGGAGTCTGATGTTCCAAACCAAACATCCCTGTCCCCATGACCTTCTATCATCTGGGTTCCAGTTGCTTGCTCTCCTGGCTGAGATCCTGGAGGTATCTATGATCAGAATGAAGTTAGAAGTAACCGGAACCAGCGTCATTCAAACTGACACCACATGGTCACATTGCGGCTAAATCTGGGTCCTCATGTGCACAGGCTGATGGCAACACCCTTGGACGTATGGGAAGGAACGCCTGATACCACCCATCTCCTTGTCCCCAAAGCCACCTGAAAACATTACGTTGCTCCTAATGCAAACACACAGTGGACAGGGAGGATGACCAAGCACCAATAGCTGTCATCCCTCTCCAGAACCTCCCTTTGTTCTCCCCCCACCTCAACCCCCGTAGTCTGATTCTGACTGGGATGAGATGTAATTTCCTTAGAGCCTTTCTATCATCTCTGGTTCTCAGTTTGGACAGCTCTTCGCTCTCCGCAGGGAATCTGTATCCCATGGACACTCCTCATCCCCAAAGCAGGAGGCTTCACAGGTTCCGCTAAGAGGCACCAAGGAGGAAATATTACTTCCTGGTTAACAGATTGCGATCCCAACCACCGAAGTCGGCGATAGAATCAAGTTCCTCAACTACATACGGTATGATGGACTCATCCCTGGGCCTCCACAGCCCGTCCTACCATTCCCCTACTTCTCAGGAATTCCACCGGCATCTCAGAATGCAGCCATGGGCCAGATTCCTCAAAAAGACGAGCAGTCTGGAGGAATTAGGAAGTTGTAACTACATAAGAAATTGGCTCCCGAAACTGCTCCGCAGTGCTGGAGCACGCCTTTAATCCCAGTGCTCAGGAGGCAGAAGCAGGCGGATCTCTTCTATTGGGTTCTGGGCCAGTCTGGTCTACAGAGTGAATTAAAAAAAAACACAAAAACAAACAAACAAACAAAAAAACCCAACAAAACGGCTCCTCGCCTCATTGAGACATCAAACACTGCCTCGAAGGGCCTGTACTCAAGTATCTCATTTGAATCGAGACAATCCAGTGACAAAAACGGACCTGGCATTGTCTAGATGGGGAAACTGAGGCTCGGAGATGAGAATGCAAATTATCCCCCAATTAATATAACTAACCAGAAGAGGGGTCGACTAGAACTGAAGCCTCCAGTTGCTGTCTGATACTCTACACTAGCTCGCTTACAGTTATAGCCCCGCCCCCCTCCCCAAGTGATTTACGCATGCCTCAACAACCCAGTTAACAGGGGCTTCCAAACAGCCCTTGCCCTGTAGCTCTAGCCCTGAACCCATGATGGCGCAGTGACATCCTGCAAGATAAAGAGGCCCCAAAGAACAGACAGCCACACCCTGAGACACTCCAGGCACTGCTGACTCAGGAGGAACGTTCCCACGGGTGACCACAGCCTGCTCCAGGCTGTTGCCCAGGAGACAAAAGAATCAGCACAGAGCTGCCTGCCCTGCCCAGACTCTCAGGGCAATAGCTTAGCCCCCGAAGCTGGCAAGCGCTCACCACTTGGGTGTGACTCGGCAGGGTGCCCGGGCCCTGGCAAGCCCGTCCAGGTCTCCATTCCTGGTAACACACTCATGCATGTGGGAGAAGAGTCATCAGTCCAGCTGCAGCCCAATCTCAGCAGCTGATTGGAACACGGAATAGCAGAAATCTTCACCGGACTGGGCCCTTTTCCGGGAGGTTATTTGAATGTGAGCTTTAATGCCATTCTTTCATAGGGTTAAACAGCAGACTCGTAAATGCAGCTGTTTTCCAAACAAGCACGTCTTCTCATCCACCATGGGGAGACAGTCCTGTGGTCATCACTGAGTGCATGTGTGCAAAGAGAGATGGAAAGTCTCTGGAGAGGACCAAGCATCCTCAGTTCAAATCCCGTTCTCCTAGTTTTTTGTTTGTTTACTCATTTATTTATTTTTTATTGTACTTACTTGTTTGTTTTTGAGTCAGGGTTCTCTGTGTAGCTATGGCTGTCCTAGAACTCACTCTGTAGAGCGAGCTAGCCTCAAACTCACAAAGATCCGCCTGCCTCTGCCTCCTGAGTGCTGAGATAAGAGGCGTGGACCACCATTACCTGGGTCTCCTTTCTAATGGCTGCCTTAGGTACATAACCCGTTATCAATGTACTTGAGCTTGCCTCTTTCCTTCCGTCCTTCCTTCCGTCCTTCCTTCCTTCCTTCCTTCCTTTCTCTCTTCTCTCTTTATATCCCCCTCACTACTGCAGTGGAAGCTTATACACAGAATGTGGGGAAACTAAGGTCAGGGATAAAACCTACATCACTTCAGAAAGACAATTATTGATCTTCCCTCCTTATATCGACAGCACCAGGTAATCAATCAGCCAGCGACCCAACATGGGTCTGGTTCACCCTGAACCCGGGTGCTGAGCACACTCCTGTGCGAAGCCTGGAGTCTTCCAATAGCTGTTTCAGGCAGAGTTTAGGCAAAGACACAGCAAAAGAGAGGTTGGTTTGGCTTGCCTGCCCCTTGTAGCTCTCGGCTTTCTTGTCTGTGACTGGAGGAGGCTAATATCTAACTCACAGAGCTATGATAGTTAATAAGATGGTGTTGTCAAGGTTTGGAGAGTCTAATGGACCTTCACTGACAACTCGATTGGATTAAGGACATTAGTAAGGCTGTAAGATGCCTATGAGAGTATCCAGAGGGGATTCACAGAAGGAAAAAGACCTGTCCTTAATGTGAGTAGCACCGTCCCACAGTTTTGGGCCCTGGACTAAATAAAAGGAGAAAAAGGAGAAGGCCAGGCAAGTGCTAGGGTTTCTCTCCTCTGTCTCCCGGTCCACTGAGATGAGAGCAGGCAGCCTTTGAGTTCCTACACACCCTCCCCATCAAAACAGACTGTACCCTCAAACCATGAGCAAAAGAAACCTTTCTTCCTTAACTCCGTTCTTAACAGGTATTTTGTTACAGCAACAGAAGAGTAGCTAATACAGAAAATTGTTATCAGAGTGTGGGGTATTCGCCATTATAAACCTGGCCCTGCGGTTCTTAAGCCTTTAGAACTGGTTGACAGGAGGAGTGTGAAAGCATTTAGAGCCTTGGGATAGCAAAGCCCTAGCATGCTGTAAGCAGAGGTTAATGGACCATTTTGGTTGGAGTGTGGGACCCCAGATTCCACAGAGAAAGGCAACCCTCGCTCAGGAGGTTTCTCAGAAGAATAAGGGATCTATTGGGAATTGGACTAGAGGTGGTTCATTTTACATCTGGCAAATACTACGGATATGACTGGAACTTGTCCTGACATTCAGTACAGCATTGTTACTGCTCCTTACCTTCTATCAGATTTACAGGGAGAATTCAAAGGAGAAAGATGGTGAGGTAAGAAGTGTGAACCTGTGTGTGTGTGTGTGTGTGTGTGTGTGTGTGTGTGTGTGTGTACATGTGCACGCATGTGTGTATGTTTGTATCCTGGTGTGGAGTCAGAGAGCAACTTGTGGGAGTCAGTTCTGTTCTACCATGTACCCTCTGGGGATTGAACTCAGGTCCTCGGAGTTGGTGGCAAGCCTCTTTAACCACTGAGCCATCTCACTAAAAAGGTCCAGACAGACTGCGTTTGAAGGAGGACATCTGTACTTAGTGCTATTAAAGAGAAACCAGAGTTTGCAGGGAGAAAACAGAAAGGTTGGAAAGGTGCCTTGAGGGCAAGACCGCATTCAGGGAAAGTGTGTAACATGCAAACTCCTTTGAAAAAATGTTTCCATTTGAAAACAGATTGAACAGACAGCACCAAAGGCATTTTGCTGTGTCAGAGCCCCCTGGCAAAATGTTTTCCACATTCAGTCAGGAAGACACTCAGGGGCCACTGCAGCTGTGATTCAAGGGGGCAGGCAGCAAGAACTTAGTATCATTCACACAGTGACTGGTTTTTCATAAACGCAAAAAAGCAAGAATGAGGGGTCAAAGAGGCTTACACCAAAGTTCCCGGAAGTCCCTGAAGCCAGACACCATTCGGCATGGCTGGATCTATGGGGAGCTCCTGAGTTGCAGTGGGGACACCGTGTATCATGATATCGTTATATTATATAGTACATTATCTAAAACATGGGACATCACCAAGGAAAACTATAGACACTGAGTAGACACTCAACCACGGTCAAGATCTGAGCTGGGTGTTTCCAGACGCTTGACTCACTTTTCCAGAGAATTGACAGCAAGGGCTAACCCAGATTTGCAAAAGAAGCAAGATCAACTCATTGGATCAAAAGGACAGGAGATTACAGAAGGATGGCGAAAAAGAGGGACACTGAACCACACAAGTGACAGAACTCAAGGACCCCAATTATTGTTTGGGGCTTCTTTCCATGGGGTTCAAGAGACAAAGGAGTGGCTACCAAGTGGTCTAGTTTGGGTGGATTCTCCATTTTGACTGCTAAATTAGGTTATATAATACTTTCCTTACTTTGAATGTTCCTTCCCACAATATATCTGACTTAAATTATATGCACTTGCCACCATGTACAGGGATGAGACGGTAAATAGGGTACTATCCCCAAGAGGTTACAAGATGTGCCCTACTGTGCCCGAAGCCCAAACCAGCTCAAGGCAGACCAGCCCTTCCAGCATTAATACTGTGAGAATAGACTAGAATAGAAACTGTACAAATTTGATTATAACCAGGGAAGGAAAAACTTATGCTATTGCTCAGAGACAGGTTACCTGTAGCCCGGTGTGGAGGTGCGTTTCAAGAGGTTTTGAAGTTATTTAGAGGCGTTGTTTAGAGGCAGATGTGAACGTAGTATGTTCAGATGAAGGAACCAGGTTTTGCATTATCACAAGGAGGTGGTGTATATAACTGAAAACAAGATGGGGTCCCAAGCTAAACTATCCCCTGTGCTTGCCTGTCTCAGAGACAGTCCAAGAGAAATATGATATGTGCTATAGGAACACAGTGGGGAGACAGCGCTTCCGAATGCCGTCGGAGCCCAGATGATACCATCGCAAGCCCCAGATGCTGGATGCAGATCCACAGGGATTGTACCTTCCCCACTTGCCTTCAGGCTTGCTTTGTAGTTTTCCTAGTTCTTGCTCTTTTGGAATGGGGATATTCCCATTCCAAGATAGTAACTCTGTGCTTCTGTATACATAACTTATTATTTTATTTTAAAGTGGGCATGGCTAAAAGTTTGTCTCTATTTTTAATGGTATTGAAACTGTCAAAGACTGAGGAAAAGTTTGACGTTGGACTGAATATATTTTGCATTATCAGGTGACCACAAGCCCATGGAGATCAGGAGTTCAATGTTGTCTTAGTTTTCTTTCCTGTTGCTATGCTAAACATCATGATCGACATGCGGTTTGGGGAGGTAGGGATCTAATCTCATCTTACAGTTTAGGATCGTTCATCAAAGGAAGCTGTGGTAGGAACGCAGGGTAGGAACACAGAGCTAGGAACTGAAGCAGAGATTGTGGAAGAATCTGCTCAGGGGATGCTCCCCATAGTTTGCTCAGCTTGTTTTCTAGTACAATCTAGGACCGCCTTCCCAAGGGTAGCACTGCTCACAGGGAGTTGACCTCTCTCATACTTTCCCGGCCAGGATGGGCTTTAGCCTCAAGCCATAAGCCCAAAGAAATCCTTCCTTCATTCCACTGTGTCACAGCAGCAAAAAACGGTAACTAATACAGGTTCACACACACACACACACACACACACACACACACATGCACATGTGCACAGGCATGCGTGCACGCACACACACGTACTTGCACATATATGCACATGCACACACACAGGTACTCGCACATATGCACATGCACACACACACACACACACGTACTCGCACATATGCACATGCACACACACAAATACCGCCTCCCACTTCACCACCCCAACCCTTCCCCCTCCCCCACCATCACCACCACCTACACCACCCCGGCCAAGGCTCATGTACTGACTGAAGTCTTGGTCCCTGATGAAGCTCCTCACAGACAGAGCTTCTCGGAGTTACAAGATTGTGAGAGTTTTGCCTTTATCAATGTATGAATACATTGGTAGATTCAAAATTCGAACAGATTATAGAAAGCAATAGACCTGTGGAGAATGGGGATTTTTTTTTTTTTTTTTTTTGAGAAGAGGGTGACAGGGGGTGTGGCTTTGAAGGATATATCTTGTCTCCCGATTCCTTGTTCCCATGATGCATCTGCATAGTCTCTCTAGTATCCTGCTTCATCTCAGGGCCAAAGCAGGCAGTCTAGCCAACCTTGGACCAAAACTGCTGTGGTTAGTAACAGGTGGCCTTACCGAACCCCTCCCCCCCAATGAAGCAAGCCCTTGGGGGATAGGAGACATCATTATGGGGATGTGTCTGCTTAACTCTTTCCATTCCTCAGTAAGGTGGAAACTATTATGATTCTATTTTACAAGTAAGAAGCCAGCTCCAGAGTCGTTAAGCAAGTTTGCTAAGGTCTGAGTGCTAATTAGAAGCAAGCTCAAGGCCCAGAACAGGTGTGCTTGGACCCAGACCACCAAGGTCTTATTTACTGTGCAGAAAGATACAAACGGTCCGGAACCAGCACTCACCGGGGAAATTAGATGTGTTTCCTGCTTATCAAGTGCAAGACGCTTTGTCAGGCTTTACACATGTTGATGTAAGTAAACAAATTACTCTGGTTTAAATCAAAATGAGATTAGGCCTTTACCAAGTGTTGAAAGCCAGAGGAGGGCAAACAGCACTGCCCTTAGCTCTCTGCCCTCTCAGGGCTCCCCTCATACCTCTGGGGACTGGAGGCCTGGCAAGCTCCTGGCTTTTACAGGCAGCCTGAACTCTCGCTCTTCTCCTCACACTACCCGGTTCCCAGCATACATCAGTCATAAAAATGAGTCACATCCGAGAGTAAGGGGGAGGGGTTGTTTGTGTGTTTTTGTGTTGTTTTGTTTTAGTTTGGTTTGATTTCTTCCACCTTATTCAGCTAAATTTAGAACTATTGTCCTAATTCCCTTTCTGAACAACAACAAAACACAGAGAAACAAAACAAACAGTCAAAAAAAAAAATAAATAAAAACCTAATTTACTATCTTTAAGAAAACTAAAGTTTTGTTTTTTTTTTTTGTTTTTTTGTTTTTTTGTTTTTTTTTTTTTGACACAGGAGCTCAATGGAGTCAAATCCATGTAACTACGGGCAATGAGCTAGAATAATACAGTTCAGGCTACTAAACAAGAGGAGAAGAGACCCCAAGAGAAAGATGTTCAGTCGTCACTAAAACAAACAAAAAGTCGATTTAGAAAAACTATACTTAAAAAAAACAAAGAAATTGATCTAAATGCTTTTCTGGAAAAGTTGGGAAACAAAGTTTTCCAAAGTTATATAGATGTCAAAATAAAGGAGCTTGTCAGGGGGCTGGGACAACCCCCTGAAGAAATTGGGATTTTTTTTAATAAAAGATTTATTTGTTTATTTTGCATATATGAGTGTCCTATCTGCTTGTAAGCCTACACACCAGAAGAGGACGTCAGATCCAGTCCAGACGGTTGTGAGCCTCCATGTGGTTGCTACCTCTGGAAGAATAGACAGTGTTCGTAACCACCCTCCAGTCCTGAGCGTAGACGGGTCTTAAAAGAATACATTTTCACCCACAGTTATATGACCATGTGGAACCTGGAGGTTTAGGGGGCAGCTTAATTGATAGTGACCCCCTCTGGAGCATGGGTTAGTGGTGGCTTCCTTCTTTCTTCCTGCATTTATTTAAAGCTTTATTAATTAATTATTGTCATTATTTGGGGGGGGTGCCCGCAGAAGCCAGAAGAGAGGGTCAAATCCTGTACAGTTGTCAGTACAGGAGGCTGTGAACCATCTGAATTATACAGGGAATGTAACTGGTTTTGGTCCTTTTTATGCAAGAGCAGGAAGTACTCATAATCACCGAGCCATCTCTCACACATTTCGTTTAAAAATTGCATATGATGAGCCTATGTACACTTTATAATCTAGAAATATATGAAAGTTATTATTTTAGTTTAAAATTAGTACCAGGGGCTGGAGAGATGGCTCAGCCGTTAAAGGCTAGGCTCACAACCAAAAATATAAAATTAGTACCAGGGAAAGAAAATGTGTGAGTGTTAATACTCACTAATTTAAATCTATGTGAAAGTTTAAAAATTCTAATTGAACTGAAATAATAAAAGTCCTAGTTAAGAATAATCAAGAGGGCTGGAGAGATGGCTCTTCCAGAGGTCCTGAGTTCAATTCCCAGCAGTCACATGGTGGCTCACAACCATCTGTAATGGGATCTGATGCACTCTTCTGTGTGTCTGAAGATAGCTACAGTATACTCAGATAAACAAATAAATAAATCTTTTTTAAAATGTCTAAAAAAGAAAGAAAAGAATAATCGAGAAATTACCAGGCAGTGGTGGTTCATGCCTTGAATCTCAGCACTCATAGGCACCGTGAATTTGAGGCCAGCCCAGTTTACAGAGTGAGTTCCAGGACATCCAGAGCTATATGGAGAAATCCTGTCTTGGAAAAAAAAACCCAAGAAATTAATAAATAGACCATTAAGTTACACTTAGTCTAAATTTTGTAACAAAGTATTTGTAGTGAATGCATCAACAAGAAATTATCTTCCTGCTTGCATACATTTACAAAAAAAATGCATAAAAATTTCTCTCCCCTTTTAGGAACTGTTGTTTAACCTTGAGGAATGGAGCTAATTGTCACCTTTGAGAATCAAAGGGAAGTTACAAACAATAACCCTTCCCTCCAAAAAAAGAAACGAAATGCATGTACCCACACACAAATTAAGAAATAAACTTCAGTGTTTTCTGGTTCCTAACTCTCATCCATTTCGCCTTCCTGGGTCCCAAGAAACATAGTTGACTAAACTCTGTTTCATAAACTTTCCTCCTTCCCTCCCTCTCTCTCCAAGTTTCACTAAGAAGCATTTCAATAGCATAGATGAACAGAAAGCATAGGACAATGGATATTCATATGTTTAGCAAACTGTCTTAGGCTTTCCATTGCTGGGAAGAGTTGCACCGTGGCCAAGGCAACTCTTAGAAAGGAAGACCTTTAATTGGGGCTGGCTTACAGTTTCAGAGGTTCAGTCCTCTATCCTGGTGGGAAGCATGACACTGTGCAGCAGGCACGGTAATGGAAGACCAGAGAGCTCTACGTTTATCTAAAGGCCACCAGAAGAAAACCGTCTTCTACACTGGGCAATGCTTGAGCACAGGACCTCAAAGCTCACCCCCAGGAGCACAACCTCCAACCAGGAACACCTACTCCAACAAAGCTGTCCCTCCTAACAGTGCCACTTACCAAGCATATGCTAATCACCACACAAATCTTACACGGATTTAGCAATTCCATAGCCCTTTCCTATTCTTTTGTTTATTTATTGTTTACATAATTTGAGACAGGGTCTTGCTATGTAGCCCAGGTTAGCTTCACACTCAAAATGCCCTTAATCTGAGTGCTAGGATTAAAAGTGTACACCACCATACCCATCCGGCAGTTCTGTATATTTCTATTTTAGGTTGATCTATAATACATTTGCCTGAACATTTAAATATTGAAGACATTAGTGAACCAACCCATAAATACTTTAGTATGTGTTTCTAAAAATAAAAGTATTTTTCTTTCAAACGACAAGCCAATGACATTTAGGCATATCAACCATATTTCCATTATATCTGCAGCTGAGAATCCTTGTGGCACAACAAATACAAGAGTATGAAGAACCACAAATGATGTTCTGCAAAAAACAGAATTAAGTAGAACTCCGTCTTGTCTCTCTATGGGATACCAGGGCATCGACCACCTTCCCCAACACAGTACAGATCAGACATAACATTGAATCAAAGCCAAAGTGATTTTCTTGGTGGACAGCAGCTCTGGCCCACGTATCCTTGCAGGGTTATTCATGCTCTGACCTGGAAAGGGTGGCATACCACTGGACTCTAAGGGCAATGCAAATGCTCCTTTCCCAGGAACAGCATTGGAAGCCAATGACCTACAGCATGGTGTCCTAGATCCCAACCATTTATGTCTGTCACCTTCCTTGCTTTCACTACCAAATCCCCAAAACCCCCAGATGAGCAAATGGCTTGGCTGAACTCAACCGTAGATCTGGCTGTGCTATCATCAGCCCTTTTTTATGGACTGAACTTTGATTCAGTCTGTTGGCTCCCAAGGATGAGTTTGAGATGCCAGGAAACTACAGTGTCTCAAGATAAGAAGCATACGCCCTACCTCTGCCCCACAGTCCCCATATCAGCTCCTAACGCAACGCCTTTCAAGATACTCTCAGCCCTCTGAGCTTAGCTCTGTCTACAGACATTCTTTCCCTGTAAAATATACACATTTTAAAGGCTTGTTTTGTCTCAGCGACTTTTCTATTGCTATGATCTGACAGCCTTTAGAAGAAAGGGTGTGTTATGGCTTACAGGTTCAGAGGGTGGGAGTTCATGACCGTCATAGTTGGGTGCGTGGCAGCAAGTGGGCAAACATGGCACTGGAGCGGCAGCTGAGGGCTCACACCCTGATCCATAAAGCAAAGAACACACTGGGGATGGAACTGAATCTTTTGAAACCTCAAGGCTGTCCACAGGGACTTAATTTCTCCATCAAGACCAGACCTCCTAGCCCCTTCCAAATAGTTCCAACCAACTGGGAACCAAGTATTCAAACATAAGAGCTGTCTTAGGGCTTTATTACTGTGAAGAGATACAGCGGTCAAGGCAATTCTTATAAAGGCAAACATTGACTTGGGACTGGCTTTCGGTTTCAGAGGTTCAGTCACTGTCATCATGGTGGGAAGCATGACGGTGTGCGGGAAGACATGGTACTGGAAGAGCCTAGAGTTCTATTTTGACCCAAAAGCATCCAGGAGGAGACTCTGTCACATTGGCCAGACTTGAGCATATATATGAGACCTCAAAGTACTGCCTCCAGAGTGACACACTTCTTGTAACAAGGTCACACCTCCTAATAGTGCCACACGCCATGGGCCCAGCATATTCAAATCAACATAATAGCCTATGGGGATATTCTCATTCAAACCAGCACAGTTTGATAGGGGATTTGTGGAAGCCAGAAACATTAGACCTTCCTAGAGCTACTGCTATAGGCAGTGGTGAAACTCCAGATGTGGGTTCCAGGACCCAAGCTCAGATCCTTTGCAGTGAGCTTCTCAACCACAGAGACATCTCTCCAGCCCTGGCGCTGCTTTGACATTGTTATTTAATTATTTGTCTTTTTCACTAGACTGAGTCCCTCAAGAGCAAGGGACTTGCCTTTTTCTACCTTGCGTCCCCTATGGTGGGTTGAATGCAGGTTGAATTTCTGTGCGAGACTCAGCCCTTATTAAGTAACCTTAATAGGAGTAGAAGTGGTCTTCAGAGATGCAATTAAGTCTTCCCGGTCAAAATCATCTTGGTTTGCTAGGTGGCATTAAGTCCAATGACAAGTATCTGTCAAGACAAGAGATACACGCAGAGGAGACATTCAAGGAGGAGAAACCTGTGAAGACACTGGCAGAGGCCAGAGTGGCACCAGTCACAATAAGCCATAGAATGCTTGGAGCTGCCAGAAGCTGGAAAAGACAGAGAAGGCCCCCTGTCAGAGCCTAAGGAAGGAGTGTGGCTGCCAACACCTTCACTGCAGATTTCTGACCTTCAGAACTATTAAGGAATAGATAGATAGGTAGGTAGGTAGGTAGGTAGGTAGATAGATAGATAGATAGATAGATAGATAGATAGATAGATGATAGATAGATAATAGATAGATAGAAATAGATGGTAGATGATAGATGGATGATAGATAAATGGATGATAAATAAATGATAGAGATAGACTAGATAGATAGATAGATAGATAGATAGACAGACAGACATAGATAGAGATAGAGAGATAGACAGAGATAGTAGATAGAGATAGAGAGATAGATAGATATAGAAAGATAGATAGACAGATAGACATAGATAGATAGATAGAGAAAGATAAATAGACAGAGATAGATAGATAGATAGATAGACAGAGATAGATAGATAAAGATAAATAGACAGAGATAGATAGATAGACAGAGATAGATAGATAGACAGACAGACATAGATAGAGATAGAGAGTTAGACAGAGATAGATAGATAGAGATAGAGAGATAGACAGAGATAGTAGATAGAGATAGAGATAGATAGATATAGAAAGATAAATAGACAGAGATAGAGAGATAGAGAAAGATAAATAGACAGAGATAGATAGATAGAGAGATAGAGAAAGATAAATAGACAGAGATAGATAGATAGGTAGATAGACAGACAGACAGACAGACCGCAGATAGATGACTTTGTACCTCCCAAGGAAAACTAGAATGCCTGAGTTACACCAAGAAGCTAAAGTGCATCTGTCAGACTGAATAACTGAAAGAGCTGAGCCCATGGCTTTGCACCTTCTCCAGACCCCACAGAAAGGAAGGCATCCCCGAAGGCCGCCGGACTCTGGTTAACTAACACCTAAACCCCACTATTCTTGTGTCAGCTGAACAATTTGTTCCTTTTAATGAGGTGCTTTTACCTCTCTGCTTATCCATTGTCCTTCTCTCCCTGCTTTTACTGTAAGTGAATGGGTTGACTTTTGATATATTGCCAGAACACAGTAAATTATGAGTCTCTTTCTTTAAGGTTGGAAAGGTGGGGGGTGGGGGGGTTCTACTTCCCTATTCAGTTACTTCAGGCAAGGGTGGGAGCAGGTTTTGTGCCAGCAGCATCCTGATTTTGATTCAGGATGTGCAACCAAAGGCAAACAGTTCCTCTGTAAATTCAATCGCATAGGAAGAAGCAAAGGCCCAAACAAGAAAGGCCGGGCTCTCTTTGTGTGCACAGCCAAGGGGCCCTGGGAACCTGGCGAGGGATTGATGCCCCATCTTAAGCAAAAGCAAGACTCAAAAAGTGATCTTCTAGAAACTTCTGCGTGTATGTCACATAAGGCTGGGGCAGATCTGGCCTTACAGAACCACCCTCTGGACAATTTCAAACGTGCTGGCGTCCTTCCATAGGTTAAAAGGATGGAGGTTAACCAGAATTAAAGCATATTTGGTGCCTGTGCGTATGAGTGCGTGCATGCATGCATGTGTGCATGCGTGCATGCATGCATGTGTGCATGCGTGCATGCATGCATGTGTGCATGCGTGCAGGTTTGTACATGTGAGTGCAATGCCTACCTACAGATGCTGGAAGAGGGTCCTGAATCTATTGGAGCTGGAATTACAGATGGCTATGAGCTTCCATGGTATGGGAGCTGGGAATCAAACTTGGGTCCTCCATAAGATCTGTAAGAGCTCTGCCTGCTGAATCATCTCTCCACTCCTAAGTTTTTGTTTTTTCTTTGGTTGGTTCGTTGGTTTGGGTTGGGTTTTGTTGGTTGTGTTGGTTGATTAATTGGTTGTTTTTAATTATGTACAAAACATTCACTTTAAAAAAATTCACTTTTCTTTGGAAAAATTTCTGTACATAATTTCCATGGTGTTGTATCTACAAAGGGTGCAGGCGATGAGACCCATGGGCATTGCCCTTTTAGAGAATATAATGCAACTCAGAATGGAGAGATTTTGCTCAGTAAGTCATGACCCAACAACGGATTGAGCAATCAATTTAGCAAGAGGTACCAGAGTTTTGTTTATCCAAAGGAGAAGGTAGGGGATCGACCTGAGTACATTGCACATATTTTGTAGCAGTCTTACATGTCCGCCATTGCCTCTGGCTTAGGATAGAAAATGTACCTTCCATTCTTTGATTACCTAAAATGTGTAGCAGTGACTGCCTTAGGAAATCTGTTCCTTTAACCCAGAAAGCACCCTATCACATCACCCAATTCTTACAAGCTCTATTTCTTGTCCCATGGGGAAATTCACCAGGAACAATTTACCATGCACCTTGAGAGAGGGACTGACATGTAAAAGCCAGGAGTCATATATGTTCCTTCTGGTCATACCTAAAGATCAGGCCTTGGTCTTCATTGCTGTGCCTTGGCAGAACCTCACACAACCCTACCATCCTCGGTTTGTTGCCAGTTGCTGTGATAAATTACTCTGATAGGAGCAACTTAAGGAAGATTGAATTTATTTTAACTCCGGATTCCAGGTCCTAATCCATCATTATGAGGAAGTCAAGGCAGCTGGAAAAGCAGCTAGTCACACCCACAGTCAAGAACATAGGGAGAGGTGCTGGAGAGATGGCTCAGTGGTTAAGAGCACTGACTATTCTTCCGGAGTCCTGAGTTCAAATCCCAGCAACCACATGGTGGCTCACAACCATCTGTAATGAGATCCGATGCCCTCATCTGGTGTGTCTGAAGGCAATGACTGTATACTCATATATAATAAATAAATCTTAAAAAAAAAAAAAGAACATAGGGAGAGTATGAACAAGAACTTCATGCTCACTTTCTCAATTCTTATACAGTCCTGGACCCAAATCTAGGGAATGGTGCCGCCCACCATGGGCAGGTTTTTCCCATCTCAATCAATGTAATCAAGATAAGCCCCCACAGACATGCCCACAGGTCAACCTGATCCACACAACTCCTCACCGAGACTCTCTCCCCAGTTGTGGTTTGAATAAGAATGCTCCCATAAGCACAGGTACTTGAACTCTTGGTCCCCAATTAATGGTGCTGTTTGGAGAGGTGGTCACTGGGGTTGGACCTTGAGAGCTTGCACTTTAGCTCTACTTCCAGTTTGCTCTCAGCTTCATGTTTGTGGTTAAAGATTCGATCTCCGTTTTTCATTTAACTGCCTGCTGCCATGTTTCCTTCCTCTCCTGCCCCAACTCCATTCCAAACTCTCTCTGTCTCCGGAACCATCATCCCAAATACACTCTTTCCTTCTAGACGTTGCTTCAGTCATGGTACTTTATCACATGACAGAGAAATAACTAATACAGCAGGTAAGTTTAGATTGTGCCAAGCTCTCAAAAGTAAGCATCATACCCTCCCTCCCCACCCCACTCTTCCTTAGCTACAGAGGGTTTTTTGAGGGGGAGGCAAACTTTTTTTTTTTTCTTTTTTTTTTTTTTTTTTAAAAAGAGACAAGATCTCACTATGTAGTTCTCACTGGCCTGGAACTCTCAGTGTACATCAGTCTGGCTTCAAACCAGAAATCTACCTGCCTCTGCCCAGATGCAGGATTAAAGTGTGCACCACCATATCCAGCCTAGCCTTTTACAATTTCTGATCCAGACAACATACGGAGTTCGTAAATTAATTCTTCGAGGAGAGAAATGAACCACCTTGTTCCTATCACCATTAATCTTCTTTAGTTTTCTCTGCCAATGGTCCAATCTCCCTCACAGCCATTTGACCCAGGGGAAGGGTGTCCTGGTCTCCATTAAAGATTTTTCTCTCACTTCTCAGTTTACTGATTCTCATAGCCCCGCAATCCAATGTTCTGACAAATGCCCCACGTGTGCCCCATCCCCTGAACACCTGCCATGGATTTTTGGGCAGGCTTTCTGATGGTCCATGATTAAAGGCTAGACCTTCAGTGTTCTAATCGCAGGATTACAGCTGGGTTAGCCAAGCGGCATCGACTGGAGCACGTGCGTGGGCGCCACTGGACCCGGGCCTGAGTTTTGGTGTAACGCCGTGCTATCTATTGACGTCGAGCAAATTGCTTAACAGGCAAGCAAAGCAAACTTTGGAAATATCAGGATGAAGCAGATGCCCATCCACAAGGAGTTGTTGGTTGTTCACTCTCCTAAACGGCCAGGGCTACCTCAGGAATAGCCTTCAAAATGCCATTTTATTCTTTGGGTCCCCTCAGAAACCTGTGCTCGTCAAAGAAGAAGACACATAAAACGGAGGCCTCTCGGGAAAATAGAGCAAGTCTAACGGGCTAAGTGATTCTTGACAGCTTAGAACAGCAGAAAGATAAAGGGGAAGGGAGGGAGGAAAGCAGGAGAAAAATGCTAGCCCTGGGCATTTTTCAATATGATAATGATACGTCAATAGATAGCACGGCGTTACACCAAAACTCAGGCCCGGTTCCACTGGTGCCCACGCGCATGCTCCAGTCGATGCCGCTTGGCTAACCCAGCTGTAATCCTGCGATTAGAATCCTGAAGGTCTAGCCTGGGCTGTAGATTCCCTTACTGCTGCATGAGCACAGACCAGGAGAAAATAAGCCTTGTGGTTTTTGCCAGCGGTATGGTCTTGCTCGCTACAGCTGAAATCCATTCAGGCCAAAGGGCACGTGTAATGGGAAGCAACCATGCAATGGAGCCACTGCCCTGGGTATTCTCTCCTACCTGTTCTGGTTTGGATCTGAAACATCCCCCCCACAGGCTTGGGGGACGCTTGGTTTCCCAACCTGTAAACTTCTTTTGAAGGACTGTGGAGTCATTGTGAGTTTAGAGCCGGGCCAATGGAAGCTAACCTTGGAAAGCTATTCCCGCCCTCCCCCCCCCCCCCACAACACACACACACACACACACACACACACACACACACACACACACACTTTAGTTCTGGCTTGTGTTTTCTGTTTCGTGGGTCACCACCGTACTGGTTACTTTTCCGTGGCTGTGATAAGACACCACAACCAAAGGCAACTTGAGGAAGTGACCGTTTATTCCGGTTTATGATTCCAGAGGGATGAAAGCTGATGATGGGGCACGAGCAAACCAGCATCAGGCACGGTGGCAGGAGCGTACGCTGAGAGCAAAGAGCAAAGCAGAGAAGGCAAACTGGAAATGGCTGGAATCCTTAGCCGCTCAAAACCTGCCTCCAGTGACACACTTCCTCCAACAAGGCCACAAACTCCTCAACCTCCTCAAAGTGCTCCACCACTTGGGGACTAAGTATTTAAGTGTATGAGGTGAGCCTATGGGAGATATTATTCTTAGTCAGAGCAGCACAAGCACAGGGGAATAAGCCCTACCTCACATTTCTGCCACCATACCTCTATCATACCCACACGTTATGACCTCAGACTGGAGTCCGTCTGAAACCGTGAGCCCAGACACATCTTTCCTGCCTCCAGTCTTTCCTGTTAGATATTTTGCTAACAGACAGCAATACAAAACAACCAGGACACCACCCAAAGAAAGGACTCAACACCCAACAGCACCACAGCTGTGCTTGAGAAGATTCCATTTTATATATGGGGCTGGTTTTTCTGAGGGAGCATCAGGAAAATGCCACTAACTCTGTCACAGGGGCCTAGAGAGATGAGTCAGTGGTTAAGAGCACTGGCTGCTCTTCTAGAAGTTCCAGGTTCAATTCCCACATGGCAGCTCACAATTGTCTGTAACTCCTGTACACCCCCGCACAGACATGCAGTCAAATCACCAATGTGCATAATATAAAAAATAAAAATAAATCAGGTTTGTTGTAAAATGATTCTTTTTTTTTTTTTTTTTTTTTTGGTTCTTTTTTTTGGAGCTGGGGACCGAACCCAGGGCCTTGTGCTTTCTAGGCAAGCGCTCTACCACTGAGCTAAATCCCCAACCCCGTAAAATGATTCTTAAGCCCTTCACTGGTTTGTCTGTAGCAGGTTAATGAGAAAAATATTAGCATTGCCATTTTGTATGTGAAAGAAATGTGGACACATAATTCAGATAAAAAATATATGTCACTAAAATATATGCACAATTATTTATTAATGATCAAGAACATATGTAAAAACAAAACATATACACCCTGTCTTAGTCAGGGTTTCTATTCCTGCACGAACATCATAACCAAGAAGCAAGTTGGGGAGGAAAGGGTTTATTCAGCTTACACTTCCACATTGGTGTTTACCACCCAAGGAAATCAAGACTGGAATTCAAGCAGGTCAGGAAGCAGGAGCTGATGCAGAGGCCATGGAGGGATGTTGCTTACTGGCTTGCTTCCCTTGGTTTGCTCAGCTTGCTTGTAGAACCCAGGACTACCAACCCAGGGATGGTACCACCAACAATGGGCCCTCCCACCTTGTTCACTAATTGAGAAAATGTCTTACAGCTGGATCTCATGGAGGCATTTCCTCTAGGGAGGCTCCTTTCTCTGAGATAACTCCAACTTGTGTCAAGCTGACATACAAAACCAGCCAGTACACACCCTAATCACTTTTGTAACTATTGATTACAAAAGGAAGATCTAGTATAGAGATAGTATGTCATGTATTCCTCTCTACTGACAGGACATGAAAGGATAAACCTTTCTGAAGGCAATCTGGTGCTACAAACCCATACTTATAGCATCTCTACGCCCTTCTGATACTAATGTCAACCCTGCGACTATACCATGGGGAAATAACAGACGTGTAGACACGTATATAAAAATTCCCATCACAGTAGTTTTTATAACAACAATGAACAGCGACCTAATGGACTAACAGTAGACTGAGTATGCTTGGGTGATGTGTCAATATGGGGATGCATCTGAACGGTGTTTGGGAAATTGGTAATGGTCTGGGGACATGTAGGTTATACAACTAGGAGTGGGCTTAGAAAATCTCAATGTCGCCAAAAGGTAAAGAAAGGCTAGGCCGGAGGGAAGAAGGTGGACGTGGTACAAAAGAGATGGTTTCGTGACAGGAAAGAGACCCATGGAGTGTCACTGCGTGGAGTGTCAATGTTAGGTATCTTGACCACTTAGGGTAAAGGTGGTTACCTCAGCCAGGAAAGAGATAACACCAACAGAACTAAACACACATGCATATTCTCTCTCTCTCTCAAATTATATTAAAATATCTTTTTAAAATGGCCATAAAGTTGTGAATCAGAAAACATTAAGAGTTTCTCCAAGGGCTGGAGAGATGGCTCAGCGGTTAAGAGCACTGACTGCTCTTCCAGAGGTCCTGAGTTCAAATCCCAGCAACCACGTGGTGGCTCACAACCATCTGTAATGGGATCTGATGCCCTCCTCTGGTGTGTCTGAAGACAGTGACAGTGTACTCATATACATAAAATAAATAAAAGACAGTTACTATTAAAAAAAAAAAAAAGGGTTGGGGATTTAGCTCAGCGGTAGAGCGCTTGCCTAGGAAGCACAAGGCCCTGGGTTCGGTCCCCAGCTCCGAAAAAAAGAACCAAAAAAAAAAAAAAAAGAGTTTCTCCAAAAGGTAATTCCCATGAAACCAGGATGGGCACAGTTGGACACTGAACTCTTCTCTGAGTTTTCTGGTCACCAAGGGCAAGGCAATAAGGTCTTACTTTAAAGGATGCCACAAGCAGAAATGTGGTATTCCGTAATAATTAGCATGTCTCACACTCTGACTTTTTAAAGCTTCTATAAAATTCAGTAAATCAAGAACTTTCTTTTAGAAAAGCACTCTCCCAACATCAGCATTAATACACAAGCCCACAGAAACACGTCCACACAGAACGGCTCTCATGACGTCTTACATTGTGTTCTAGCTCAGAGAAGAACACATGTTTATCACATACAAGACTCGGGGGTTCAAGTTTCAATCGCTAGAAAAACATTCACAGCCAAATTCAACTAACTACAAAACAGGTGGTTAAGAGGTCTCAACCTGAGGGCTTTTTTCAAAACTGAAATTCAGGATTCTAGGCAAGGACGCAGCCAAAGAAATTCATAATGCTGCCCAAGAAATCTAAAATACTCATTTAAAGACGTGAAACTTGGAACCAGGAGAAAAGAGGCTTGCCCCAAACGTCTTTGGAAGCTCTTGCTTCAGTACCTACATCAGCATGCTGGGAGAGCACGCAAAGATTTCAAAGACAGGTTCCCGTGCGCTCCATTTGTGTGACTAGAAGATTCCTGACTTTCTTATCTGCAGTTCCAGGGCCGTGCTAGCTGGGAAACCAAGAATGGTTCATTTCTTAGCCATGTCAAGGTTCTTGCTTACTGTACTCAGTCTGTGCTGATGATCTACTCAGAGATAGAACGATTAAGGCTTGCCTCCTTCCTGGTTGTGTGCCTACATGCTGATGGGCGTGAGTGGATAATGGCTTCAACATCTGACAGCCATTGGTCACAGGGTTGAGTTAATAGGACCCTGGTAGGGAAAGGGGTTTGCTAGTAGAATTGGGCTTGAGTTTTGCTTTTGCTTTCTAATGTTTCTCCTTTCCATACTTAGCAAAACAAAACAACAGAACCACCTTAGCCTTAGTGAAGCAGGGCTCATTCATAACCACCTTCAGGCCTATAGCCTTCTCCTAAGCCTGATGATTCAACAGTCTGGACTCCATCAATTTCTTCCCTTGGGGGCCTTTGAAATAGCTATAATTAGCCCTTAGCTGGTCATTGGGATACAAGAGTGTCACACACAGGGGTCAAAGGATCATAACCTGGGGGAGGTCTGTCTTTGCATCAAGGACTACAGGTCCCTCAAGCAAAGACTGTTTCCTGCTAGCCTCTTGCATAAAGTTGGCCTGGTCTCCTCAGCTTCCAACCATGAAGCAGGCTCTGGCTTTACCGACCTTCAATGAACAAATGTCTGGGATTCCTCCCGGAGTGCTATGGGAAGGGACTCCGCTGATTGAGAGAACCTGGGGCTGGAGGAAGAGGGCCGGAACAATGAGCGGAGCAAACAGAGAAGAAACCAGGAAGGTCCCTGCTGGCGGAAGTGTGTGAACCCGCTCATCCTCACAGCTCCCCAAAGCGACACACTCAGTCTGCCTGGAGGTACACTGCCCCGTTCAGCAACATCACTCTGGTACCTGGACGTCAGTCATAACAGAACTATTTATGCCATGAAAATCAGTAAAAATCTACAAAGGAACACTCCCTCCTCTCCTCTTCCCTCTGCCCTGAGCCCTCTGTGGAACATTTCCCAGCACATAGCAGCATCTGCACACACACTGCATGTGACCACGCCATACCCTGTGAGGGGTGATGAGAGCAATGCCCCACCCCCTCCAGCTGCTGACAGCCCTTACAAACCCCTCTCCAGGAATTGCCTTAAGCTCCAAGGAATAGTCATATCCCCGGCCTGCTCCCTTCTCTGGGGCAATGTCCTTATCAACTAGTCGCTTCCGGGGTGGGACACACACACACACACACACACACACAGAGAGAGAGAGAGAGAGAGAGAGAGAGAGAGAGAGAGAGAGAGAGAGAGAGATCCATCCTGCATAGTAAAGGGAATTATGGCTGACTCTACCACAGCCAGCATTCCCTTCTGGCCTCCGCTGTGCTGTCGTAAGGGGGAGAGGGGAGACACGGTGGCACTGCCTCTCTCCTTTCCTCATGTGATTATGTTTCCTTGATATGGAAGGACGGCTGCGCTTCTTTTCACACCCGGCGTTCAACAGTGTCTTGAGCGAGTTTGAGGACAGGGCTTTCCTTGAGCCTTTCAAGTCCACCTAGCATGGAGATGCCAGTATCCGGGGAGCGAGGGAAGAAGGAGCAAGGCTGGGGGTCAGCCTGGGCTCCGTGGTGAGTTCAAGGTCAGCTTGGACCACAGAGTGAGCCTCTACCTCAGCAAGTAAATGAGAAACGCAGGAACAGACATCTGGCCCAACTCTCTAAGAGAGAGATTATCCTCCTCCTTGTTTATTCTTCCTCACCTGTTCCTATTTCTCTTTCTTCTGCAACTCCATATGGACATCTTAGGTCCCCCGATCCGGTTTCCTGGGCTTTGATCTCTTGATTTGGTTCCTATGACTGGGCTACTTTTACATTTGGTTTTCAAAGCCACTTCTTTTTAACTCACCCAACAGATTATTTTGGTTCAGGGTGCATCTGAGTTCTAGGATGCCTTTTAAATTTCTTGATAATTTTTTTTGCTGTTGTTGTTGTTGTTTTCTTTTGTTTGTTTTTTGATTTGTTTTGTTTCTTAACGTTCAGTGGCATTGTTTTCTTAGTGGTTTTCTCTTCTCTCCTGGCCTGATCCATGTGTTAGCTTCCAGGCAGTTCCACTAGGCTCCTCCAGGGGCTTAGGGAAGGCATTACCTGCTGTGGCCAGATGGGCTGTGTATAAAAGGCCTGTCCAGCACTCCAGCTCTCTTTCTCTGTGTCCCCACGTGCTCCCAGCCAGTCTCTTTCTCCTCATCTCTGTTCTGTCCTTCTCTGTGCCCATCCTCTTCTCTGCCCACATGGCTCTGTTCATGTCTGTCCATCTGTCTGTCTATGTGCACATAAGTCTACTCATCTGCCTCACCCTTTCTCACAAGCCCTCAGACCCTTCCCTTCCCCCAAATCAATCCCGTTATACCAGATCGGTTGCATGGTGTGATTTCTCAGGGGGACCCCTTGGCGTGGGCCCACCAGGTACCTCACCGCATTATATTTCATATCATGGAGACATCACTGCCCTCTGTGGCTCAGCCCCTGAAGTTCCAAAAGCCTGTCACTAAGAATGAGTCTTAGTCACTTTTCTGTTTCTATGATAAAACAACATGACCAAAACAACTTTTAAAATGTAGGTTTATCTTTATTACTTAAGAGTGTTTTTGCCCGCATGTGTGTCTATGCACCACATTCATGCTTGGCACCTCAAGAGCCTCCATGAGGGGGCTGGGAACCAAACCTGTGTCTTTCACAATACCTTTGCCCTTAAACACTGAGCAAACCCTCCAGCCCATGACCCAGACAACTTACAAAAGAAAGCCCTGGGCTTGTGATTTCAGAGGGTCAAGAGTCCACGATGACTGGGTGAAGATGTGGTGACCAGAACTTGTGAACGCTCACATCTTGATCCACAAGCAGAGAGCACGCTGGGGATAATGAGTCTTTTAAAACTCAAAGCTCACCCACAGTGAGACAACCCCTCCTCCAAAGATCGAGGTGTCACCTAAATCTTTACCAGACAAGTTCTGCCAACTGGCGACCAAGTATTCCAACAGATGAGCCCGCGGAGGCTGCTCTCATGCAAACCACCGCAGAGGGAATTGCTTCATGGGCTTTCGGTACCGTAGGAGCACACGGGGCCCCTCCAGTCGCCATGGAGACATCAGGATGAGGAGCTCTACTGTCTCTTTTAGTCCAGCTTCTTCTCAGCTGAGTTGGTGAGGGCAGTCCAACACGAATGTTGACTGGCCTTTCCCCTGGGGCCATGGATGTGAAAGGCCAAGCACAGGCCTCTGGCATCCAACCTCTGGTACCCAGAGAAGGGATCCCCATCCCAGCCATCTCTGTCCAGGCTCCATCAAACCTGGGATAGCCTTCTATAATGGTGTAAATATAAAAGGCTCCCCTCTCCTGGGCTTGTGTATTGAATGCAGGGTCCCCTGCTGGAGGCGCTGTTTTGGGAGCTGGGCCCTAGCTGGAGGAAGTGACTTTGCCTTTGACACTTAGGCCTCGTCCTTGGTCCCATTCTTTCTCTCTGCTTCCTGTCTACCACCAAGTGAACAGTTTCAGCCATAGGTTCCCATAATGCCCTGCCTCATCACAGACCCAGACCCACCAGACCCAGAACTGGGGACCGAAACGTCTTTATCTCTGAGCTAAAATAAATCTCCCCACTTCAGGTTTTCTGAAGTGTTTTGTCACAGCAACAAAAGGTCTAACATACCCTCACTTCTCCAGGGTCTACCTCCATTGGTCCCACCAGGAGAACTGGCTATCGGCAATGAGTCTACCACACTGGCGAAACCTAGGCAACCCCCTAAACGTCTTTTAATAGAAAGGACACACTGGCTCTGCTGGCCCTGGCTGAAATGATTTAACATGTGCTTTCCTCTGATTTCTTTGGGAGAAAAAAAAAGATCTTCAAAGTTGTAAGTGTTAAAGAAATACCCTGGGCTCACTGGATTTCCTTTAAAATTGCGTTTATGGGCCAGGAAGATAGCCAAGTGGGAAAAGCTGTACGCCTCTAAGTCCGACAAACTTAATTCAAACCTCAGGGCCCACAAAGTAGAAGGAAAGAACCAACTTGCCCTCTGACCTCCACATACATGTTGTGGTACAGTTGTGCGTGCACACGCAGATGATAAACAAACAAGCATGTCATTTTAAATTAAAATTGTGTGTATAAGGGAATAAAGTGGTTGAAAAGGCAGTGTATATGGGTGTGTTTTGTGTGTCTGTCTCCCACATCTACAGGCATATTAAATAAAAACAAAACCAAAAACGTGTGCATGGGTAAACACCACATTGCTATCATTGGATGCTATGTTTATAAATATCATATCTTTTTCTTATCTACATCATTTAATAGTTCCTATTGATGAGAGACAAAAATCATCATTCTGCCCAGGAGCTCACTCAGCAAAACACATTAGAAGGAGACCCTGTTCGACTCTCATGGACGTTTTCAGAATGGAGGAGATGGTTAATCAAAGCTTGGCATTTCCATCCCAGAGTCTAGAAAACGAGCTCCTGTCTTCTCAGTGGATTCACCAGGCTGATGGTAACCTGAGGAAGCAAAAGCCCAGAGTCACCTAGGAAGGACCCCACCTAGGATGGCCCTGAGCCAGGAACAAAGTTCAGAGGCAATGATCGCCCAAGTTGCTAGGTCTCCTCCCACCATCTAATAAGAGTACAAGTGTCCCGTGTGGTCTCTCAGAACAGAATGACTCCCTGGCTGTTTTGACTCCAGCACCAGGCAACGTTAAGTTACCTGGCACACAGGAGCTGCTCAGCAAACTCTGGCTGGCTAAATTCATTCTCTGCTCACTTGGTAACACAGCGTGTGTTAATAGACGGTTCTGCTGTGTTATGGCCGTCCTGGGGCTTGCAATAATTCTATCAAGACTGGAGACTGAAGTGCAAGTCGTACGGGGAAGATTTCCGTTCAACAGGAGGGCTCACGCTTAAGGTTCTGTGGGAGATCTTGGGCCCTGTTGGTTCATACAGAAGATTTCTTTTTAAGGAGCTAGGCAATGGGTGTGGCCCAGAAGGATTTGTCAGTCTCTCCAGAGACAGTGACGTAGAATGGACTGAATTGGCTGTAGAGAGAGCTCAAGGTTTTGCAAGTATCCTTCTGATTCCAACCGTATGGCAACCTCAGTTAGGCAATATTATGTAAAGTTGTCTGTTTTTTCCAAAGTGTTCCTCTGCCCTGAGGTCATCTCCAGACCTATTAAAGTTCCCCTTCAAGATTGCCAAGTATGATTCAAGGGAAAGATTGGGTGTGTCCTTGCAGCACTCCCCAGGAAAGCACATAGGTGCTGTGGAATTCGTACAGAAGAATCTGGTGGATCCGTGTCCTTGATCTGTCCCACAGTCATCCGGTCTGGCACAAGGAAGAGATGCTTTTGCAGCACCAGTAATATTTAAAGGGCAGACAAAAATTCTACAGAACTATTAGCCTCTCAAGAGGGAGAGAACATTAGCGATATAGTCTAGAGGGCTGGGTCTGAAGGCTCTCTGCTTTTACTGTTTGGCTCCTCCTGAGCATGTCTGGGGTGAGGGTTGGATAGCTTGGGGCAGCAGGGCAGCTCTCAGGGAAGCTTCGGGCAGTAGTTTCTTAATGATGGCCACAGAAGGTTTGACTAGTTTCGGAACCAGAGTGACCACATGTGCACATACCAGCGAGAGAGCAGCTCCGGTCTGAAACCACTTCTGAGCCAAGCTGCCCCTCTGGCAGAAGCTAGAACCCCATTGCTGCAAGCCACATTTTATGGAGTTCTTTTATTAGTCTCCCATGTAACCCATAGCCACATCATAAAATTAAATACCCCATTCTGTACATCAAGTCCACTGACTTCTTGAGCCCTGATTAACACTGGGCTTTTCCTTCTGGGGTTGTATTACAGTAACATTGTAACTGACAGCAAAGAACTCTTTGCTAGGAGCAGTCAAATCCTTCAGGCTCACAAGGCTTATTCTCAAATCACAGTGTGTCACGGGGTGTGTCCCTCTTTCTCTGAAGTCTTTTTTGGCAGCTTCTCGATAACCCTGTCTGTATCTTTCATCCCCTTTTCTCCTTCCATTCGACCTCTCGAGTTGACTTAGAGCCGAGTGCCCCTAGTGCTTGCCCAGAGTCACAGGTCAGGGTAGCCCCAGCTCACCCCTGAGATTAATTTAGCCTGTGGGTAATGTCCCAGATGGACAAGTTATCTTTAGACTGGCAGAGGTGGAGAGTCAGCCCAGGCCGTGGTGGTGCAAACAGCAGAGTTGGGAGGTGAGGGGAAGGGAGCCAGTCCCCTACCCCTAGCCTACAATGCAGCATTCAAGTGTGGTCTCGGCTGACAGAGAAATAAGAGTCACTGTGCTTTCCAAAACATGAAGAACAACCGAGAACAGTGGTCTGTTTCTCTCCCTCCTATGAACAGAAAAGATGCCTGCATTGTGGGTCAGCCACATAAAACCTCAAACACATGTCCTTTAAAAAGAGCATCGAGCTAGCGTAATTCCCAACCTTCCCTGTTCATATCTGTTTACTGCTTGTTCATTAGCTTTGTTGCCTGCAGGTGTAAGGGTTTAAGACGTTAAGAAAAAAAAAATGTGTGGAGAAAAGGCTCCACGGAACACTCATGTGGCTTGAATTAAGGAAAGGACCGGGAATATTCTATTTTAAAACTGGAGCGCCTCAGTTCACTTCAGGAGCCCCAAGGACTGAACTTGCTCTGATAGCAAGAAAATACTAGACTTTACCCGAGGAGACACTAATAACTCGCCTTATGATCGCACTCGTTCAAGAAATGCTTTGGCCGGTCTGGTGGCCCAAGTCTATAATCCTAGCTACTTGGGAGGCTGATTCGGGAGGAGCACACGTTCAGGGCTGTCTGGGCTACAGCGTGAGTTCAAAGCCAACCTGGGCAACTCGGTGAGAACCAGTGTCAAAAACAAAGGGGGGAAATGAAGAAGATGCACATGGAATATAGCTTAGTACCTAGCAGGCATGAGACCTTAGGTTCAGTTCAATCTCTAGAACTATTAAAGAAAAGAAAGAAAGAAAGAAAGAAAGAAAGAAAGAAAGAAAGAAAGAAAGAGAGAGAGAAAGAAAGAAAGAGAGAGAGAGGTGGGGGGGAGGGAGGGAGGGAAGGGAAGGGAGAGAGGGAAGGAAGGGGAGGGAAGGGGAGGGAAGGGGAGGGAAGGAAGGAAGGAAAAAGGAAGGAGGGAAAGAAATAAGGAAGCCTAAACGGATGGAAGGAGGGAAGAAAAAGCCTTTTTCACGCACTAAAATCCTTCCCTGTCACAGTGTGTACCCAGAGCCTCCTTTTCAGCCTTCATTGTAGAACAATTAAAATCTTTTTTGTCCAAAAACTTCTGAACACTTGCTGGTTATTATTAGCGTAAATCCAGAGCCTAGGCTGAACTTGAGCTGGGTCCTGACATGTCTGAGCATGTCTGACAGCTGTGTGAGAGGCCTTCATCTCCTGGGAGGTAACCTGCACGCTGTGGGACAGGAGACAGAGCCCCAGTTAATCCAGGAAGATAGTCTTCGATGCCAAGGAAGGGCAACTGATTTCAGTATCCTTTCGTCATGCAAGCTTTGGACTCCTACCCAAGTCCCATCGGGAGCAGTGAGACCATGGGAAAGAATTGGAAAGATGACTTAGTAAGACCTTGTGTGGGGCACAGCACAGAGATAGAGCGTGGAGCTCTGACACCATCACACTGTAGGGGGAAAGACAGGGTCTCAAGTGGCTGGACAGCCCCGTAGGACCAGGCCCCAGGGATACTTGGCCTAGCAAGCATTTGCTTTAAGAAGGAGCATAGCACCCCTGGAAGGTCATTGGTACTTGAGAACCCAGGAAGAACAAGCTTACTTTGGTATGGGCCTCAACATTAAACCTCTTTGTAGCCTTTCCTTCTCTGACTGAATGGTGCTGGTTGCAGGAGCCGAACAGAGTTGCCTCTGCTTGCTCTTGTATGAGGACACTCTGGTTCGCCTCCTCATTTCTACAACTCCTCCTCCTGCCAATGCCACATGGCAGAGTGACCACAGAGTGTCTGTGAATACATCGGCGAGGGTCTACTCACCAAATAATTGCTGTTTCTCCATCGGTGATCGCCCCACGAGCCATCCCAAACGTCTCTCCACACGGAAATGGCTTAGCAGTATCTATCCGAGCTGTTTTGCACCTGCCTTGTCTAGGTCGTGAGAAAGAGGTCCAGACCACAGTGGTCCACGCTGTCTTAGTACCTGACATCACTCAGAACATGAAAGGTTAGATCTACGATTCTCAAAACCAATGAACTGCAGTCCTCATATCCAGACCATCAGGTAAACATTGCCTACAAATAAATCAACTTTATAACAACCTTTAGGGTCATCATAAAAATTCAAAATATTGACTCTTTGAAGAAAGAAAGTATTGAGAGAGAGAGAGAGAGAGAGAGAGAGAGAGAGAGAGAGAGAGGTGTCTCACATAGCCTAGACTTGCCTCCAACTCATTGTGTAGCTACAGATGCTGGTTTTATATGATGCTAGAAGTTGAAGCCAGGGCTTCACCCCTGCTAGGGGAATACTATCAACCAAGCTTCATTCTGAGCTCTGAAGTTCTCATTGATGAGAACTCGTACCTCAAAGGTACAAGCAGTATATGACTGGGCATGGAATTCTCTTCGTATAACCACTTTGGCTGATTGTTTGAGACAGGGTCTCACTCTGTAGTCCTGGCTGACCCAGAACTTGCTACGTAGACCAACCAAGCTGTCCTGGGACTCATAGTGATTACCAGGCCTGCCTCTGCCTCCCAAGTGCTGAATTATTATTTTATTTTATTTTGAGTTCGATTCCTGTTAAATCAAAACTGATTCCTCTTTTCATTTTATGGATCTTTTGTCTGCATGTCTGTCTGTGCACCTTGTTCATGCCCGATATTCACAGGAGTCAAAAGAAGGCATTGAGATGCCCTGGAACTGGAGTTATGGCGGACAATTACGAGCCACCATGTGGTTGCTGAAAATTAATCTCTGGTCCTCTGGAAGAGCAGCCAGTGCTCTTAACTGCGAAGCTGCCTCTTCATACCCTAATTCTACTCTTGAGAGTATATTTATATATTAGTCTTCGGACTAATCTTCTAAAAATCTACTTCAAAAAAAAATCAAAACAAAGAACAACACACAACCCTAACCCCCTAAGCGATGGGCCTAGAAAGTGCCTTTTGCGGATGCTATACCCCGTAGGATCGAATGTCCAGCATGCCCTGGCTCCATGGAATGACTCTCTGTACTCCAGATGGATTGCGCAATGACCGGCCTGGCTCATAGCCCTCACAACACTCTCCCCCATAACTAGGGCAACATGACTTCCGTTTGTTGACTGGTCGCTAGGTCCAGGCCCTGGGAGGGATTGTAAGGGCTAGCAGCTTGGATTACTTAGTCTCAGCCGGCTTGGTTGCTAGGTCTGTTCTAGTCTTTGTGCTCTCTTGGCACAGTAGTCTAGGCCTTCCCTGGTGAGGACACAGATGTCCCTTTTTAGCCTGCCTGGTCTTGAGATCCACGAAGGGATAAATACGAGATGGAACCTCCCCCCATGACATACACACCTATGTATTCACCAACCACAGTTACCAAACACCTCTTGTGTGTGACATAGCAAACCTGGGTCAAAGCAAGTATGAAGGGAAAGACTTTTACCAGGGCGGCCCGGTAATACCTGGAGCCCAACTCCAGAGGGCCCTCAGGCAGAAAGGTAGGTTTGGGGGGAGATGGGAAGGAGAGATCAGGTGGTTGATAGATATATGAGGAGCTGGGATTTCAGTAGCTTGCAAACAGAATGCTCCAGATCAAGGAAGTAGTCTATGAAGGCAACCCCACCATCACAGATTTCAGAATCACTGGCCTTCTGCCCTCCCTCCTGCTCCTTAGAGAAGCAGAAGGGGAAAAGACACCCACCCCACCCCCCAGCCAGTTTTAAGCAGGGCTTGCTCTGCCTGAAACGCCTACCTTCCCACCACCGTGTCTAGCGAGCATGGAGTTCTGTGAGTTATATTTCTCTTTGCCGTGATGTAATACTTAGCAGCTGAAGGAAGTAAGGGTTCACTTTGGCTCATGCTCTGAAGGAATGTCATCAGGACATGGAAGGTACGGGGAGTGTGAGGGTCACTTTGCATCTCCCTTAAGAAACAGAGAGGAGCGCCAGTGTTTAGCTCCTTCTTCATAGTCAGTCCAGGCGCCCAGCCCATAGGAGGGTGCTGCCCACATTGAGGGTGGGTTTTCCCCTCTTTAGTTACGACTCCCTGGAAGCGTCCTCGCAAGCCCCAGCCATCTTATCTCCTAGGTGATTCTAAATCAGTCGGGTGGACAACAACCGCATAACCCAGCCCCACCCACCAGCCACCCCTGGTTCTCAAGACCATGACACCTCAGTGACCTTCTCCAGCAGGGCATTAGAGCCTTCCACCGCTCTCAGACATTAACGGAGTGGGCTCTGATTCTATTTATTCAGATTAGCGTGTGTGTGTGTGTGTGTGTGTGTGTGTTGGTGGTGGTTGTGGTGGGGGAGGTACTGGGGGAATCAAACCTTGAGCCACCACCACCGAGCCGCACTTCCTGCCACTAAGGTCCAACTGAAGTTCAGCCACTGCCTTTCTGAGTCATTTTATATCACTCGGTGAAATGTTCTGGCTAGGAGTGTCACCTCCCTGAGGTCACCACAGATTAAGGAAGTCAGTAAGACCCAGGCAAGAGCCAGCCTCGGTGCCTGCTTGGAGCTTTATAACCTAGGCTGTGGGTTACAATGTAATCCACCTTTGAGACTCTGAGAGGCTCCGGACGGAGCTAGTAATCCTGAATTTATCTCTGCAAATATTAAAGGTCTTCTCACTGCAGAGATTGAGTGCCCAAGGAAAGGGAGGGGCCCAAAGGCACACTGAAAGAACAGGGAGGAGGAAAAGTTAAAAAAAAAAAAAAAAAAAAAAAAAAAAACCACGGGATCAGAGCTGCCACATTCAGAAGAGAAATGGCTCCCGAGCCCCGGTCCACGGCTTCAGCTGGGATCTGGGCGCTGGATTTTCCAGGCTACCCTGCGCCCGCCCCGTGCCGGGTCACAGCGCGGACCTCCCACCCACGCGGGCCAGCAGCCCGCCAGGCTGGGCGCGGCAGGAAGGCGAGCCAGCTCCCGGCACCCTGATCCTTAACTGCCGCTTCCAAAGTCCCGGCTGATCCTAATCAGTGTGGGAAAGGAGCGCCCGGGCCCAGCCCGCCGCCGGAGACGCCGCCTCTTTTCATAAACTTTATCGCCGCGGTGCACAGCCCCTGATAAAGCACCATAAATAAACGAGCAGGCCGGAGTGTGCGGCTGGCCGGAGGCTGCCTGAGCGCACGCCCTGCCTCGGCCCGCAGCTCTCAAGGGGAAATGAATCATACGCCAAGCTCAAGAGGGATCCGAGTTCCCCCCTATCCCTCATCCCACCCCCCCTGCAATCTCAATGCTATAAATAAGAATGCAAGCCTCCCCCTCCTTGGCAGCATTCAGAAAGACTAGGAGTTCCCTTGTGGCTGCCGGCCACCCTTTTGGCCCGGGAGCTAGGAGTGTTCTTGCTTACCCTCCTGCTTCAGGTCAAGTTCCTCGGGCCTGGGTTGAGCCTGGGCTTGTGGCTCCATTATCACAAATTCCTCTGGCCCTTGCACAACACCCGGGCTGGAGCCCGGAAGGGAGGGGCGAGGAAAGGCTTGAAAATCTCCGAGGGCAGGTGATCAAGAGAAGTTAGGTCCACGAGATCAGCAGTGGACCCTTCTGCTTGGTTAGCCTGTTACAGTCGAGCCATAGGAGAAGCACAGGGTGTCGGGCTGGTCTGGGTCCAGTTGACTCAGGCGGAGGAAGAGTGAAGATTCAGATGGACAGGAAAGGAAGGGGGCCTTCCTACCTCAGCCCACCCCAGGGAGAATGTGTTCAAAGGCTCCCAAGAAGCTATTCAACGTCTTTTATCCTCCAGTCCTTAAAAATAGCTTTTAACTTTATTTTCTTGTTTTAAATTATGCATATATATGCCTGTCTGTGTGTATATATATGTGCACGTGAGTGCAGGTATCCCAGGGCAAGGCATCAGCTCCCCTGGAGCTGGACTGTAGATGGCTATGAGCTGCCTCTGTGGGTGATGGGAACCGAACCGGGGCCCTCTATAAGAGCAGTATGAGCTGTTAAGTCCTAAACCCTCTCTCCAGCCCCTCGTCGTGGACATTTCTTTTTTTCTTAGTGAGTCTCTACGTTAACCAATAATACCTCTTGAAAACAAGCTTGTGGTCTGTGTCAGGAGTCTGGAGACGTCTAGAAAGACAGGTGTTTGGCACAGCGTGTGCCAGCCAGCTCAGCACTAATGCCCGGTTTTCAGACTTTCTGATCCAGCTGCAGCCACCTGGCTCCTGTGGCCTCCTAGCCTTTGCTTCTCCCTGGGCCAGAGTTTCCTCGCGTGTCTGATGCTCTCTAAAAGCTCCCGCAGCTTTCCTTGTCTCTGGAAAGCACGTCTGTCCTTATAAATAAACTCTTCCATTTCTGGGCTATCTCACCGGAGTTAACTCTGATGAAAAACTGCTTTTGCCTAACTGGAAGAAACCAGAGCTGGGAGAGTTTCCATAACCGATCCCTGCTTGAGGTGAGCACAAGAAGGTCCCTCGTAGTAACTGCTGTTATCCTGTGAGGGAGGGAAGGAGCTACAATATAAACGCCAATAAACTCTACCAGCCTTGGCTCAGCTCTTCTCTGAGCAAAAGTATAAGCTTCGCTGTGGCGAATGGCTCTGCTCCCTGTGGAAAGGAGGCACCAATCGGCCCGAAGCATCTATTCCAGAGAGTGCTAATGCTGCCCTGGGTGGGGGCAGAGTTGGGGGTGGGGGTGGGGTGTCTCTGGTGCCAGAGGACAACCTAAGTGTCCTCTGGCTGATGCTGGAAGAACGGGTTGGGTGCCAATCCTGCTAGACATGGCTTAGAAGAGGAACTCAGTGAAGTCGGCTGTGAACAAAGGGCTGGTTCTTCCAGGCCCCATTTGTGACAGACACTGTATGTCCCTGGGAACATGCGGCCCCAGACTGCCTTCACTTCCTGCTCTCTGGACAGAAGGGCACTCAGTCTTGTTTCCTTCATTTGCATAATGTCAAAAATGAGTCACGTCGTACTGTCATTTGTTAAGAAATATTGCCAAGAGGTTCTAATCATGGTCGGAGTTCAGTCCTTAATAAGGAGCAAAGCCCTAGACAGGACTCGGTCCCTGGCTTAGCATCTGGACATGATCCACTCTCTGGGCCTCAGTTTCTCTGTCTCTGTAGCTGGAAGATTTTAGATTTCTTCCCGCTCTGCATTACAGTGACTCTGCTGTCCACGGGGGTGGGGAAGGGAGGAGTATTTGAGATGAAGCAAAACTTTCCAGAACAGAGATAGGTAAGGAGACACTTGAACATGTTTCTTCCAAAGAGTGTTCTTGCATCCGATTTCGCCTACTATTAGAAAGGCTGGCAATCAGAGAAAACACACACCAAAATGGGGGCTTGAACCTCCACAGGGACCCACTTGCTGTGTTAGCCGGTTCGACACTGTGATAAGATATGACTTAGAAGGAGCAAAGTTTCCGTCTTACTGGGTTAGGTTGTTCTGTTCGCTTTCAGGGCTTTCAAGCATGGTCAGCTGACTACACTGCTTTATGACGAAGCAGAAGCAGCACGGCTGGAGGGCACAGGGAAGGAAAGGCTGCTCACGCCAAGGCCATAAGGGAGCAAAGAAAAACTGGAAGGGTTAGGGTTAGGGCCACGCTATCTCTTTCCGGGGCATGTGCTTCCTCCAATAAGGCTGTACCTCCCAACGATGCCATCATAGTATGAATCCCTCAAGAATGGATTAATCCACTAGTTAGTCAAAGGCCTCGGGAGTCAATAAATTCTCAAATGACTAAGCCCACCAAGCTGGATAGCAAGCTTTCTACACATAAGGAGTAGGAGGCAGGGGGATTCATATCCAAAACATAATAGTTACTAATTAGTATTAGTATTGCTAATTGCAAGAGTAGGAGTGCCACCATAATGGCTCAGAACCATTGACAGTCACAGAAACCTGCAGAGGAAAACCACACCCACCCTGCACCCAAGGACAAATCAATGACCTACCTGCCTTTGCAGATCTCCTCAGGAATTCTCAGTCACCTGAAGCCTCAGGGATGTTGTTAAGAATTCCCGCTCTGGGAGCTGGGGAGATAGCTCAGTGGTTAAGAGCCGGCTGCTCTTCCAGAGGACCAGGGTTCAACATGGCAGCTCACAACTGTCTGTAACTCGCACTCTCACATTGACATATGTGCATGCAAAACACCATTGCACATGAAATAAAAACGAAAATAACAATAATAATAATGATGAAGGATTCCTGCTCTGGAGGGTAAGAAAACGCTGAGCCCGTGTTTTCCTAATCTATAAGGAGGAAATACCACTGCCCCACAGCCAGACTTCGTGTGGTGGGGGGTACTGATATAGATAGATCTGTGCTATTAGAACCCATTGGTTCTCTGCCTAGCAGGCATGTAATATTAATACAATTCCCGTTACCATCATCTACAACCGTTCCCTGTTCCGCTGCATGGGGTGTGAATTCCTTTAAGAGAAGCAGTTCTGTCTGTGAAATTCCCGTAGCAAACCCTTCTGGTAAGCTAGCGCTATAGGATTTCATACTTGCCTGCTGGAAACATAACGAGTCCCCACGGAGACCAAGGGGAAAGCAGGAGGCAGCTCGCAGGCTCTCAGAAGGTAATAATTGCTGGGGCAGGAATGCACCAAACGATACCCCTGTGACTTTAAAAGGCAAAGTAACTTGCTCAAGCATCCTCCTCTCTCCCAGAGTAGACTGTAACAGTAGAGAAATTAGCTTGCGGAGAGCAAGATTCGGGGCCAAGCTCTGGATGGAGTTGTATTAAATAAGATTAGTCCGTTTGGCACAACGAACGTTACCTCCGTTCCGGTGTCAACAGTTAAAAGAAGAGATTAGGTTGGACAACCTGGTCCTTAACCTTCTGGGGTTCATAAAGCCTTTGGGACTCTGACATAAGTGGTGGGTTCCTAACTTCAGAAGATACATATGCACCCGAAACAAAACCCATGTCATTTCTCTTACAGCGCAGGGACTTCATCTTTGCAGAGGAAAAGAAATTGAACTTGCCTCTCTCCAGGGTCCTTTAGGCTTAATTGGCTTCAAGCAATTGAGGAAAGGCCTCTCCCAAAGCCTCTATAAGTCGATGAAGGATGTTGTGAAAATTATTGATTTAGGCACCCATTTGAGGCTTTTTTTGTCCCTCCCCCCCAGCAAAAAGCAGTTCAGCAGATGGGCAGCATGAAACTGTAACTCAGTTGTTTTCCTTCCTGGGAGAAGGGGAATGGGGCCTATGGCGATAGAATGTACAAGGAGGAAGCCAGGGGTACGGTCAAAACATGCAGGACTGGGGACTCACCTAACACACCCGGGAGAGCAAGCCTGGAGGGGAGCAAGAGGGCATCTCAGCAGGCCATCTTCCCACAGCACCCGTGCAGGCCATATTGAGAGTAAGTGATTTGACAACTTGACACAAGGTAGAGTCATCTGAGAAGAGGTAGCCTCAGTTGAAAAAAAATGCCTCCTTCAGATTGGCCTATGGGACATTTTCTTGATTGACCACCAACATGGAGGAGCTCATCCCACCGTGGGCGGTAGCACCCCTGGACAGTGTCCTGAGGTGTGTAAAAAAGCAAACCGAGCAAGCCATGAGGAGCAGACCAGTAAGCGGCACTCCTCCATGGCCCAGGTTCCTGCCCTGACTTCTTTCAGTGGTCGATTATACATTGTAAAGTGAAATAAACTCCTTCCTCCTCAGATTGCTTTTGGTCACAGTGTTTCCCCAGCAAACAGAGCCCTTCTTCCTGCCCTAGGTCACCCTATCTCAGATCTATCTCTCCATCAGCCAGGCCGTACAGTGAAGGTGACCTACAGCAGGGCTGTGGTCAACCTGTCGGGCCTCAGGCAAGAAAATTTTCTCGGTATTATAAACCTTGGGATTTGGAGACGTATTTATCCTTACAGCAGCGACAAACCCAATTTACCAATAAATCTTCATCCCTGGGAAGAAGAGAAATGTGCATGATCAGAGCAACCCTCACTAAGTTGTGGAGTAACAGATTCTAGGGTGAGTAGAAAGTCAGCAGGGTCACGTGGACTCTTCCTACTTCTTGAACCCTCCTCTCCTCTTCCTGACACTGTCAACTGGGTCCTGTAACCACTATCACTAGGGTCCCCTAGAACTTAGGAAACCCAAGGGGCCCATCAATCCTGCCACGTGTAGTGGATTAAATGGGGGCTCTAAGACGATATGTCCAAGAATGCACAAGTCGACTTTTATTTGAAAAGGGTACTTGCATATGTAATTAAATTAAAGCTGTCCTAATGACGTCATCCTGGACCTCTAGATGCAGCCTAGACCAATGTTCTTAGAAGAGAAAGACTGATGTCAGAAGCAAGGATGGACTAGTCCGTCATGAGACCAAGAGACTCCACAGCCAGCAGAGCACAAAGACTCAAAAGAAGCTTCTCTATGACAGCCTCGGGAGAGAGTTTGTGACCGTGCGGACAATTAGCTTCAGACTTCTGGATTATGGACTGTTTCAGAATAAAGTTCTGTTGGGCTGGGCTGCCCAGACCATAATAATTTGTTCTGGTAACCCTGGAAAACTAACACCCTGACTAAGCAAAATACCCTTTCCTCCTCTTCTCCTCTTTTGGATAGAATTCTTAAAGGAAGAGGCTACTGACCGGCAGGCACACTAATGGACTCGGAAGGAAGCCTGCCTTTCTCTCTAGCTGGTCCCCAGGGCGGGGCTTCAATTATGTTTTGACCGGGTGGGGGATGCAACTCAAAAAAAAAACCTGACTGGCCTGCTTCCTCTCAGGAGACACCAGGCACGAGAGAGGCTGAGTCCTTGATTATGGGCTGTGTAGAAAGTAACGTTCTAAATAAGTAACGCCTGGAATCCAAGCTCAGGGAGGTGTGCAGCCTCAGACCCTAGGGTGGAGAGGGGTCCTGGAGTTTGCCATCCTAGCCTAGCCAGGGGTAGGGGGTGGGTGGGGGTGGAATTGGGGACAATGGGGTGGGGTAGGGGTGGGAGTTCTAGAGGTGTAAGGGAGCCAGAGATTTTGTTTGTTTGGTAATTGTTCCTTTTCTCAGGGGACCATCTAGGGGCTGGCTGATCTCACAGTCCAAGGCTCTCACTTCCTGCAGAGCTGTGGTATTTGGCCTCTTCAGTTCTGCCCTGTGGGATATGAACTTGCTAGGCATGTACAGCTGGGCTCAGGGGAGGAACCCTCACTGTATATCTTTTTATTTCGTGCATTTCGTCTTAGTTTGAGGGAGGGTTTTATTCCATAGCCCAGCGTGACTTTGAGATAACTTTGCAGTCCAGGTTGGACTGAAACTGGACATCTCCCAGCTTCAACCCCTTGACCAATAGAGTTGTGAACGTGTACACCCAACCCGGCTTCCATGCTGGGGCGTTTGCTTCCATTTTGTTGCTCGTTTATGGGTATGGGCATTTTCCCTGAATGCCTCACGTACATTCCTAGTGCCCAGAGAGATCAGAAGAGGACATGGGATCCTCTGGAACTGGAGTTAGGAGACACTAGGCCAGGTGCCGTGGCCATAAACCCCTTTAAGGCTTGAAAGCCAAGATGGGGAAAACCAGATTGCAGAATTTGACTTTGAGTGTCCTTCTTACCTCTACCTGCCACCTGCACCTGGAAAGCCACAGGGGACATTCCTGACTGGATTCTTGCCTCTGCACAACTGCCTTGACAGGGCTGGGAGTCCTGTGCCTTCCCACATCTCCCTCTATCAGCTTGTCAGGCTCAGAGCCAGCGGCAGATGAGGCTTTGTAAGGGAGGGAAGATAAAGAAGATACCACTCCAGAGCCAGGGGCGCTTGGGATTCACCCTCCCAGGAAATGAGCACCTCCCAGGCCAGAGCACTTCTGCAGAAAGCATTCCGGCCATTCACTGCCCCAGGACATGAAAGGGGCCACTGAAGGACACTCACTGGATGGAAATAAACTCAGGCTACCAACAAGATAAGAACACTGATGGTCCAAACGGTACCTCCTCAACTGACTGGGCCATCATGAAACATCAGTGCATGCAACGATTCTAGAAGTTTCTAGGAAAGGGAGTTAGGTATATTATAATCTCCACTTCCCTCAGACTGAATTTCACAACAGCCGCTCCAGATGGTTGCAGGCAGTAATTACCTCTATTTTAAGCCTGGAGCAGAAGGACAACTCCCTCAAGGAGATAGACTAGGAATGAAGGAAACAAAGGAGCTGGTGGCATAGGTCCTTGGACTTTGTGAAGAACCCCTAATCTACCAAACTCAACAGAGAATCACCCTAAAGACTCACAACCTTTAAAAAGTGGAACCAAGTCAAAAAAAACACAAAAACAAAAAACTAGCTCAAAAAGGAAAAAGGCACTCACCAATCAAATCATAGACAATCTATCAAAATAATAATTTTTGATTGGGGCAACAGTGGGTCATAACCATGATAATAATATATTGTAGTTGCCGTGTAACACAGGAATACAGGCCTATACAACAAGCATGAGGACAGTAAACTAGAAAAGACAGCTTTCCCTCGCAATAAAATTCCAATCCACAAATAAGAAAGGATGAACATTTTAAAGCCATCTCTTGGTTACTAATATAGAAATAATGATTTCAACCCAGAGCATCTGCAAGCAGCGAAGTTGGTCAGTGGAAATTTAGTTAAGCAACACAAAATGTGCATGGCTTCAGAGCACCTCCACCCCCCACGTTCTTACAAACTTCACAGAGAAAAGGAGTGAGGTCACACTGAAACACCTCTACAAACACCATCTTACTTGCATGGTCAGAACGAATAACCCCAGAAGGACTGGGTCACACTGAAACCACTCACCCCCTTCGCAGACACAACAAGGACACTATAGCACCGCCCGTGGTACACTCGCCCAAGACGAATGACCTACATCCAGTCAGGAGGGAACATCAGTCACATTCAAACGGAGGGACATTTACATAAAATCCATATGCAGTAGTCCGAGTGACGAAGTTACAGGAGCCTAGGGAAATCTGAACGACTCTTCTGAGTGAAGGAGACTAAAGAGAGTGGACAGGTACATGTACCTGATGATTCCGGCCCACCCTTCATCCAGAACATGACCGGATGCACAGATAAGACAGGAGTAGCAACTGAAGATGACTGGCCATGACATTGTATCAGGAGTTGTCTTATTTTGCTGGTTACATTACCATCATAAAGTAACATATTCTCCAGGGTAGAAACTAGGTAGCAGGATATTCAGACTTGCGTGTGTGTGTGTGTGTGTGTGTGTGTGTGTGTGTGTGTGTGTGTGTGTGTGTGTGTGGATGGGGGTTGGCTTGAAGGGGTGGAAGGTGGGGGATTGGGGGTGGGGGATTGCTCTATTACTTTTGCAAGTCTTCCAAGTAGCAGGCTTCAAACATTCCTTGGTCACCTCCTCTAGGAAATGGCTGCCTCGATCTCCCCTTGGCAACAGCTCTCTCATTTTACCTTCAGTAAGCTTAAAATATTGAAATAGCTTCCATTCGGAAGATGCTTTAATACATATTTTTTTTCCGTTGATGCTTTTCAAGCCATCCAGTGTGAATGCTGGGTTTCCTAAGAGGGGGGCCAGCGGGGATGCATGTGAGGCACAGGAAGCCAGCGCCGTGGCATACCTCACTGTGTCCCGCCCACTATCCTCTCTGCTGCTCCCTGATGCTGATGCGCATGTCTCTTTTCGCCTCTCAGTGTCAGGCTTACCCTTGCTTTCTCCCTTACCCCCTCTCTATTCCTCTCCATCCCTTCAGCACCCCCACGACCCTCCTCCCTTCCTTTTCTGAATGTACATTGTCTGGAGCAGTTCAGAAAGGCTCTTTTTTTTTTTTTTTTTTTTTACCTCGGTGCCAGTAGAATTCTCCAACACCTACTGAATCTGTTATTGAGCTGGATATATCCTGACAAGCGCAGAAAGGGAAAGTGAAGCCGTGCCTCTGAGGACGCATGCGCCTACCACATGCTCCTTTCCTCCGTGGAAGGCATGAAGTGCATGGAAATGTTCCAAGTGCTCTATATAGCTGGCCCTAATGTGGATCGCAGCTACTTTAACCCCTTTCTCTCAAGGAGACGCCAGGCCCAGGGGGGATGCTTGGAGTATTTTATTTCTACAGCATTCCACGAGGACCACAGTGGCCTTCCATTCTCTCTAAGAGAAACAGGCTGGGTCCCCAGTTCAAAACTCTGCTATGTTCTGAAGATTATTATGAAAATTATTATCTAGGGGGCTGGAGTTAAAAGCATTGACTACTCTTCCGGAGGACCTGGGTTCGATTCCCAGCCCCACATGGCTTCTCAGAACTGTCTGTCATTACAGTATGAAGGGACTCATTTCCCCTTCTGGCCCTACTGGGCACTGCATGTACATGCTAAAACAAACATACGTGTAGGCACAACACCCCATAAATAAAATAAAAGCCATAATGTATAAAAAATTATTAGTTGGATCCTAGAAACACCGTACATTGCAGTTTAATTTCCCAATCAGCCACAAAGTCCCCACAATTAGTGTTAACTGACACACACCATACATATACACGCAATTGGGGGCGGGGTATAGAATATACTTCCTACATTAATTATGTATGTGTTATGGGTACATGGGTATGTCCATGTGAGTGCAGGTGCCCATGGCGGTCAGAGGCATTGGGTTCCCCTGAAGTTGGAGTTACAGGTGATTCTGGGCTCCGTGACATAGTTGCTGGGAACTGAATGCAGGCCGCCGCCTAGAAGAAGAGTGCACTGCTCTTAATGTCTGAGCCACCTCTCCACCCCTACAGAAAAAGCTTTGTGGGGTTGGCCTGGAAATCAAATTCTTGCATTGTTTAACCAGGGTGTGCACGGAAAGTCAGTGGGATCCACAGCAGAGCTCAGGCCTCTGGACACATTGCTGTACTCTCCTCAGCTTCTCGGGCTCAGGGAGGAACTCTCATCACTCAGAGGCCCTACTCATGTCAGCCACACTATTTGCTCTAGTCACATGTCAAATGAGGCAAGCGCTCAGAGTTCATGGACCTTGTGGCTCTAACGACTGTAAATGCTACAAGATAGTGTATGACTTCTGTCCCCCTCCCCTGGAATTCTGGTGTTAATGAGAACACGGTGAGAGATCCTTGCTATGCTAAGCTTACCCTTTGCCACAGCTCTCTACCCTAGCCCTGTACCCAGTTATTGTATTCTGATCATTGTTTTGCTATAATTTAATATCCTGTCTCTCTGTGTGTGCGAACTCATGTGTGTACGTGCACATGCACGAGTGTACACACACACACACACACACACACACAATCTGTGCCACTAAATATAGAAAGATTACCCTTGTATGAAGCCTGAAAGGAAATTAAGGAACACAGATATTAATTCACAACAAATACATATTTCACAATTTCACATACATTCTCACTCAAGACGCTTAGTGACACATGGGGAAGTTCTTTTATTTGATATTCCTTTGGAAGTCAAGCATGAAGGTATGCACCTGTAATGAAGCGGGAGGATCATGAGTTCAAGGCCAGCCTGTGCTATGTAGTGAGTTCCAGGCCAGCATATGTGCAAATAAACAAAATGTGGACTACTACATTTTTCTTGATAGTGAAGAGGAAAAGGAGGCACATCGGTGACCACAGGTACCAACTCACAGTTGTGGCAGAAACGGATAAAGCCGTCTCCAGGATGACCTCACTGAAATCATCCTTAAAGTTCTTATTCTGTGACCAAAACAGCTCCCCTATGTGTTCTTCAAAACAACTTTTCTCAAGTACTCTAGGACTCAGTGTAACATCTGCCAGGCAGCTGTTGTAGAGAACGCCAAGGAGATAATCTCTGAGTCTATCGTAATCTTTGCGTTTCTTTTCTCTCCTCATCGATTTTGGGTCCAAGCCAGTAGATAGACACATGTTCTGAAATTCGAAAAGCCTCCCTTATTTGCCAGGTGGTCGCCTGAGGACGTCTAATGTCTCTCCTGTGAAGCTAGTTAAGAAGTCAGGTTTTTGACTTCTTGGCAGAGAGGTGTTGACCTTAACCCTGTTCTAGCGGGCAGCTGTCTGTAGAGATGAAACCCAGCCTGGAATTCACTACCCAGAATGCACTTGGCCTGTTTCCCGGATCCATCAGTGAGAGAGCTCCCCTAAAGGAGCAGATGAAACTTAAAGCAGAGAGTGGTAGACTTCTGGATCTTAAAGCTAGCAGAAAACAAAACAAAACAAAATAACAACAACAAAAAACAAACAAACAAACAAAAACCAACCCGCTAGAGGTCACGTGATTTGCTCTCCTCCATTCTGACTCGCTGTGAGGTGGAAGTGAGCTTGCGGGAAAACTAATACGTTCTGCCGAAGAATATTCACAAACTCTCTTGGGCATTTAATCCATGGGACTCTGTCATTCTTGCATGGTTAACGGAAGACTTCAAGATAGCAAAAAAGGAAGATTTTCTGTATATAGATTTGAAATCTTCAGGAGGCCTCTTTTCTCACACTACTGCTTCTTAAATCATCATCTATCAGAGAGCAGAGGGGAGCGCAACAGAACTGGAGATACAGGAAAATCCAAGATGAATATAGAAGCAGGAAAAAGAGCATGGGCCCAAGGCAGAGGCAGAACAAGAAATAGTCCAAGTTATCTTTGGGTTGCCAACAGATGAACGCAGGAAGCCCACTTTCCGGCCATCGGTTTCTTCTATCCCCGGACTTCCTCCAGCTCTGCGTTGGTCTGTTAGGACTGCTCCACGGTGTCCCCCAGCCTGAGTGGGTTACACAATGGGAATGTACGGAGAAAGAAAATTTAAAAGGGGCGGGGTCATATCGTCTCCCAGCTATGGAGGCTAAAGAGTGATTAAGGATGCCACAATGATCGGCACCTTCTCACGCCTGCGTCACTGGTTTGCAGGTGACTGACTCCTCCCTGTGATCTCATACGATCTTTGTTCTGTATGTCTCCCTGGGTATCTAGATTTCGTCTCCTTATAAGGAAGGACATCAGTCAGACTGGCTTCTATAGTCCACCTAAATGAACTCATTTAACTCAATCCTCCAAATACGATAACGTTCTACAATATGGGGGCTTCAATATATGGTGTGTGTATGTGCGTGTGTGTGTGTGTGTGTGTGTGTGTGTGTGGTGTGTGTGTGTGTGTGTGTACAATCCAGCCTATAATAGTTAAAAGAGTTCTTTTCAAAAACATGATGTTAACAGCCAAGGGTGCCATAATTTCTAAAAACAAAGTGATTAGAAGTATGACTGAGCTTATACATTGTCCTGTACCTTGAGTGACAGATGACCCCATTCAATTAAATCTCTTCTCAGGATTTAGATACCGACAGTCTTCAATTAGCACCCTAAGAATGAGGGCCAGCACCCACCTAAGGAACAAAATGTGAGCCTCTTGGGCCCTTTAAATTTTAAATATACTTAATCTAACTCAATATATTCAGGGTTGGCTTTTTTTTTTTTTTTGCTTTTTTTTGTTTTGTTTTTCAAGACAGGGTTTCTCTATGTAGCCCTAGCTGTCCTAGAACATACTCTGTAGACCAGGCTGGCCTCGAACTCATAGATCCACTGCCTCTACCCCCCAAAGTTCTGGGACTAAAGGCATATGCCACCACCACCCTGCTCAGTGTTATAAAATTATCAGTGACATAGTCCATATCCTCCTGTGGTAACATGTCGTCAGACTCGGGCAACTCTGACTTATAGACTATCTCAGTACAGACTGTCCAGTGTTCATAGTATGGGGCCAATGGCTGCCATATTCCACTGTGCAGATCTGGGGACTCATCAGGTTCATGATGGTTCAGGTAACTGGCCTATAGGATGACCGAAAAGGAAGATGAGAAAATGAGCAAAGGCTGACCTTAGATCTCTGTAAGTTCTCAGGAGTGACCAGTGCCTTCCGAGGTGTCCACAGAACTCTTCAAACGGCCTAGTGCTCCTGATGCCAAGGGGCTGTTTCCAAACTCAAGACCTTAGCAACTCATCAAGAAGCTTAGTAGCCTAGAAAGGCATTGGCCTTCCCTGTGCCATTCAGCTCAAGACCAAGAAAGAATTGGTGCCTTATTCCTCAATGCTGCAGTCAACTGGTCAGACTTTGCCCATCAGGAATCAAATAGGCCTAAAAAGAACTATGAGATGTTTCACATGTCACCTCCTCGTCCCTCTTTCCTTTCAGCCTAGACTTTTCACGACTTCAACCCTAAAGGGATGGAGAGATGAGTCTTTAATCTGAAGACCACAGTGGGTTAACATTATGACAGTATGAGACCAGGAAACAGTTACTGAGACAGATAATAATAATAATAATAATAATAATAATAATAATAACATAATAAGCCACAATTGGTGGAGAACTTTGGAAACCAGTAGAGGGATGAGTAATGGGGAAATATGAGAAGAGATGTGGTCCCAGCTCCCCATAGGGTTTAATCCAGAGCTGAAAATGCAGCAAACTTCCCACCGGACAGACAGAGCCTGTTCTCCACCACAGCACGAGAGGCTGTTACCTGTCTCCTGTTACCTGTCCCAACACAAGTTGCTTGAATGTGATTTCAGTCAGAAAGAATCCTAAGGTTATCAGTACTTAACTAAGGCTTTCTCTTAAAAGAAATTTCCCATATACATAAGGACTACCTAGTCAATGACCCCAAGAAGATCCCTGTGACGGGACCCTAAGGCACCCAGAGTTGGAAAAAAGTGGGTTCAGATGATATCTGGTCTTACAACCTACAATATACGTAAATAATACAGGGACACCGGCATGTTAGTACCTCAGCATGAAGGAAATAGTCTTTTTTTTTTTTTTTAATTTTTAAAGATTTATTTATTTATTTATTTATTTATTTATTTATTTATTATGAGTACACTGTAGCCGTCCTCAGACACACCAGAAGAGGGCATCAGATCCCATTAAGGATGGTTGTGAGCCACCATGTGGTTGCTGGGAATTGAACTCAGGACCTTTGGAAGAGCAGTCAGTGCTCTTAACCGCTGAGCCATCTCTCCAGCCCCAAAGGAAATAGTCTTAATGTTGTTGGTTGAATGGATAAACCAATGAATGAAAATAAGAAAATAAATTTTCTTGAAACCCCTCAAAGGATACTTTCTAAACTTAAGTATGTGATCATAAACCCTCAAGAAATGGACCAAAATGCCTTTCCTTGATTAATAGTTCTTAGGAACTTCAGAAGGCTTGTCTTCTAGTATAACTCAGCGAGACAGCATTTGCCTAGAGTGTGTGAGAGACTCTGGGTCTGGTACTTCCCTAATCAATATGTAGAAGATGTTTGAAGACACCCATCTGTTTCTTACAACAATATACAGTCATCCCAATAGCAGATGCTTACCATTAGGCAAAGCAGTCTCTACGGGGAAACCACATTCACCATGTGAGATTTTAGCCACTCAGAGACAGCCTGCCACTTATAGAGAGGCTGGCCTACTCAGCCTGTGCTTGGAGTGAGAATTTCCAGAGAAGGTACCAGACGTTATTTGTCTTTCAAGTTCCAACCACTCTTTCTTCTGGACTGATGATGAATCGTTAGAAAGATCTAAGACGCCATGATTGAATGTAACGACATTGAGAGTTAACTATAAGAACAAATACTCACGTGTCCAGCATATGATCTAAGTGCTGTCCCTGTGTGAACTCTTCCAATCCCTCACCACAAACCCATTATCCATTCTCTCTTCAGTGACCCCCATGTGACAGGCCCAGGTAGCATTTTTTCATACTGTCTTTGAAACTTAAGGCACTTTGTGTCCTTGTAGGTCCACAGCAAAAGAAATATTGCCTGGTCGTTAAGTTCACTTTATTGATGGAGAAGCTGATATTGATATCTCACTTCATAGCATGCTATGGACAGAGAGATGAGTCTATGAACTGGACTCCTTAATTTTGAGTCTGGTGCAGTCGGACATGAAGTACATTTGTAGAATGTGGTAGGTATTTTTCTTATGATTTATTTGTATTTTGGTATGTGCATGTGAGGGTGTCAGATCCCCTGGAACTGGAGGCATAGACAGTTGTGAGCTGCTGTGTGGGTCTCGAATTGAATCCAGGTCCTTCAGAAAAGCAGCCAGGGCTCTTGACACTGAGCCAGCTCTCCATCCCCGAGTGTGGTGGCTTGAATCATAATGACCCTTATAGGCTCCTATATTTAAGGTCCCCAGTCAGTGGAACTGCTCGGCAAGGATTAGGAGGTGTGGCCTTGTTGGCAGAGGCATGTCACTGGAGGTGGGTTTTGATTGAGGTTTCAAAAGCTCATGCCATTCCCACTTAGCTCTCTCTGCCTTGCCATCATGTTTCAAGGTGTGAGCTCCCAGCTACTACGCTAATGCCGTGCCTGCCTGCTTGCAGTCATGCTCCCCTCCACGATGGTCATGAACTTAGTCGCTGAAATTGTGATTCCCCCAGGGAGCTGTTTTATTTCTATAAATTGCCTTGGTCCCGGCGTCCCTTCACAGCAGTAGAAAGGTAACTAAGGAGCGGGGAGGGATCTCCCTTCCTAAAAAAAAAAAAAAAAAAAAAAAAAACCACCAACCACAGTGTGAAGGGAGAATCATGAAGCCAACAGAGGACACTTCCACCCCCACGTTCTGTGAAATGATTACCGTTGGTGTCCTTTTGCTCGAGTGCCTCCTCCCCAGTGAGCACCACGCCTTTCCTCCTAGCAAGTGTCTCTCCCTCAGGGCCTCGGCTGAAAGAGCAGAGATACAGAAAGAACTAACTCCTAGGGAAGTTTTCAAGAACTAAGCGAGCCGATGTTTCTACAGCAACGAAAATGGTGGACAATTCCGGCACCACATGTGGAGCACAGTATTGAAGCATTGCACAAAATGCTGGATTCACTACCAGGTACGGTGGTGCACGCCTTTAATCCCAGCACTCCGGAGGGAGGCAGAGGCAGGTGGATCTTCCGGAGTTTGAAGCCAGCCCCGTCTAAATAGCAAGCTACAACCTTTATAGGGATACAGAGTGAACCAATAACACGAAAAAGCCAAGTCACAAAACAACCTCGTCAATTTGTTCTCCTTCAGTATCAAAATACTCTTGCTAAAACTCCAGTCTTTAAAAAATAAAATAAAATAAGAAATTTAAAGTCCAGTCTCCTACTTGCAAGACTCCATAAACATTCCCGGTAGTGTTTCTCGGGACAGTGGTCAGGGGAGGTGGAGGGTGAGGGGGGAAAAAAATTCTTCATTTTTCACAGCTAAGTGTTATGATGCTACAGTCTGAGAAAGAAAGGTTTCTTGGACAAATCTGTTTTAACATGTCATTTAGCAATTCTGGTTATCTGGTGCCCGTCTACCACTCCCAACCCCATTGCTCAAAACCCAGTGGCCTAATCCTGTAGGACCCAGCCCATCCTCACTAAGTCAAACCCACTCACTTCCTCTTATGACTGTTGTGTTATTGGGGGACAGAATAGGCTCCCACCTCTGGAGGGTCTCTGTGGGAACCACATCTCTGTGACAACGTAGAGAGTTCTTAAACACGGAGAGGGACAAAACAGCTAGAGCCCCTGTTCCCTTTCCGAATCTCCCTTAGAGACCACACTCCTTATCCTTCTCTTCTCGAAGTAACTCAAGGGATGTCGGTTCCGCGTTTGAGGAAAGGAAGTTGAGAAGAACAGGCAGCAGAAACAAAAGCGGTCTGCAGCCAGTGAGCGCATGCTGGTGAGAGCAACCAGAACTCTCAAGGTCTGGGCACACCCACACCCTGCAAATTTATTAACCCATCAAAAGGGGAAAAGAGGTTTGTCTTTCTTTCCTCATGATAGAGCAAACTTAAACTGACTCGAGAAACCGAGTCCCGACATAGCCAAGGCCTAGTCTGAAACCTGCACAGCTTTCTTAGAGAGTTGTGAAATCCCAGCACCTCTGGAAGGTGTTTAGAGCCAGAAGAAGGAGGAGGAAGAGGAGGAAGAGGAAGAAGAGAAGGAAGAGGAAGAAGAGGAAAAAGAGGAGGAAGAAGGGAAGGAGGAGAAGGTGGAATTAGTAAACGTCCCTGGGGGAGGCTTCACTTGTTAAATATCCATGATCAAAAACATTTTTTTTTTTTTTTTTTGTTCTTTTTTTCGGAGCTGGGGACCGAACCCAGGGCCTTGCACTTCCTAGGCAAGCACTCTAACCACTGAGCTAAATCCCCAACCCTCAAAAACATTTTTTGTTTAAGTTTCTTTAAATTGACTTCCTCCAGCACCAGAGGGGGAACAACCTCCATTCTCTATTATTATTGGGTCTCCTAATTTCCTCTAAGGAGCATGCCTATCTGAAAACGGTATTTGTAGATATAAATTGACACCTGTTAAAAGTCATTCTTAGTATGTTATAGTGGGCCCTACATCTGGTTGCTAATACCCTTTAAGAAGAGGAAAACACCTCGTGAAGTCACAGACACACGAGGAAGCATCCACACGGACAGGGGAGGCAGCATCTGGAATAACACAATGGACTCCAAGGTTTACAGACAACCACCAAAACCTATGGGGATGGACATATAGATTCTCCCCATAGCCTTCAGGATGAACATGACCCTGCTGGCGACCTGGTTCCAACTGCTGGTCCCCATACTCTAAAGTGTATACATTTCAGCTATCTGAAGTCACCCCCTTTGTGATCATTTGTCATGGCTGCCCTGAGAAGCCCAGACACCGCCTCCTGGGCTCCTTTTTTGATCATGGACCACTGGGCAATTGTCATGTCAGTTAATCATGAAACACTCCCCAAGATGATTCAGACAAAGAAAACCTGCAGAAAGCAGGATGTGGTGTTGAATCCATGAGTTTTCTTAAAGTAAAGCAGTCTGGGCTGGCACTGAGTTTCTGGCTAGAACTAAAGCTATCACAAAGGGCATTCATTCCAACTTCGTTTAGGGCCTCCTCTCTCCCAGATGAATGACATTAGGTTTAGGAGTTGTCAAACTTCCTCCCATGCCCTAAGCCAGCAGGTCTCAAACTTTGGGCTGCAAATTTTGTGGGGAGGGTCAACTATCAGATATATATCTGATATATATATTACGATCTATAACAGTAGCAAAATCACAGTTAGGAAGTAGCAATGATTTTATGGTTGGGGGTCACCATATCATGAAGTAGTGTATTAAAAGTTCACAGCATTAAGAAGGTTGAGAACCACCTCTCTTAAGCAAAGAGCAGATACGGGATGTGAGCTTTGACACCTGGGACCATCACTGTGTTCTGTCCCGAGCACAGGGATGCCAGGACAAAGAGCTTGTATGTCACTCCTCTTGTTTATGAGCTCAGAAGGACTGTCCACCAGAGCTGAGAGCCACGTGGCTCTGCCTGAGCGCTGGCCAGTAACCAGGAATGGTTCCACTACTCTACGCTCTGAAAAGTTTACCTTTCTGCTTGAGTTGGCTAGAAGCTGGTTTTACCATCAACAACCAAAACAAGGCAGAAACCCGTGCATCCTCCTTTCACCCCCAACTGTCTTCAAGCACAGATGGAGGATAAAGAAATTCCTAGAGGCATCGAATAACACAGTTGCCTTTACACACACACACACACACACACACACACACACACACACCAAACAAAAGCATTGCTAAAGATAGTCCTTTGTCTACTAGTGTGTTTTGTAGACAGATCTTTCAAAACGTTTTTTTGTTTTTTCTAGAAATCAAAACAGTGCCGGATAAAACGTTCTCTTGCCTGAGTACCTAGCCTAAATATTTTTTCCTTCCCGACAAACCACATACTTTAACCTGCTGCTTCTCTCTAGCTTTCGCCTTTTGGTTTAGAGCGACCACTAGCAATGTAGTGTAACCACCCGCCTCCTGAGTTCATTAATCATGCGTTCTCTCTTCACCTCTGCTCCCTGTTGTCTTCCTGTTTCAAGCATTTTCTCTTAGACCCCGAATACATTCGGTAGAAACAAAGGGACTATACAATCTGAAGAAGGAAACATGCAGAAAGGTCATGACAGATCCATAAGGAATCTCAACTTAGCTTCCAGAAGCATTTGATACACTGTGTTCCCTGGATACTGTTTCATTAAGACTAGGAAGAGCGTGGCCATCAATTACCCCTCCCACCCCTCTTCTTGGCTGATGTTACATTGTGACATTGTCCCTAAACTCTGACACTATGGCCCCTGAGGATCTACTTGGACCCTGAAATGTGTCCCTGCACATATGTTTAGCTATATTTACAAAATAAACCTAAAGAATTCCTAAGCCAACTGTCAAAGGCTCTCAAGGGCAAAGCCAGGGGACACCCTCAGAAACCTGGGAGCGTCCATGTCATGTCGCTTTATTTAGGTTAGCTTTTTCTTCCTTCCTTCCTTCCTTCCTTCCTTTTTTTTTTTTTTTTTAAATTTTAACTTTAACTAAATCAGTGTGCTCACCTGAGAAAGCCAGTCCACGGGGAAGGCGTTTCACTGGGTGACCATTTGGCTACAGAGAAGTGAGCTTTGTTTTCCAAACCCTTGTCCTGTCCCCAGGGCTGCAAATAATACCAGTGCCAACTTCTCTCAAATCTGAGGCACCATTGTAGCAGACTGAATAAGTCAGTTACTCTTTCTTTGCCTTGGGGAATAGGAAAAAAAAAAACCCAAAAAAACAAAAACACAAAACACAGAAAGGACTGTAGCATAAACCAGACCATGGGACCGAAAAGATTAATATTTTCCATGGTCAGATGAAAGAAGGTATGTAGTGTAAAAGGCTGAGCGTACCGTATTACATTTCTATTGCATTGAATTAGTTATGGGGTGACAGTTTGACTGCTTCCTCTGTAATTCTCATAACTCCACCTGTCTGACATTTCCTTCCTCTCTGGGGTACATGTAGAACAGGTCCCACTTTGTGGAGAGAGGCCACCCTGCAGAGTCTCAGGAACACATTGCAGAGCAAGGTGCTGGCAAGGCACGTGCAGGAAGTCTCCAAGCCGGCAGAGAGCAAGAGGGTAACTGCCCCAGGACCTGCTTGGGAAGAACAGAAAAAGTGCCTCATAAAAGGGGAAAAAGAAATTCTTTCGCTGCCTTGTAGCCCTTAGGGACAAAACTTACTGAATCACCAAATGGACCCCTTCCTGATGTGGGTGGCCACTCAGAGACAAATCACAATGGCTAAAGGCTTAGCCTACACTGTCCAGAAGAAATTCGCACAACAGTAAGTGTGCTGAGGGGAGGAATCAGGATGCCAAGGGTGGACGCTGGTGGGGAGATGGTACTAAAACAAACGCACTCATAGGCACAATGTCTAGGAAGTGCCCCATCCCCATCAGCACCTTGGGTCCTAGGCAGAGGTTCAATTGATATCACGTTTGAGAGCAGACAGATGCTAGGACCTGCCCCCCACTCCCCCTGCACAATCACCAGCTCAAACCCAGGTGGCACACAAGGGCGACATCTTCTATGTGTTACAGTTGGGCCCCGTTCTTCCTCCCATCCCCATGCTCCCAGAAATAAGACTCAGACCCAAGATATATTTACAAACACCTTGGCCATACACTAGCCTCTTCTCTGACTAGAATCGTAACTGAAGATAACCCATCTATCTTATCCTACATTCACCCTGTGGAGGGTTTCCGGTGCTAGGGTACAGACATCTGTCTCCTCACATCCCTCCAGGCGTCCCTCCTCCCAGAGCCTGAATCTATCCCGGAATTCTTTCTCCTCCCAGATGTTCCTCCTTCTATTTCCTGTCTAAGCCATAGGCCATAGGCTTTTTAATTAACAGGTGATTCATCCATAGAATAGTAAGATATTATCTCTACATCCACGTTAGGTAAATTTAAGGGAAATTCTGGAAAGTTCTGCGACCCTTGCCATAGTGTGTTGAAACAATGGTAGGGGCTGAGGGGCCTCTAAGAAGTGTTTGGGTTCTAGGAAATCTGCCTTTGTGGAGGAACTGCTTTTGGAATGAGGCTTTCTCTCTAGACTCGCTTAGTTAGCTGGGTGCTGACTGTAAGTAGGTGGGGCTGCCCCGGTATCTCGTCTCTTGCTCATCTCCACTTTTCTGTTTTCTGCCATGAACTAACTCAGCACAAGGCCCTCATCTATGTGGCCATCTGATCTTGGGCCTCTAGCACTCCAGAATCATGAGTCGAAGTGAACCTCTTTCCTTTGTAAATCACTCAGCGTCAGGTGTTTTGTTACAGGAACCTTGAAAATGTTTAAAGACTGACACCAAACAGGAGCTCGCATCGGAACCGAACTTGAAAGAATCGATGGGTAGATGCATGGAGCGTGGGATGAGGAAAAGAAGAGAGAAGATGTGAGACGGCTCAGCAGGTAAAGCCTGCGCTGTACAAGTGTCAAGAGCAGAGTTCAGATCCCCAGCCCCTGTGTTAAAAAACCTGCGGGGTCTCCATGTAAAACTGAACGCACCACACACGCACACAAACACTCAGATACACAGGCACACACGTGTACGCACACATACACATGTGAAATGATAACTATAAAAGAAAGAGGACGAAAGATCTGGATTTCCTCACAAGAGAGTGTGTGAAGGGCTTGAAGTGAAAGCAAACGTCATGCCGTCACGCAGTTAAGAATGTTCCTGTGATATGTCAGGTCTAAAGACTGCCACGGAAAACCCGGAGAAGCTACATCCTGCCGGTCTCGGTCATTTTAAAATTAATCACAACCTCCTGGAGAGAGGTGGTTTTGAATAAACGATGTAAACACAAGTTATAGGAATGGGCACGCTAGGAGCCACAGCACAGCCTCCATGCTGACCCCACACTCCTGAGTTCATTCCTCTCTAATCCAATCGGGCTGGGACTGACACATGAAGGCATCAGGACAGAGGCTTCCGGAGTGAGCCAGGGAAGCCTCGTCTCATACCTGTAAAGCCTCCAGACTTGTGGATTCACACCTTCGTACATCAAAGCCAATATACTCGACAGATTCTAAACTCTGCATAAAACGCAGAGACAGCCCAGAGACTCTCTGTGGCTCAAAAGCTTGTGTCTATATGATTTACCGTAAGTATACTGCTCTAGAAAATGGACCCAAAATTCCTAAGAGTTTAAGTCCATCACTTATTTCTGGTTTATGTAGTAGGTCAATGAGTCAACTCGGTGCAGGGACTCAGCCTCTATGGCTACTGCCTGTCTGAGCCATGGTTCTGAGTGACAACTTGGCTAACATTTTCATTTAGCCAAAAAGGAGAAAGAGGCATATGGGCATGTACCTGAGATATTGGACTTGGGCGGGCAGTCTGCCTGGGCTGTTGATGTCTCTGCCGTTGTGTGATTGTTTTATGGAGTCGGGTTCAGACCAAGACCACTCACTGCCTGCCAATCATCTTCTACTTCAGTTCTCTAAATATTTGTGCTAAGCTGATTTTGAGGTACAGCTGAGTTCTTTGAGGGATATACCTCAGCCTGTAGAAATTCTGCACAAGTCCCTGCTCTGACTCCTGATCCACCCCCGGATCTGTTGGAGATTGTAGACCCTTTCTCAGGATGCCTCAAAGCACAACACTTTCCTAATCCTCCTGTGAGTCATAGCCTATGAGTGCAATACAGCCCAAAGGCCGAGGAAGGGTCCCCAGGCTCTGAGGAAGAACTCATGGAAGAATCTTGCCTGGAGTAACCAGACTGGCCTAGCAAGCTTAAGCCCTCAGAGAGAGGTCACCTGGTTCCACACAGAGTACTGAGAGACAACGGCTTCTACCTAAGGCATGGGGTAAGGTCGCATCTGGTCAGGCAAGGCTTTAAGCCAGATCCGGAGTCAGCTTTCTAACTCCCTTGCCCTACCATAAAGATTAGCAAGAACTAGGGGACAAAAGTAGCCTCAACAAAGACAGGGAAGGAGGGACCTCATTTCCAGCTTCCATCCTAAGAAAGAGGAAGCCCCTCTAGTGTTTGGAAGCATGCGGACATACAGCCACATTGCCACTTCTCACGTCTTACTGTCCCCATCCACTCTAGCTGAAATCAAAAGAGACAGCCGGGTCTCACAGAAAGGACGTATGGATTCTTTACACTCTTGTATCTCTCCTGGGTACCGGGGGAAAAAAAGAATTCAAGTTCTGTAAAGATTCTGGTTCTACACACCAGCAGTTTCACAGTCTCTGGAAACGACCCCTAAAGGACAAAGACAATGGCGATGATCTACACTGGGTACCAGGCACCTCTGAAAAACATTTGAAACATTGTTGTATTAAAGTCCCACTCTGATAAACATTTGAAACATTGTTGTGTTAAAGTCCCAGCGATGACCTATGAGTTGGCATTTTAATCCCCACCCTCCCAATAAGGAAGCTAAAGCTCAAAGAGTTAAGTAACTTGCCTGTGCTCACACAGGTGGTAAGAGGCGGAGTCAGCCCTGTCTGACTGCAAAGCCTGAGTGCTTAAGGCTGCTGAGCCGTGGGGCCCTCACACAACGGGTCACTCCTAGGAGAACCAGAGGACTCCCTACCTTACCTGCCTACTTACTGCACCAGCAGCCTTCCACCTCCCCAGCTAGGACCTGTCTCCTCTGTGCTAACAGTGACCTCTCTGTCACCTCTTTTAGGCCTGTAGGTTGTTGGGCCTCCCCTACCCCTGAAGAATGCCCTGTTGGGCCCCAGCTTTTCTTCTTGCCCATACCGGCTGCATAGCTGCCTGAGCTCCCACACTGAAAGAGTCTTGGAAATGGTCAGTGCCTCCGGGGCCCCAGTTAACATATACATGTTCTTCCGCCATCCCCACCCTTGGTCACTTCTCCTCAGGAAGCTCTTGAGGAGACTTGGAATCATGCCTGCACCTACCCTGTGGCTTTCTGTCATCTCTCTCCTGGAGCCCGAAAGCTGGGGAAGGGAGTTCATTCCTACCCTGTTATCAGGCTGAGGTCAGCTCTGTGCTGTCACCTGGCAGGCTGCCAAGGTACCTGCTTGAGCAACACAGAGGTGCAGCCTTGATCTTCACCCAGGCAAACAGCCACATGGTGAGGTTAAGCCCTAGACAGGCAGGAAAGACCAGGGGCTGCTCTTGACCCTGCCACTACCTCTGGCCTCGATCTCAGACAATAGCCATCCCTACTGGCACAGGCCTTGTGAGAGGGCCTGTTCCTTCTAGAACTCTCTGGTGAAAGGTAACATTTTTAAAGCAAGTCTTCTGAGTGATTCTTTTCTGTGGGAAGCCTTACTTGATCAGTTAAGTTAGTAGTGGTCTCTTGGCCCGTCTCTTCTGATGCAGTCAACAGGTCTGGCCCTATTTGAATTCTTCCTCTTTTGTATTTTTTCCCCCTGGAAGTTAATTCTATGGATGAGTGTGGGAAGGCGACGGTGAGGGTCTCTCTGTGAGGATATATCATTTCGTACATTTCTCTTTAGCACTCTGGTCAGGGTTTATGCCTAGACCAAGCCTTTGTGAAGGTGTCAATAAGCCTCCTCAAACCCTCCATGGCCGATTCTTCCTAAGCCGTGGACCACTTGCCAGGAGAGCGGCAGTGGGCACCACAGCTGGTTTCTCAAGGAGCTGCCTTTTGAAAAGCTGGAGTGAGTGACAGCCCATTCAAGACATTTGCCAAAAACCTCAAAGCTGGGTGGCCTTCCCAGAGTCCGGGGACAGTAAAAGTAGGTCATAGGGTACAGAAGCAAATCCAGAGGCTGAGAGCCTCCTGGCAGCCAGGGAGAGTGCACAGTTCACACTCTGCTGACTGGCTCCCAGGAAGACCTCCGATGTCTCACCACACCTCTCAGACCCCCCATTTCTAGAACTGTAAGCCTCACGTCGGATTCTCTCAGGTCGAGTGGATGGAAACCTGACCCAAGATCGCTTCCAACTTTGGGAATCTGTAACTACTTTGCAATTCGCACTCTGAAAAACTGCCCCCCTCCCACCTTCCCACTGCAGAGTGCTGAGGGCGTATGAAACCCAGCCTCCAGCACAGCAGCAGCCTCTGCCTCCCCTAACAAAGCCCCTCCTCGCCTCCCCTTTTCTCCCAGCCTAGCCTACCACCAAGAGAATTGGAATTCAACCATTGAAGGGAGACCACAAAATAAATGGCCTTGCATGGGGGGGTGGGCAGATTGTGAATGTCATCAAAGCCACAAGAAGCCTAACGTTCAAGCTCAAAAAGTTTAGGTGCACTTGGAACAAGCCCAGGAGCCTGGATCTTAGAGAGGCATCTTCTCCCAGCCTTCACCACACACCTCCCAAGGAAAGGGTGCAGAGAACACAGGTCACACCCACAACTCCGTGACATTCTCATCCTCCCAGAAGGGAGAGCCAACCGGTCCGACAGGTGTCAAAGTGTCAGAAGAGATGGCTCAGCGCTTAAGAGCACGTACTGCTTTTGCCTGGGACCCAAGTGTAGTCCCCAGCACCCATGTCCAAAGGCCCCAGGGAATCCAAAGCGTCTGACTTCCACAAGCCTGCATTCGAGTGCGGGAATGTTCTCAAGCACTGGTATGCACCCGCATGCACACACAAACACACATGGGCATATTCACACACACGCACACATGCGCATGCACACACACACACACACAGGCATGTGTACACACACATGAAAACACATGTCAGCATATTCATACATACACACACAGGCATGTGTACACACACACGAAAACACATGTCAGCATATTCATACACACACACACACAGGCATGTGTACACACACATGAAAACACATAGCATATTCATACACACACACAGGCATGTGTACACACACATGAAAACACATGTCAGCATATTCATACACACACACACACAGACACACACACAGACACACACACACACAGGCATGTGTACACACACACGAAAACACATGTCAGCATATTCATACACACACACACACACACAGAGACACACACAGAGACACACACACACAGGCATGTGTACGCAAACACACATCAGCATATTCACGCACAAACACACCGGCATGTGCGCACACACACATGCACAGTTAAATAAATATACATCTTTTTTATCTTTTTTTTTAAACATCAGAGCATAGCTCCTTTTCCGCACACCCTCTCCCTGCTCAGATTGTAGAGTCGTCAGGAAATGCACACTGTCTAGAGCCACACACACTCCAGACAGACAGACAGGCCTCTGTGCTTGCGCCCAGATAGTTATGGATTCTGGGTGTCAGGCAGTGACGGTGTGGGGTGTCTTTTCCACTAGGCAGAGGACTTCCTTTGAAAGGGAAAGAGTCTGTTGGGCAGATCAGTTGCCGTTGTGGGTGCTGGTGGGTGTCTCGGGGCTCGGTAACCTTCCCTGAGTGTACTTCCAGAAACAGTCTCTTTCCTTCACCTGCCTGTCCCACCCTGCAGGGAAGCTGGTCCCTGGGACCCAGCAACTCCTGGTGGTCAATGACATGGAACCAGGGGTCACTTACCTCATGCTACAGGCTGAGGCCAGTTTCAGAACTCGGCTTGTGCATGTGTCTTCTGCTACGGTGCCTGCCCTTTATGGGAGATATTGACCCCACCACAGAGGCAAAGTTTCCACCCCACCTCAAACTGCCAAACAGGACTTCCGGAGCTCAGAAGTATGAGGTGAAACCTGGAGTCTGGGGGAGAATGGAGTGCTCTTTGGATAATTTTCATCTGATCCACCACCCATCTCCTTCCACCCTGGCCAAGGCAACAGGGGAGGTGGCCTGTGTTCGGTTCACAATGTCCTTGGCCCTGTGTTATCAAAGGCAGAGAAAGAGATTTGGCTCACCAATCTAACTGGTTGTGGCAGTGAGGTTTCATTCTTAGGGGTGGGAAGAGTAATAAGGTTGCACAAAGCAGAGAAGTCTACCTGTCTGAAGACAGACCTCCTTGCTTCTATCAGACACAGTCTGGCAGCTTGGGATAGGATGAGCCATTCTCCATCTTGCAGCCTGGGAAATTGGCAGCAAACCAAGAGGGGTGATTTGCTCAGCATCAACTGACCACCTGGGGAAGAGTCCTGGGCAGCCCCTGGGTCTCCTAACTTTACATCCATGTCTTTTCTCATTGTGCCTTTCCTTCTGGTGGCTTCGGATCTTCATCTCTGTGCACACTAATATACTCCGAAGAACTCTGAAAACGTTCTGTGTCAGTCTTTACCCTGAAACTCTAAAATGCTTGAGTAATTACCACTGTTTCCCCTTTCCCATACATTTCATGTGCGATGTGTATTGTGTGTCTCTGAGAGAGAGAGAGAGAGAGAGAGAGAGAGAGAGAGAGAGAGAGAGAGACAGAGTGTGTGTGTGGTGTGAGTGTATGTGAGTATAAATGAATGGTGTGAGTGTGTATGTATGAAGTGACTGTGTGAATATATACATATGGTGTGATTGTGTATGAGTGTCTATGTATTGTATGAGTGTGAGTGTGTATGCATGGTGTGCGTATGAGTGTGTATATATAATGTGTGTGAGTATGTATGTATGCTGTGAGTGTATGTGATTGTGTATGTATGGTGTATGTGTGTGTGAGTATGTATGTATGCTATGAGTATGTGTGAGTGTGTATGTATGGGGTATATGTATGTATGGTGTGGGTGAGTGTGTATATATGATGTGTGTATGTGATATGTATGTATGGTGTATATTTGCATATATGGTATATGTGTGCATATGTATATATGTATGTATAGTGCATATATGAGTGTGGATATGTATGGTGTGTGTATATACATGTACTATGTGTGTGAGAGTTTGTATGAGTATGTATGTATGGTGTGTATATGTGTGCATATATGTGCATATATATGTATGTATATGTGGTGTATGTATGTATATGTATATATATGTGTGTGTATATGTATGCTATGTGTGCATATGTATGTATGTATGTATGGTGTGGGTACATATGTGTGTATGGCGTGAGTGTACATATACATGTATGATGTGTGTTAGAGTTTGTGTGAGTATGTATGGTGTGTATGCATATGTATGTATGTATATATGGTGTGTGACTGTGTATGTGTGTGTTTGTGTGTCTATGTATGGTGTGTATGTGTGTATGTAGTGTATGTGAATACACATTTTGTATGTATGAGAGTATGTATGGCCACATGTGTGTGGGAGTATACATGTGTGTGGGTATGACAGTATGTGGGGCTACTGTCCGAATCATCCTCCACAGCTCTTCCACTTTATTCACCAAGGCACAGTTTCTAAATCAAACCCAGAGCTCAGCCATGCAACTAGTTCTGCCCTGTTGTACCTTCTGAGGCTGGACTTACTGGTGCTATGCCATGCTGGCCCTAACTCCAGTCTTCATGCTTGGGCTGTAAGACCCGAAACCACTGAGCATCTCCCCAGCTCCACACCCATCATTCCTGCTCCTCGGGTGAACCTCATATACAAGGACCTTGAGAAAACCCATGAAAACTAGAAAGACAAAGGACAGATGGGAGAGAGGTCAGGAGAAAGAAGGAAAAGAGAAAGAGAACAGGAAGAAGCTGAGAAGAGGGAGGTCAGCGGGTGAGCACACAGAATGTGGGGCCCGCTGGATCTGACATGGAGTAGAGGCAAAGTTCGGGGAGGAGGGGTGTGAGCTTGAGAATGAGTGGTGAGGGGGCTGTTCCACACCCGAGGTGAGAGGAGAGGTCCGTGCAGGGTTGCACCAGAGGCTGGCACAGAAACACCGACCTTGGTCTCAAATCCCTGGAAAGAGCCCAACCTGTCCCAAGGAGAGGTTAGCCCTGATCCCCTAATAGTAGCTGGGTGTGTCCTCTGACTGCTACCCTCCGTGGGGTGGAGACAGTCATGGTGGGGAGGGGCAGCAGGATCCTTACTCGCTAAGCAGTGTCTTGGGCTGTGTCCCACCCAGACCTCGGAACAAAAGGCCAGGTGGGGAGCTGAGTTCTCAGGTTCGAATCTGCCCCAGGCTTTGGCCTTTCACTGCCTTTGGGAGAAGGGAATGTGACTCCTGAACAATGGTGTCCTCCCTGGCTGCACACCGAAGCCATCTGGGAAGCTTTAACAGGATATCTTCCAGGCCCACGCCCATGCCAAATTACAACCACCTCTGGGTGGGACCCAGGCGCTGAGCTCCTAAGGAACTCCAAAGAGTAACAGCTGAGAATCCAGCCCTCTAGGGCGTGCAAAGAGGACCTTAAATAGAACATTATGAAAATGGCATTTCCTTTCCCAGAATACGGTTTGAAGGTATCTCACTCCGACTGCCCCACCCCACCTTACCCTGCCCCTACCCCACCCTTCCTCCTGCAGCAGCGATCAGGTCAAGGGCAGGCCTGGCCTCTGTGACCCACGGGCTGTTGTGCAGCTGGGCAGGGCCTGTTTCCCACAGCTGTGGTTTGTGAGACTGGAGGCCATGTCTTAGAAGGGAGAGGCTCGAAGGCCCCAATTTCAGGCAGAACCTCATTCCAGGAGGCTGGAGAGAGAAGGACGGAGGTGGTGGATGATGTGTGAGGAGGGAAGGGGTGTGGCTTGAAGCCAAAACCAAGAGGGTGATTTTGAGGACTGGAGAAACCCCGTGGGAGGAACAAAAGGGTGTGGGCTGTAGGAGGGGTTCTGCATGCCTTATGGGCAAGGCAGGCCTGGCTAGCTCACCTCACAATAGGCAACTTCCCAGGCACTAGTGAATGGGAAGCCAGGTGAAGACAGAACAAGTCAGGTCTCATCTGAGGGTCCCAGAGGGGAAACGTAGATAAGGATGCTGACCAGAAGTGGCACAGATATAAACGACTTGGAGAGTCAGAGCTCTACAATTTGGAGGGCTGTTCTTGTTGTGTGGGGTTTTTTTTTGGGGGGGGAGGGGGGTTGCAGAAGATAATATGAGGAAAAGGCCCTTGAAGGTTCCTCGGCACACGCAGGGACCCAGAGCTGAAGCCAGGCTCACAGCCAACAGGCTCATGATTTGTGACGAGACATTTTCTTGGTGTCTGGTGTGTAACCTTATCACACCGTAAATCATGTTGTCTGTGAAAGACTGTGGTCCTTGCGACACCCTGTCAGGCCAGGGAGACCGATCATCCAGTTTATGTCTGGGGACCCAAAGGAGTAGTAGAAGAATGTGTGACCATGGTCAGTCAGTCACCCAATATGTGAGTGCCATGCTTCAATTGGAGTCCCCAGCGTTGGCCCTGCACACTGTACACACCAGGTATGAGACCCACTGTGTGTGTTGGGCAGGGCCAGAATTGGCAAGATTCACGGCAACATAGGCATTCGATCATGCCTGTCCCTTCCGTTGTTTTAGGCAGGTAATCCCAGTGGGAGGAGTCCAGGTAGGAGAGGTTCTTGTCACCTGTGAAGGTGTCAAAGAAGAGGGAGGTGCCTGCCTGGACAATTAGGGCAGGATCCCCCTGAGCAGCAGTAGGGGGAAGAAACCAGGAAATCCATGTGAATGTTCCAGATGAGGGAAGGGAAGTCTAAGTGCCTATTACGTGCCATGCCTTGGGCTAAGCTTTTTGTATATGAAACCAGTGATTCTACACAGGAAAGTACAGAAGGGGGAAAAAAAAACACAACCCCAAAGATCACATGACTTACCTAAGGAGAGTATTTTTAATTACAAAAAGGAGCTTTCTTCCTTCTGCCTCGCTGGGACTGGAGACAGGAGGACCACGGGAGGTCCCTGCAGTAGTGTTTTTGCGTGGTCGCTTTTCTCAGCTTCAAGTGTCAAGTGTGAGTTACATCCCCCCAAATTTGGGGGTGGCTACAGCATCCAAGGCCAGCTCAGGGAGTAATGGATCTCTGTTTGTTTGAGGCTCTTCCAGACATTTCCTTATCCACAGTTCTTCTAGAAGGATCCAGGCAATCGACTCTATCACTGTGCCCAGCTGTTTATTTTAAAAGGATGTGGTTTGGGGATGTTTGGGAATATCATCTCCTCTCTCTTGGCTGGGCCAGCTGAGAGAAGGCAGAAAATAAAACCCGGTCTTGACACAGGGAATGGGAGAGACACAGATCCTCACGGATGTAACCCAGTCCCTCTGTTACCCCTGCTAACTTTTGAAAAGTGCTTCCAGTGGTCACCTAGGTCAGGGCTGGTCATGATATTGGTTCCACCAGTGTCTGCAGGGGTCTTTCCACCATCTCCCCTCTGCAAGCCTGAGAAGGTATGAAACAGGTCAGATTTTAAAAAATAAAAAAATAAAAAAGGCCGTGAACAGACACAGGCATGTAACCAGGAGGTGGTGTCTGTGGAATTCAGCCGTCCTGTTGGTTGCTTTCAGACCCGTTCCCCATTCCTGTTTCTTTTAAATCAAGTTACCGCTTGCCCTTATGCCATCCAGGAAGTTCAAAATGAGTCCCTGGGAGCCAACCTCTTTGCATTATCCCTCCTTGGCAGGGCGTGGAGGTGGCTACCGATGTGACGGGAGTATTCGTAGTTTCAGTGGACCTGAAATCTGGGGACAGAGGTGGTTCCTGCCTGGAAAAAGCCATGTGTCTCCCCCAAAAGTCAGGGTCTCCTGATCCTGGCCTTCATTGCGTCTTCTCCAGAGAGGCACTCAGGTTTACCGAACCACTTCTTGTCACTCCACAGTGCCCAACTCGGCTCAGTACCAACCTTTACAGGGCCTGCGATCTTCCAGAACCCTCGCAGAGGAGCTTTGGAGGTTAGGTGGGGGGCTGACAGCCATACCACCCAAAGCTCAGGTGCCTGTGGGAGCCAAGGAAGGGACACATGTACCAATGCTAGCACACCGATTTAGGAACGGACCCCCACTTGTTGCTTCTCCTTGAGCCAGAGAGCTCACACCTAACAACCGGTGTCCGGCTTTCCTGAGTGTCAGGAGAGGCAGCAAAAGCAAAATCTGCAACCCTACAGCTGGGTCAACATCCAAACCCCTAAACCTCTAAGCCGTGATTACCTCTGCCAACAGCTGTACCCAGAGGCAAAACACCAGGTCTTTCACTAAGGCAACCCTATTCCCAGCAGCAGTTCTAAAATCTTCCGGTTTCTGCGATGCCTTGAATGAGAAACTAGGAGGTGGGGCCCGGGAAACCGCATCTTAGCAGCATTGGTGATTCTTTGATTGGCACTTTGGAATACAAATGCTGGAAGATCAACGGTCTGGAAGGCCCACCCAATTCTTCCTAGCAGCCACAGAGACCTTCTTTCCTGGTATCTCTGATCAGCCATTCTCTGGGCCTGGGAAGAGTGGACTCAGGTTCATAGAAAACATCTGGAGCTCAAGTCATGTGGCCCCAGCCTTCCTGCCCCACACCATCACTCTACTGGTGGTGGTGGTGGTGGTGGTGGTGGTGGTGGTGGTGGTGGTGGTGGTGGTGGTGGTGGTGGTATGCAGCCCTTCTGGAATCCCTTCAAACCCCTGTGTAGACCACAGCAGATTCCCACAGGATAGCACAGCTGGCACATGAGAGAGAGGAGGGTGGCCAACAGGTGACATCAGAATCCAGGCTTCTCGACAGCTGACCCAGAGTGCTGGTCCAGCAGTGAAGGGACAGACAGGCTGTGCCTGTAAGTGAATCTCTACAAGTCTTGAAATTCAATCTTTGACTGGTTTATGGGTTTCATATGAACCAATCCTAGTTGCCTCTGGGTTTGGGGGTGGGGGGGATAGTTCTCAGAACCTGGAGCCCTGGGAAGGGAGGGATATGTTCTTTTGGCACACTGACAAGGTCTGTGACTCCTTCTACATGGTATTGTTGTGTCCCCATAGGAAGCTGGCCTCCCACTTCCTGCAGAGGTGACCTGGACCTTGCCACCGTCCGTGACAACTGTTGGAATCACCTCCAGTCATCCCTCAGGCACGCGGTTGACACCTGCCGAGGACTACGGTTTCTAATTCCACTCTGACACCTGACATCGCTCCTGTAGACCGGGATGAGCTACCAGCTTTGCTCTCGGGTGAGGCAAGCACGGCTCGGAGAGCTAGAATCATTTCCAAAGTCACACACGTGCAAAGTGCACGCAGGAGACTCCAGGTCCTATGGTTCTTTCCATGGCAACCTTCCATGAAGCCTCAACAGCGTGGCCTTGGGAATAGGTATACAAGTTGTTGTGAGTTTTGTTTTCTCAGCATCATTATTTTGGGATGGGAGTCTTGGTGAGCAACCAGCACCACTACCCCCAGGGCCATTCTGAGAAGTCTCACCTCCTACAAAAGCCCTCAGTCCCAGGCCAGCTGTCACCATGGTCATCTCCACTGTGAGCAACCATGCCTTCTGATCTGCCCCCGTTCGTGCCCTGACCCGCCCAGCTTCTGGCTCCTCAAGAACACACACCTCAGAACACCTGTGACACCAGGGGAAGTGGCGTGTGGCTATTCTAGCAATCTAAAAGCAAGGAAGCCCAGAGCGTGAATTCTAACACGCAACTTCCTTCCCCTAAAGGACTAAATGCAATTTATGGTGAAATTGAATATTAGACACCAAATGCAGCCGTGCCTGCCTATACTCTCGGCACTTCAGAGACTGAGGCAGGAGGACTGTGAGTTTTTAAATAAGCATGTCTACAAAGCAGGACTCTGTTTTTAAAACTACACACACCAAAGCCAGGATGGGGGTGGTGACAAGGGGAGGGGGGAATAATTAGAAACTGAGAGGTTGAATTTGGAAACGCCAAAGTGTAAAATTGGAAATGGTTTCTTGGTTCTCTGGTTTAATAACTGAATTATTAATTTTCCCACAGGGCTGTCACTTAGTCATCAGCATGACCTAGACCTTACATCTTTCATGACAATTATTCGGTCCAGCTTTTAGTCACCTTACAGGAACTTATTTTAACATTGTCCCAGAACTGGGTGGGGTGGTGAGCACCTGTAATCCCGACAATTGGGAGGTGGAAGCAGAAAGTTCAGGAGTTCAAGGCCAGCCTCTGTGTAGTGGGTTTGAGGCTAGCTGGGGCTACAAATTAAAACAACACACTAACACCCCAGGCTGCGCTGTGATGGCACGTGCCTTTGATCCCAGCATCTGGGAGGCAGAGGCAGGTAGATTTCTGAAAGTTCAAGGCCAGTCTGGTCTGTAGAACTAGTTCTAGGACAGCCAGGACTACACAGAGAAAAAAAAAAATCCCAGGCTGATGATTAATCTCACCTGGTGCTAAAATAACAACGTGATAAGAAGATCCTCGCTTTTCCAGATGACTTATTACTTATGTTTTATATCTCGATTCATTGTTCTAAGTTTGGGGTTCACAGTAGGCAGCCGGTCATTTCAGCTTGGTAGACCAGATAGCCACGACAGTCACTGGGTCACCAGGTCACTTATGTTTCCCTCCTGCCAACAGTCACTGACTGCTAATGTCTCCCTACGGCGTCTGACTTTAAACAGCACAGCCTTTTCAGCTATTCTCGAATTCCTTTGTTGATGGGAAACCACTTCACTTCGACAACGTTCCTATAATGAGACTTTGCTATGGTTGGGATGATGAATTTCCTCCAAAGCTGGGTGGCACAAGCTCAGTCTCCAGGATATTAGCACTCTGAGATGGGCCTAGGGAGAACACTCCAGACCATTGGGAGCTTGCCCTTGGAGAGAGTCATGGGACCCCTCCTCTTCTTCCTACCATGAGCTATGTGTTTTGGCTACAACATATCTTCCCACCACAATGTGCTGGCTTACCACAGGGGCAATGGTGACAGGGCCAAGTGACCATGGGCTGCAGAACTGTGGGCCAAAGCAAACCTTTCCTAAGTATAGGTTGGTGGGGTTGGGGATTTGGCTCAGTGGTAGAGCGCTTACCTAGGAAGCGCAAAGGTCCTGGGTTCGGTCCCCAGCCCCGGAAAAAAAAAAAAAAAAAAAAAAAAAAAAAAAAAAGTATAGGTTGGTTATCTCAGACTTGTTCGTGGTGGCAGGAAGCTGACTAACTCGGGCACCTGCAATAGATTCTGAGGTTTGGGGCTGTCCCTTTGCTTTGTTGGTTTTCTCACACACACACACACACACACACACACACACACACACACACACACACACACACACATATATATATATATGGAAAGAGGCTGGGATTGGTGACTGATCAATGCATTCCCAGCACTTAGGAGGGCAAGGCACTATGATTGGGAAGATTTGGAGGTCAACCTGGGCTATTATAATCAGTTCCTGGTCAGCCTGGGTTGCAGAATAAAACCTTGTATCAAAAAGCAAATAAAACAACAACAATAACGGTGAATCAGATTAGGAAATGTCTGTAAACAGTTTAAGGCTTACATTTCTCTTTTATTACCAAAAAAAAAAGTCTAAAACTCATGCATTTCAAGTGTGGATCACAGTAGGTTTTGGCGTATTCCCAGTCATATAAGCATTATCACCATCTTTTAGAATAGTTTCCTCACCACAAAAAGAAACCCTGTTCCTTACCAGGGAAGCCCCCCTCCCCCAACTCCCTACCAGGACATCTATCCATCCATCTCTCCATCTGCCTGCTGTCTGTCCATCTGTCTGTCTGTCCATCTGTCTGTCTATCACAGCTTTGGCCATACTTTCTATCTTTCCCAGCGTCTGAGCCCAGTGTCTCTTTCAAATGGAGTATGTGACGTTTTCGAGCTAGGCATATATAAATGCTTCCCTTGCTGAACACTGGTGCTGAAAAGGAAAAACGCTGCTGGAACAGACACCACACCCTACATTTAGTTAGAGAAACGGAAGCAGGATCAGCAGTCACTATCTCGGCCACTGGAGCAGACGGGATGAAACTCTGGTCATTTGTCTGCTAAGTGAGCGCTAGCCCCCAGTCCCTTGGTCATCATCTGTAGAACGGCAATGCCAACAGAACCGTCCTTCCCAGAGTTCTTCCCCAGAACGAAGCTACAGCTTCCTCAGTGGTACCTGACCAAGAGACAAACACTTTGCAGGTCTGTCCTCCTCCTTGCCTTCGTCTCTGTCCATTTTGTCACCAGCCTCTTGCTCCTTCCCAAATGAGTCCCTCATGCTCACAACTTCTCTCAGGGGCCATAGCTAAGACATCATCAGTTGCCTGTGAAATTGACTAAGACTGCACCCATTTGACTGATGAGAAAACTGAGACCCAGGAAATATTTTTTTGCCCTCTTTTTGCATACTGAGAGGATTATACTCATAAGTATAGGACTCAACTGTGAAGATCCTGCCCAATCCAATGCTCACCCCAATCTACTCCAAATCAAGGCTAAAAATTAGGTCAAGGTATGGTCCCAACTCTAACTTCCTACTGATTTTAAATGTCTACACCTCATGTATCTCTTTAAAATAGAGAGCGACGAAGTTACTAAGAGGGGGATGGGGACAGAGGCACTGGAGCTCCGTAATTCCAGCACTTGAGACTAAAGAAGGAAGATTACAAGTTCAAGGCCAGCCTGGGCTACCCAGTAAGACCCTTTCTCAAAACAACATTAACAGCCTGTACTGCACCTGCTGGCAAGGCAAGCCAAGAAACAGGAAAGACCCATGCTGGTATGTGAAGTTGCTGGGGAAATGGCCCAGGTAGTATATCCACGTACTCTGTGGGAAGAACGGCTAACTGCAGGCTCCTCTCTAACTGGTGGCTGTTTTCAGAAAGCACTGGACAGAGGCAGCATGCAGCTGTGGTGCTGGGTAAGTTTGAGTGGGGGTGGGCATGCCATTTGCTAACCACCAAGCCATAGGTGAGCCATCAGAAAGCTTCTGCAGACCAGGGGGGACCCTGCTCAGGGAACTCTCGGTAAACTCAGGTGAGGATCTGGCTCCGTGAAGCAGTCACTTGATCCGAGCTTTTGAGCAAAACGGAATCATCATGGGCCAGAGCAGATGGTCGGGTTAAATCCCATGGAATCATCCTAAATTTGTCTAAAGCAGACGGCCAACTTTCTTCTATTTATGTCTAGTGTTCTAGTTATCTCCTGCTGCATAATCAACTCCCCCTAAACTTAGTGCACTAAAACCATCACCATCTTCCCGTGTCTTGTGATTTTGTGGGTCAGGAATCCAGCTGAACTTGGCTGCGAGATTCTGTTCCTTGTTGCATTAGCTAAGGCTACTACCACACGTGGGTCTGAGGTGGGTCACTCCTTTGCTGCAGGGCTGGGCTCATTGGGAATCTATTGATCAGAGAACTAGACATGCCCTGATGGCCTTAGAGTCACTGAACTTCTTACACAGTGACTCGTACTCCAAAAGTGAGTGTCCAGTGAGAAAGGTCATAGGGGGTCACTTCTGCCATCATACCACCAAAGCAGTCACAGGCCCACGCAAGTTCAAGGGGGAAAGGACTTAGAAGCACGCTGTCAAAGAGAAGAGTGATTTCAATTCAATGTTCAGTTTGGTTCCGAAGCAAAAGAAGGAACCCAGGCTGCAGGCTTCCTCCAAATCTCAGACTATAACTAACCAAAGGCTCTGTGACCCAAAGGGCAGGAAGAGAATCCGAACGACATTCATCCAGGTGAGGTTCCTGGAAACCAAGCCAAGCTCACAATGACCCCCTGGTTCCAAGCACTGGACTTTCCCATGCCTCGGGTGCTGCTGACTGGTTATGTGGGGTCACTGCCTATCAGCGGGGTGAATTGCACATGCATGGGAACACTGGTCCCTTGGAAGAGAGAGAAGGAGATGAGGAATTTGCCACGGAAGGATCCATTTAACCTGGCTCTCTCAACCAAGGGGACTCTGTGGTCCTCGTTGCTGAAGGCACAGCCCTGTCACAGACTCACACAACTGTGCTTCATTCAGTATCTGGAGCAGGTATGTTCTTGGAACAGTGAACTCCGTAGACGCAGGCATGAATTTAGCTGAGGATGGCCTTGACATACATCATGTTTGGAGGGTTTTGCTTGTTTGTTTTTGGTTTTTATTTTGTTTGCTTGTTTTGTGGTGTCTTTGTGGCAAAACCTTTGCTGAGGGGACGAAGCACACACCTCTCACCCTAGATAGTAAACCCACAACAGACCAAAGTATGAAGACCACCCAAGTCCAACTCAGTGAACCAGGAGTTTTATTGGTGTTACTTAACAGGAATACAGGTGAGGGGTTACTTACAGGAGAAGAAATGACTTAAAGACAGCTGCATCACCAAAGCCTGTCCTAACATGACCGATAGCTCACAAAGCTGGGACTCTGGAACATCCTGTACAGCCTGCAGGCAGCTCAATGGGTTGGAGAGTGTTGTTTTGGTTTTTTTTTTTTGTTTGTTTGTTTGTTTTATTTTGTTTTGTTTTGTTTTTAGGTGTCTCAGTTGGTCTAAACCTCTTCCCGGTAGCTTGGCTCTTTTCTGATTCTTCGAGGTCACTGGACTGGTCTCAGAGTCTACTTTGTAGCTTGTCTTGTCTGAGAGTGACTCTTGGCAGCTTTATTGTTTACTCTGGCAGGGAGGGCCTTAATGAACCTGGTCAGTTTCAGGAACTTCCTGAAGCTATTTTGAGTTGTGTTTTCCATCTAGGAGGAAACTGTTATGGGGAATGGGGATGGGTTGTCACTATGATAGAGCTCTGTATATAAACTACAAGAGATGGGGGAAAGAAGGGAGAGAAAAGAACCTACAGAGAGCCTCTCTGTGAACCATTATCTCTTTACTTAGGTACTGTCCACTGGGTTATTTATTTATGGGGCATTTAGAGGCCTATAGACTTTCACAGAATTAACAAACAGAAGCATAAGTGAAATGAATGTTTACAAAGAGCCGACTGTGCAGCCTTTTCACAGATACAATGCATTGGTTCTTATGAAACTCGAGGTACAGGCTCATTCATTCCTTTTCTTCGCCTTTATTTTCTCAAAGAAAAAGCCAGATTTTTCTCCCTTTCGTGTTTCTGATCAGTATGTGAGGGGATTCCTCAATGGTTGAATGGAAGGAAAACTTCAGAGCAAAATGGCTCCGTATGGGCTCTGTGTGGTTCCTCCCTTCCCTCCTGTCCATTCCTCTGCTTTTTGTTTGTTTGTTCTGTTTTTGTTATTGTTATTGTTTAAAAACCGTCTCACTATGCGGCCTTGACCGTCCAGGAACTCACTATGTAGACCAGGCTGACTTCAAACTCACAGAGCTCCACCTGCCTCTGCCTCCAGATCACTGGGATTAACCCAAGCGCTGGGATTAAAGGCACATGGTCTTCGTATCCCAGGGTCCAGCCTCACACTGTAACAGAGGACTCAGGTGCTCACTCAGTCTAGGCTGTCACAGTCCTGGTAGGTGCTCAAGGCACGCTGATCTCCCAATCAATGCTTCCCATCTCATAGTCCACTCAGCCATTTTGTCATTGTTTCTCAAAGCAGAGGCTGAAGGACTCTGATTCTGGGAAAGGTGAGGAACTCTGTATGATAAATTTGGAATTATCTGCCTCTGGTAATTAGGGGGAAATAGACCAGACACACACACACACACACACACACACACACACACACACACACACACACACACGGCATCCACCTTCTGCTCAATCCTGCCTCTCTGCTTTCATTTCTATCATGTATACTTGCATTTACAAGTCTAATATTAAATTTTAACTCTCAGTGCAGTCTCTCAAACCTCAGGGATTATAGTTTTCTGGGTCTGATAACGTTTATCATCCCAATAGATGCTCTGGGAACCCGGGAAGAAGGCTACACTAGATTACTAGTGGACATGGGTCAATCACACATTCCATTCTGACCATCCCCCTGCTTTATCTATGTGATCCCTTTGGCTTAGACTGCCTTTCCACATTCTCCACACTCAGCTCCCACTTGGCGACGCTCCCAAGCTGGCCCACGCAGGTCCCTAGGACAGCTCTGCTGTACAGCTCAGATTTCAAGATCTTCCCAGCTGCAAAGGACACTGTAGGTCATTGAGTCAAAGATACTGAATGATGTTCTTCAGTTTTAGTGCCCGCCTTGCCCTGGGTTCCAGAAATGGCTGCATGCAGAGTCTATCCTTAGTTTTCCTAGAACCGTGTCTGACGGAGCCATAAAACCGTAGTAATTACGACACACGTTCATGGGCCTGAGTGCTCTGATGAACTCTCATGAGGCCTAGTTCTCGTCCCTGTGTTGAGCGAGGGAGATGGCTCCAGTTAATGCTAATCAGACTCATCCTCTTGAAAGAAATCCCAAATCGCATACTGGTTTATTGAACTTGCTCAGATGTTCCGAAATCATCTGAAAAACACGGTGATGTGGCAGTTAGTTCCGCGTTCTAAACCCGGTGGCTGGTCAGTAAGTGTAATCTGAACGCATAGATGTCCAACATGCTGGGAGAGAAGGTTTGTGAATTCCAGTTTCATTCCCCTCCAAGTGCATTACGATATCTGGGTGGTGGGGGTGAGAGGTGTTCTATTCACCAAGCCTCCTGTTCATCTGGAAAATGAAGAATTTGGAGACCTGAAGCAACCCAAGATTTTTTTAAAATTTATTTTATTTTATTTTATTTTAGACAGATTTCTCTGTATAGCCCTGACTATCCTGGAACTCCCTCTGTAGACCAGGCTGGCCTCAAATTCAAGAGACCCACCTGCCTCTGCTTCTTGAGTGCTGGGATTAAAGGTGCACGCCACCATACCCAAGTTTATCTCTCTGAGACCAACCTCCTGCAGCCCTAAAACCCAACAATTACTTCAAAATGCTTAATGTGTCTACAACACCAGTGTCAAATCAAAGGAAAAGAAAGAAGACTGAACCTAGTTTTTCCTAACTTCTCTTTCTGGCCCGTGCCTTCTATGTAGGTGGCCTCACACCTGACCTGTTCCTCAGTGACTCGTGCTGATTTGCCGGGAGATCATCCTGTGCCCTTTCTACGCATGAGGCAACAGACATGTTATGGACTCTAAAAGAGCTTGGCTTCCCGTCCTGACAGCGTGACTAGACACTGGGAAGAGGCACTCCCAGACAGAGGTTCGTACATGACAGGGTCAGTGGCCTGGACCACAGTGGCCCTGGTTTGTACTCAGAGGCAATTCCCAGGTCCTGTACACAGCCGGATGGCAGCTTCCTCCCGCTTAGCTAAAAAGACAAGAGACCAGAGACTGGGTACGCTGAAATATCTAGGAATTGAGGATCAAAATTCCAAAGTGTGTGGAGAGACACAGGGAAGAACTCTGCTAAAGTGTTCTACCAAGCCTCTGCTTAACGTGAAACCGAGTGTAACTTCACAGAACTGGCAGGAGAACTGAGGAGGAAAAAAACGCATGTGTGGGGGAGGGGTGGTGAGCCAGAACAACCCAGAGCTCTCCTGAGGCGGGGTGGGGGGCTGGGGAGGTGAGGGGGGGGGGGTGGAGGAGGGGGGGGGGGATTGGGGGGCTGGGGCCTGGGGGGGGGTTGTGCCTTGCGGCCCAGGGCTAGACTCGGTGGTAGTCCTTTGGGAAGCCAGTGGAGAGACCGGGGTTGCCAGAAGGGAGTAAAATGCGAAACACCCCTGCAGTAGGAAGCCATTCCAGACCCTTTAGATTGAGCAAAACCTAGACCGCAGGACTTAACGAGATCAATCAATTTCTGTGTGCATTTGTTGCTGAGGAAAATGAAGCTTAACACCCTTTAAGGGAAGATATCGGAGCCCAAATTCTTCTTCACATTATAAAATCCCAGTGCCTGCTAAGATTTTTATTTTATTAGAACCTTTGGCAGTGCCTACAAAAGTTTATCAGACATATGAAGGAGTAGGAAAATGCTGACCCGTGACTAAGAAAAAAAAACCCAGCCAGTCGAAACAGGCCTACAGATGACAGAGGTGAGATATAAATATTTAAATAAGAGGGACAAAACCTGTCAGTAAAGCGTCCAGATTCAAATCTGGCTCTCCGGATACTTCACATAGCCCACCTTCCTTTGCTAATGTCCATCCATCCTGTATATTTGTAAAATTGTATAGAGTTTTGCCCCAACACCCCCTCCCCATTCACCTTTCCTGGGCTCTGCATACAGGGAAGAACACCCAAGAAGCCCGCTGAGGCAGCTGCAGGCCTGAAACCCATGCCAGCCATCTTGGTGGATAAAATTTTAACAATGCTGTAACTGAACTTTCTTGTACTTTGTCTTCCCCACTGTGGAACCTAGCTGGAACCCAGAGAAGTGCCTTGGTGATATCTGTAACCAGAAGGCCTCTGCTCCTTAGGAGTTATGGCTTCTGGGAGCACAGTAAGCTGTGAGAATGTGCATCAGGAAACCAAACCTCAGGTCCAAGCAGACAAAGACTTATGCAAGGGTCGATGCCGAAAGCAACAAGGTGCAAGGCCCACTTCCTTGCAGGAGTGCTGATGGTGGGGGTGGGGTGGGGTGGGGTGAGGGAGTCAGTGGGGGGGTGGGGGTGGGGGGGGATGTTTCCATGTGTGTGCTGCCTAGAGAGAATGGTGTAAGGAGTCTAGACCTAGGGTTACTTCCCAAGCTGGGGGCGCAGTTTTCCTCCCTGCAATTCCCTACACACATTGTTACCAAAGCAAATATCAAAGCCCTGCAATTTGCTAATTATAGGCGGGATCCTGGGCTTGTGGGCCCAATTAACCACTTGTTCCTCATTTTCTGTGTGTGACCCGTCCTCTGTACCCACAATTAGCCACTTGTCTTTTAACTGCCTCATGAGCTGACTGACTCACCCCTCATTCACTCCGACTATCACCTCCAGATGGCCTTTGGTGTCTCTCTGCCTCCCAGGTTACCCTACTCATCTACCCGGGGTCTCGTCACAGACGGGTGAGTGCCAGCTCTCCGAGGGGAGGGGTGGGGGAGGGGACGCTGAGATTTCCTGGACTTACTCCTTGTCTCTGCACAGTGTCTGTGAAGCCAGAAGCGGGCTCCTGTTGGTCTGGGCTTCTTGCCTGACTCCACAAGGATGCACAGGGGGCTGTGGCCACGCCACATCAGCCTCTGCCTCCAGACAGACTCTATAGAAGAAAAAGGGGGAATTATGGCTTCTCTGGAGCCATGCTGCTGCTCCAGCTCCTGCCTACATCCTGATCGATGTCTCCTCAAATCCCTGCTTGGTGCAGCCAGCTAGGGCTAAGGCCAGCAAGAATCAATGCCAACTTAGAGGGGAAGACCAGAAGCTGCTGGGATCACAAGTTGGAAAAGGAAGAAAACCCACCATGACCTTGGTTAGGCAGACCCCTCAGCGAGCAGAGGGTCCCCCACACAACTTCAGACCCTTCAAGGGTTTCTACTCTCTTTTGCATCCCTGACACCGTGGGAAGCCCAGCGAAAGCTGCAGAACTTCTCTTCCAAGAAATCCCAGACCTGAGGGTGTACCTCGGCAATCGACTTGCAATCCTGGCTACTCAGGAGGCTAAGACGGGAAGATCGCAAAAGCTTGCATGGGCGACAGAGGGAATCCAACTTAGCCAGACCCTGGCTCAAAAGAAAGATTATAAAAAGGACGGGAGATTCATTTTAGTGGTAGGACATTTGCCAGGGTGCGTGAGACCCTACAGGCAACCCCAGTACTGCAAAAAGGAGAGAGGGAGGGAGGGAAAAAAGAGGGTCTTATATTCATAATTCATTTACTTGCTTGCTTAATCATTCAATAAATAATTCAGCGGTCTATGTGCTAGCTAGGCATGGTTGAGGAAAACCAGGGAAACAAAAACGCACACACTTGACAAAACCTCCCTCACTCTTGGAGAACTTCCATTATAACCAGAAGAAGCAGGCGATCAAAAATGAACACCATAAATGAGTAAAATGCACAACTGGGTAGAGAATAAGTACTACGGAAAAAAAAAAGAAAAAAGAAAAACAAGGCCTAGATGGCAGAGAGAGACGTGGGCCTGCGTGCAGGTCGCAGTTTTTAAGAGCGTGGGCCAGGCAAGCCTTGGGGAGATGTGAAATACGGGCGGAGAACTGAAGAGGTGATCGAGGTCATGAGGTTCGCAGAGAAAGGATATGGCCGTCCAGGGAACGGCCTGAGGCCTTGTGTGAGAGTCTGAGGAAAAGTGAGGAAGGCCACTCAGAGGAAGAGAGGTGGAACAGTGCCCTGGGACAGGACAGAAAGCAAACAGGACTGAACCTCTTCCAACCAGTAGCCCAAGGACTCGGATTTTTACCCCGAGTTATTCAGAAGCCATTAGCGTGATCTCAACAACAGGGTCGCATGGTCGGTTTAAGACTCTTGGCGGCTGCTGAAAGGGAGTACATGACCCAAGTGCGAGGTAACGGTGCACAGGAGAGCGGCCACCACAGAAAGACCGGGTCTAGTGTGTTAGAGGAATGTGTGCACGTAGACTCCCACAGGTTGCCAGTCCCTAGAGTCTCACCTATGCATGCAGGTAAAGGGCCTTTGTCAAGACGACAAAGAAGGTGCTCTGAGAGGGAAAGGGGGAAGAGAGCAGAAGGGTACAGAGGGAACCTTTCGTTGGTTTTAAAAACATGGGACCACAAGGAGATGTTCAGATGTTGATTTGTTTAGTGGGTATCTGTTACAATATTTAAAATAACTCATAATGGGTCTGCTCATCGGGACAGTAAATCCTGAGAGTTTTGCCAGCTTAGGGTAGTCAGGCCGCTGGGTGGTGGCGGCCCATGCCCTTTAATCCCAGCACTTGGAATGCAGAGGAAAATTATACATCTGTGAGTTCGAGGCCAGCCTCACTTACAGGGTGAGTTCCAGGAAAGCCAGGGTTACACAGAGAAGCCTTGTCTCTCAGAAAAAATGGAACAAAAAGGAAATGTAGTCAGGCTGGGTGTTGGGATGGGGAAAGCCTTGCCCTAGCTCCCTTCCCCCTCAACAGTTCAATAGTCGGTGAGGAAGCGGGGAAGGAGACAGAGGAAAACCCACCCTAGGAAACCCGGAGCTGAAAAGGGAAACTGCGGCTGGCATGGGAACCCTGGGGAGGCTCCTGGCAGAGGCACTTGGAAGCATTCAGATCTGGCCCAGGAGGGAGGACGGAAATAGTCCAGTGGAAGGCTACGATGGAACACAGGCAATCTGAGTCCCAGCACCTACTCCCTGATGGCCATCTCAAGGCTAATGAGGCCAGGCAGTTCCAGTAGAGATTTCCTGAGGAACAGATGAAGGCGTCCTGGCCCTACCACCACATCAACCACCTCAGGACCTGTGTCTCAGAGCCTGGGGCAAGGCTCCCCTGATGCCACATTTGGCAAAAGCTTGTGCCGTGTCAGAGTTCTGATTGGGTGCCAAGAGAACTATTTCCCAGGCCACAGCATTAACAAGGCCATGCTTCCTAATTACTGGTTTTCTCCTAATTAAATAAGGGGGGGGGTGCTCACCGGTGATTATCCCGCCTTGTAGTACCACCTTCCGTTTATGGGCGTCTCTCTTCAGAGGGGCCCAGAGTGCTTTGTGTATTATCGTTATACATTTCCCTCATAACCATCCCCGAGGTCCCTAGGGATGGTTATTATCCTACGAGTTTACAGGTGGGAAAAGGGACACTGGCTGGGGTTAAGCCGACTGTCCGTCAACCTGGTTGGTGGGGCGCAGGCTTCCGAAGCGCTTCTGTTTGGAAATAAAGTCATCCCCCGGGAGCAAAACTGGGCTAAAGCAACACGGAGAGAGCGGTGGTTTACTGCATACGTTCCAGAGGTAATTAACACAGTTTAGTTCTCAAGACAATCCCATAAAGCAGCTGGTATTGCCAACCTTCCCTGTGAGGACAATGAGCGTCACATCAGTGGGGTTCCCTGCCTGGAGGAGCAGCTCCCTTGACTGGAATAGCAGGTAGCAGGGGCACTGGGCATTCAGCCCTGCACCAGCCATCTCACATGTATTAACTCACTTTAATGCTGAAGACCGTCCTGAAGGTGATTATTGGAATTACTGCCATTTTGTCCCTAGGCTATCAGAGAAAGGTAAGCAACATCATCCAGATCACACAGAAGTAAAGCAAGAGCTTGGAGGGTCCTATTACCCCAGCCAGGGACAATCAGGGTGTACTGGGACAGGACTGGCCTCTCTTTCCTCTCTAAGAAGGTAGGGTTCTTTTCTGCACTCCACTGGCTTGTGTACAGTCTGGGTGCATGGGAGGTCCAGGGGGCTCTTGCTGTCCACCTCGAGGCAAATCTCACCACGTGAACTGGTAAGACACAGGCAGTGGAATCCAAGAGAGAGAGAGAGATCCAAGCCAGCTGTCTGGTGAAGGGTTGGCTGTGTGGCAGTAGCATCTTCCTCTCCCAGCTTTGAGGTCATGAGCTCCAGCTTTCCCCAAACTCCGTGCTGGGGTTGAGCAGCAGCGGGAAGGGTACCATGGAGGATGGGGCCAAGGAATGCATCAGAAATCACTCCGAGAGACAGCTCACTCAAGATATGTATAAAGGAAGGTAGTGAAAGGGACAAGAAGGAGACAGACAGACAGACACACAGAGAGAAAGAGAGAGACAGACAGAGCAAGGGAGTGGGCCAGGGTCAGGGGGACTCTTTAAAGGCTACACATGCTGCATATATGGCGGCTGGTAATGACATGGCTGCTGGCGCTAAGTCACTGAAGGCGGGCTGGGGCAGGGGTCACCTCCTTCCTAACACTCTGATCTCCACGACTCTCTTCCAGAAGCTTCTCCAGTGACTTAGAGCATGCTTACCACCTCCCACCAGGAGGGGATGTCCTACCTAGGAGCACAACTGGTTCCTTGGCATTCCAGTCTACCTTGTAAAGTGCCCTGCCAGTCTCGGTCGTCAGAGAGGCAGAGCGAAGACCCTCCAGAAGCCTGGTAAGGATGGACTCCAGCTCCCGCATCCAACGTCAGCTCAAGATTCTATTGGACGGCCACTTGGCTGCTTCCCTTCACACTCCTCTCTCTCCAGACCATCTCCTAGAGGCTGACAGACATCAGTCTTTGGTATCCCTGCTTGCCTGTGCCTTTCTAGTGGCCAGGGAACCCTTCCTGAAAACAGGAGAAAACTAAATGGGTACTGCCCTGTCCCTAATGGACAGATGGATCTAGTTCCCAGCAAGGGTTGGACAGACCAGAGGAGAGTTGGACAGACGACCCATAGCTCAAGCTCTTTGCAACCAAAGCCAAGCATTTAAGAAGGCCCTGGCTAGGTTGGGGATTTAGCTCAGTGGTAGAGCGCTTGCCTAGCGAGCGCAAGGCCCTGGGTTCGGTCCCCAGCTCTGAAAAAAAAGAAAGAAAGAAAGAAAGAAAGAAAGAAAGAAAGAAAGAAAGAAAGAAAGAAAGAAAGAAAGAAAGAAAGAAGGCCCTGGTTTACCAGGTCTGAACCTTCAGCTTTCCCATGGTCCTTTCTGCTTCTGCTTGAGCCCTTTGCCCTGGGAAAAGAAGTCTTCCATGCAACTTCTATCTGGTGCCACAGAGCCAGAGCACAGGCACTGGTCCAACCTCATACTCCAGCCCTACCTACCATTTAATGCCACCCAGGGGAACAAGAATTATATACTCCGTAGGATGGATGAGTGACTGTATTCAGAGGCTGAGAACTATGCTCACCCTTGAGTCGGCACTGATAAGTACCAGTGTGTGAGCTTCCCCCACCCGCCTCAAGAACCAGCACTGAGCCTGGCTTTGGCTTTGTGCGCCACTTCCACTGGGTAGATTGAGGCAGCTGAGTTCTGGGAGAAGTCCGTGTCGGGGAAGAAGCATGAAGCACAGGGAAGAGTTTGCCTTGCTATGGCCTGAATATAGTCTTGTCCATGTTTGATCACAAAACATCAACAGGAAAGGGAACTGGAGATGAGGGAAGAAAAATGTCTAGGACACAGTCCAGGAGGAAGTGACCCACTCCACTTGTGGCTTCCCTGGTGATGGATTGATGGATGCGTTAAGTCCCAAACCCCACTCCGACCCTACCTGGGGCTTGGTCACCTAGTGCAGCTCTCCAGCAGCTAGGCACAGGGCCTGGCTCCCCGCCCATTGAGCTTTAAATACTCCAGAGCTGTGTGTGTGTGTGTGTGTGTGTGTGTGTGTGTGTGTGTGTGTGTGTGTGTGTGTGTGTGTGTGTGATTGGAGAGCTCGAGTTTCTCCCACCGCCAGGCTGGGCAGCTGGTGCAGCTGTTTAAAGGTCAGGAAGAAACAAGTCTGTGCAGCTACCCACCCCTGCGCCCCTGCCAGGGTCCCCTTCCTGTCTTCCTGTCACAAACAGCCAGCCAGCCCCTGGGAGGTGGCTTCGCTCTGCCAAGGATCAGACAGAGACAGACAGACAGACTACAGCACAAAGGAAGAGAGAAGCTCTAAATTGGAAGAACGGCTTCTTTGTAAATAGTGTTGTTCACTTACTGTGGCCTTGGAATTCAGTCAGTGCTGGCCCCGAGTTCTTTTGCCATAGGCAGCTCCAGGAGAGCCTACATCTGAGCAGGAAACACGGAGCCACACAACCTTGAAAGTCAGGTCTTCGTGTTCTGCTAAGAAATATATTTGGGCTTAAGCCGAAGCCTTCTCCACATGATAAAAATAGAGGCAGCAACACTTTCGACACCTGTGTTTTCCTTGGATGGCATATTTTCCACGGTAAACAAGAAAGCGCAGATTGGAAATCCATTCATTCCTTCAGGAGAAGTGCTCCAGTCGGGGGGGGGGGGGTCATGTGTGTTTTCAATCAGAGGAAACTAAAAACAGCCTTTCCCAGACTGCCGTATCCCATGTCTCAAAGCAGCAAGCCTCAAAACATCCTTTATCAGCCCTGCAGATAATTTTGTATAAAACCCAGGATTTCTTGATGCAGCTGCTAATTAGAATCACCACTGACTTTTCACTCTGTTTCCCTGTCGTCTCCGTTGTAATCATAACAAGACTTTTGTTCATTGAGACAGTCTCACTGGGGAGACCAGGATTACCATCCTCCTGCCTCAGCCTCTCCAGTGCTGGGATTGAAAGCAAGGGCCACCACACTCAGCACCATAGGATTTGTTTATCCATTCTTTCTGTTTATTTACTTTAGAGACAGGGTCTCTCTACGGAGCCCTGGCTGGCCTTGAACTCATAGAGAACGGCCTACCTAAGTCTCTCCAGTGCCGGGATTAAAGGCATGAGCCACCAACCTGGTAGGGATGTGTTCGTTTTTAATTCCTCATTTGCTGATGAGAACGCTATCAAAGAGAATGACCAGTGGCTAATAAACGTCACAGCTTCCCTGCCCCTGCTAAGAGCTGTGAAACTCTGTCCCGTCCATCACTGCGAAGCTCACTGTTCCGAATCCCAGATGTTTCTTTTTATCTGTTTGTTTTCTCTGTGTAGCCCTGGCTGTCCTGGGATTCACAGAGATCTGCCTGCCTCTGCCTCTGTGCTGGGATCAAAGGCGTGTGCCGCTGCAATCCAGTAGAACCTCAGCTTCTTAAGCAGTGGGCTGCAAGCCGCTGATTGGTCATGCACATGTATGTGGGGGTTGCAAAAATCGTGGCAACAATAAAAGCTTCTGAATGGACTGTGATCAAAAATTAATTCAACCTTTGTCAACACTGTCTGAAATACCTCGGCTCAGGTTTGAGACTATCTGAGGTTTTGTTTGTTTGGATTTTGGTTTATTTCATTTTAAAACTTTAATTTTTTTTTCTTTTAAAAATTTGTGTGTGTATGTGGGGGGAATATGTATGTGAGTGATGTGTATGGTATGTTTGTGGTCTGTGTGTGTGTGTGGTATGTATAGTGTGCGATGTGTGTATAAGTGGTATATGTGTGATGTGTGTATGTGGTGTATGTAATGTGTGTGTATAAGTATATGTTGTGTACAAGTGTGTGTGCATATGTGTGTGTGATGTGTATAGTGTGTGATGTGTGTATAAGTGGTATGTGTGTGATGTATGTGTGTAGTGTATGTAATGTGTGTGTATAGGTATATGTTGTGTACATGCGCACGCACACGCACGCACACGCACGCATGTGTGTGTGTGTGTGTGTGTGTGTGTGTGTGTAGGTGTCTGGGATAGCTAGAGTCATCAGATCACCCTGGAGCTGGAGCCACCCAGCATGGATCCTGAGGATGAATTGGGTCTCTTTAAGAGCAGTAGGAGCTCTTGACGGGGGAGTTCTCAACCTTCCTAGCCGAGCCACCCTTTGATACAGTTTCTCCTGTTGTGGCAACCCCAACCATAACATTTCTTTTGTTGCTACTTTAGGACCGGAATGTTGCTACTGCTATGAACCTTAATGTAAATATCTGAGGTTTCTGATAATCTTAGGTGAGCCCTGTCAAAGGGTCACTTGACTCCCAAAGGAGTGTGCCCCACAGGTTGAGAAGGGTGATCCTAACCAATTAAGACATCTTTCCATCCCTACATCTTTTTAATTGTTTGTGTATGGGAGGGTGTGTATGCCACGGCACACCCGTGAAGGTCGGAGGACAACTTTTGAGAGCCAGTTCTCCCCTACCTCCATGTTAGGTGGTCTCAGGGATTGAAATCAGGTCATCAAACTTGGGGGCAAGTGCAGAGCTTCCTCACTTTTCTTTTCTTCCATAGGTCACACTACGCATCCTTAGAACTCACTACGTAGACCAGGCTGGCCTCTGTCTCCACAGGGCTGGGGTCCCAGGTGTGCACTACCACACCTGCTTTGTACAGAAGCCTATTATGTGCTTTGAGTTGCAGGGTTTTTACTGGAGACTTAATGTTTTAGTTAGAACAAAGATTTATTTTTTTCTGGAACAGGGTTTCTCTATATAGACCTTGCTGCCCTGAAACTCACCCTGTAGACAAGGCTGGCCTTGAACTCAGAGATCAGCCAGCCGCTGCCTCTAGAGTGCTGGGATCTGAGGCCTTAGAACAAAGACTTTTAATATTTGTCTATCTTCATCCCTAAGTATTTAAGCCTCAAAGGTATCGTTTGGCAGTGTTATTAGAATGTTTGAGTTTTAAAATTGCTTCTCAAGTTGTAGACTTGAGTTTTTGAGTTTCAAAAATAAACATTGAGTGGACACTGGCTTGGGCTTAGGATAGACTTTTTACTGTCTCAGAAATCAACTAAGCATGCTTCTGCCAATTCGTACTATGTATTTCTGTGATGCAGCACCTACCATGGATGGTTATAAAACCAAGATACCAGTCAACTCTGGAAAGCATTAAAGATGCTATTAGTCCCGTAGCATCAAGATCTAACTCTTCATGTAAACGTAAAATGTATCCATCTCTAAACAGTGGCAGAATGTACACATATACCCAAGAATTGTTTTAAAACCAATTTCCTATGTTTTGTTATCAGTAAGTGGTTCGTCTGCCTATATACCCAGGGAAGAGGTGCGTGGTGAAAGGCGTCAGTTTCTTCTGCAGATTCTGCCTTTCTCTCCCTATATGGCTTCAGAGCCCGTCCCCAGTCTAAAAGGAACCATCACATTTAGAATCCTGTCCAGTTCTGACATGCAGGCATTTCTTTAATTAGACACTCAAAGTCATCAGCTAGTCATTGAAAGGCATGGTAGCCATCAGCACTGACCTGCAGGACAGCTGTTGGACTCTGGTTCTCATCAATGACTGCACAGCAGACTTTCCTAAAGGACCTTTAAAAAACCTGCTACTCGGCCCACATACATGCACACACACATACACACACACACACACACACACACACACACACACGCACGCACACATGCACGCACGCATGCACACATGTACACTGCTTCTGCTTTAACTACCTTGCAGTGTGGTTCAGGCATCAGTATTTTTCTAGAGCTCTCAGGTGAATGTACAGCCAAGGTTAAACATTGGTGTGACCAAGCAAACTACTCCAATTTCATCCACCCCAGTCCTGCTTTTTAAATGTAGTCACCCTGCCTGGACTGTCTTGTTATAAAATATTAATGCCACCAGGTTCAATGTTAAAACAGATGGATTTTTTTTAATCTCCTTGTGTACTCTGCCTAACTAAATTATGGCATCTCGCCGACGTTCCGGACTACAGACAGGGTGCATGCGTTTGTGTGTCCTGTTGCTGCTGTCATTAGTGATGATGGACATTGATTTGGTCCTCAAGAACAGAGATGAATGAATTCTACAGCTAAGGGGTTCGATGGGTAGTTAGTGGCACACACCTTTAATCTCAGCACTCGGGAGACAGAGGCAGGTGGACCTTTGATTTTTGAGGGCAGCCTGGTCTACAAGGTAAGTTCCAGGACAGCCAAGACTACACGGAGAAACCCTATCTTGAAAAACAAAAACAAAATCCAAAAGGTTCTAGAACAATCTTATCCAATAAATTGATCGACAGCTGTGAAGAAATAACACAACATATTGGTTTAACCCAGAGACATATATTCTTGGAAATAGCTTGGGTTAGACCAAGCCTAAGAGACTGGCCTGAACTAGAAGCAATTAGAGGCATGAGAGCCTGAAGAAGAGGTCAGCTCGGAGCCATTGGTCTTCCGGAAGATTGTGGCTATCTTGCACACTAGCAGCCTTTCTTGACATCTGTTCTACTGCTTTGATAAAATACCCACCCAAATCAACTTGGGGAGAAGGGGGGTTATTTCACCTTACAGCTTGCAGACCCTCAGGAAGGACGCTAAGGCAGCAACTCGAGGCAGGAACCTGGAGGGGGAACTGAAGCATAGACTATGGAGGGATGCTGCTAATGCTGCTAATTGGCTTGCTCTCCATGGCTTGCTCAGCCTGCTTTCTTATAGAACCCAGGACCACCAGCCCAGGGAAGGCACCACTGACAATGGGTGAGGCCCTCCCTCATAATTTATTAGTCAAGAAAATGTCCTCATGGACTTGCCTACAGGTCAATCTGATGAAGGTGACACCTCAATTACGGTTTCATTTTCCACAGATGACTCTAGTTAGTGTCAAGTTGACAAAAACGAACTGTCTCGGAGCCTATTAGAGGCAGACTTTTAGGACGTGCATCTAAATGTTACACAATCACATAAATCCCATCCAGGAGACTTCAGATGCCTGCTTGCTTGCTTGCTTGCTTGCTTGCTTGCTTGCTTGCTTGCTTGCTTGCTTGCTTGCTTGCTTGCTTTTCAAGATAGGGTTTCTCTGTGTAGCCCTGGCTACTCACTCTGTAGACCAAGCTGGCCTTGAACTCAGAGATCCACTTACCTCTGCCTCCAAGTCCTAGGATTAAAGAAATGTACCGCCACAAACACTTATAAATAAACACATGGACTTTTTTTTTTAAAGGTAGACTACCGATTCTTTTTTTTTTTCCGGGGCTAGGGACCGAACCCAGGACCTTGCGCTTCCTAGGCAAGCGCTCTACCACTGAGCCAAATCCCCAACCCCGATTCTTGATCTATAGAGTAAATATAGACTTTGCTCACAGGTGAGCATCTATAATATCTTAGGACTTCCATAGCATATGCTTCTGTCACTGTGAGTATCACAGTGAGGTCAGTGGGAGAGAGCTTGCCTGGGACTTGAAAAGTCCAAGATATGATCTCTAACACTAAAGAAAGGAAGGGAGGAAGGCAGGGCAGGAGGAGAAGGAAGGAAGAAAGGAAATGTTTCGTTTGGCAGACATTATCATTGAAATTCCTATTAGGGACCATCTCTCTGCCCACCTCTCCTGGATCTGCACTTTTTTTTTTTTTTTTTTTTTGGAATAAACCCATCCATCCCCTTTCCTTGGATAAGAATTCTATTAAAGAACGTGACCTTGGGTTTCCTATCACTCAGGAACATACTAACTAATGGAGGCGGTGCTGTGGCTGGAAGACAAGGGAAGGCGATTGTAACATTTTTGCATTAAGTAGAATTGTTATTTGTTTTGTGGACTGGGATTATTTGCTGGAAACAGGTAAAGGCAACCTGATTACACTGAGCTTAAATGGAATTTTGAGCAACCCAGATACACTGTCAGGTGCAGAGCAAAGTCAGGCCTATGCTTTAAAAAAATAAAGAAAAACAAAACAAAGTATCAATCCAGATGAAAGAGTTTTTTTAAATAAAAGAATTATCAGTTGTGTGAAAATAGATCAGAAATGCCGGCCTTGGGGGAAGGGAAAGTTAATACTACAGTTTCCATAGCAGGAAATGATTTTCTCCTATTTTTTTTTCTCATATACAATAAAATGTAGTCAAGGTCTGGTGGTAGAAATAAGCTAATGTAAACCGTGTTTCATTCCATCAGACTCAAAAAGTATTTATTGAGCAGATACTAGGTGTCAGACAGGCTTGCCCTGGACAGAAGATGTGACTGTGTGTAGGTGTTAGTTACATCCCTCAGGACCAACAGTTGGCGCACATGCACACACACACACACACACACACACACACACACACACACACACACACACACCACTTTTTCTTTAGTTTCTCCATATTTTAACTAGCAGGCCAGCCGTACTATTTTAAATAAACCAAACACGGAATTTCAGGCACACAAACTCCAAGTTCCTGCTGGTTCCCCTCTGCTGGATCAATGATCCTAAGCTGGATACTTTGTTCCAACAGTTTCAATGCGAAAATGGACACTAATTCTAACAGAATAGAATACAATTTCTGGGACACTGTTACATCTGATCTCCTGCAGTTTTATCACAACCCATTATCTCAGGGCCTATTTTACAGAGGTTGGTTCAGTGCAACCACCCAGCTAGCTAACAAATTGTTCCCATGCCACAGAGAGCAGCAGTTCACTCAGAGGGAGGAAGAGAGGGAGACGGGGGAGGGGAAGGAAGGGGAAGGGAAGGGAGAGGAGGTGAAGGAAGAAGAGGAGTGGGTAAGAGAGGAGAAGGGAGGTGCTCTGTGGAAGGAGGCTGGGGGGCTGGAAGGCCTTGGACCTTCCCTCTGGTATTCAGAGCTTAAAGTTTTTACCCCTGAGCTGCTGTTGTTTCTCTGCCCTCTCCTGCCCTTTCCCCTACTAAGGCTTCCCTAAAAAAGGACATCCTGTCTGTTGCAATTGTCCTCCAGCTGTTTGCTCTTTTTAAATGCCTCGCACTTGTCTCTGGCATTTGCTCCATCCGAAAAAATAGACCTTGGGCCTTTAGGATGGAAAGAAGTATTAAATGGCCAAAAGCTGCCTCAGGCCAGGGTGTGGGCAATCTCTCACCACTGAGACACCGGTGATGTCTGAAGGGCCTGGGGTTGCTGGGATGGTCCCAATCTAAAACTCTCCTCTCTTGTCTCCATCAGTATCTCCACAAATGTGAGACCCTGAGTCCCTATTTGGGGACTCCCACATTTTCTATCTGAGCCAGCATCAGCATCATGGATGGGGTGGACAGAGATCAGATACAGACACCTGTTAGTTCTTGGGTCAGCCAGCTCTGCCATTTGCTGTGAGAACCTTCTCTTCTTTGGGGGGATTTGGTTCCTTCAACTAGAAACTTGTTTCCCTAGGACTTGATTTCAACTTCTCAGAAGTTATAGTTTGTGTCTCCCGGCCATAGACTTGATTCTGCGCATAGCTTCAGATTGCGTCGAGGTCCTGGGGTGGTCAAATCTGAGTCATTATTATTGAAAATACTCACTTGAATTTATCATCAGAGCACCATCTTTAATAGTTGTAGGAGCAGCAACTGAAACACTCACCTAGATGTCCCGAATCATGCCTTCCCACTCAGCATCATCTCGATGCCCCAGAATTCAGTCTGGGTCCAGGCTGGCCAGCCTCACATGGGCTGACCTTGCCCAAGCCATGCCAGAATATGTGGGGAGTGGGTGTCTTGACACAGTCACTGCTAGAAGCTCCAGGTGACAGGTGCCTCTGCTCTTACTCCGTTACCCACTGGCCATAGTCTAGCATGTAGACTTACCTATGCTTGTTCCCGGGAGTAGCAAACGCATCGTCCACCATAGAGTCAGACAAGAGCCACATCTGACTCTGTCCCTGCAAACTACTGTGAAGCCCTGGCTGATCACTTGGGTTTAGCCAGCCTCAGTTTTCCCATCTGTGAATCGGAATTGGGTTTCCTGTGCCTTGGGCCCACAGAGGTATTTGCATAGCTTTGCTGTGACCACACCATTATTCTCCCCCCCCACCCCCACCTTCTCCAGCTGTTTTTAGGCATGCCACAATGTCACTCCTACAAACTCAGCATCCAAAGTCCTCCAGAATCTGTGCACTTTCCACACAGCAGTCTTCTGAGACAAACCATGCTCGCCCTTCAATGCTTGCTACTTCTGGCCTCTACGCCCAGATTTCTGGCACCCAAGCAGGCCAGCCATGAATCTGCTTCAGTGTTAGCTCCTTGGAACCCACCGAAGTATACTGTTGTGGACCGAATTCTCTCCTGAAACACAAGTCGAAACTCTTAAGGTAACAGTATTTGGAAGTGGACCTTTATAGAAATCGTTTGAGGTCCCAAGAACGGCATCCCCATCTGACAGGGCTGGTGTCCTTATGAAAGGCACGACAGAGCTCTGTGCCACGGGAGGACAGAGAGAAAGTGGCTGCTTTCTCTGGAATTTTGGATTCCTTAAATAACACAGAAATGTTATAAGGATGTGCTTTTGTTTTAATCCCAAGTGTGGGGATGTGGAGCTGTTTCAGCTTCTCTGCAGCAGCTGTGATTTTCCTCGTGCTATAGCAGAGACAGGCTTTTGCCAGCTGCAGATAATTTCCGCAGTTGCTTGACCTCTGGAATTCTGGGAACTTTTCGGAGGGTATATAAATGCTAGAGCCCCACTAGGCAGGGTGGGTGGGTGGATGCAGTCTGGTAGCAGTCACCCTCAGAGAAGAACAAAAGGAAAGAATTGGATTCAAGAATCTCTCCCCCTCTATCTGTTCTTTCCTATCTAGTGATAAGGGGTGAGATGGGGAGGGGGGTAAAGAATGGGAAAAGAAGAATCCACAGAAAGCAGAGACTATCTACAAACTGCCTACAAGCCAAGGAAGAGGGACTTCAGTCGGATTAAGTCACCCATGCCATAGTCTTTGACTTCAGCATCCAGAACTAGGTGTCAGCCCATGTCTGCCGCCAGTCTCTGGTATTTTAGCAGTTGTGTATGGATTAATGACAGGGATCTCTCAACTGATGTTATCCTTATGGGAACTGCACAGCGTGCACTTAGACAAAGTAAGACGGGTAAGGTGTCACTAGATGATACACTCTTCGAGAACCACCACCATGATGCGCTGCTAACTGGAGTTTCCTTATTCAGAGCACACAAGGACTAATACGGCACCCCAAAGATCCACAAATGCCTTTCCCCCCTTTTTTCTTCTTCCTCCTCCCTCTCTTCCTCACTAGATACTAATAGAAAACAAAGGCTGGCCTCAAACTTGTGATTCTCCTGCCTCGGCTTCATCCGTGCAGGGGTCGTAGGAATGTGGAACCACACCCTACTCAGATTTATGTTCTACAGATGGGAGATTTGAGAGCGAAAGATTAGCCTGACCGAGGTCACACGTCTGGGCAACAAGGTTCTGAACCTGTGATAAATAGTGTTGACAAGCGTTCATGAGGGGGTGCGCTCAACCGGCAGAATGGCTGTCACACGCAGAATTCTGTGTTGTTGATGGGGAGGGGCGGGGAGTTTACATAGAAGAGTAGCACTTCTTTGAATGAGAAGCAGGAGAGAGAAAGAGACTAGTTAGGCAGGCTGTGACTGATGCCATAATCAGGGACAGAAATCAAGTGCAATGGGGGACTTCAGGAGAAGCAGCTGTTGAACTAGATGAGGTCAACCTGGGAAGACCCACAGAGGTGAGACCTCAGCACCCATTGTCAAGGACAATCAGGGAGAAGAAACAGAAATAGATCAAGTGGAGGAGAGCTGGGTACAGCAGAGAACCCACCCACCAGGCCCCTAGTCTCCTAGGGTGATCCCCCACACACCTCGACCCCTCAGAAAAGCAGCAGGAGGCTGATGCTAGGTGAAGCCACTGGATCCCTGGACTCTGAGGTTTGCCCCCAGCCCCATCTGTTGGCGTCCCAATTGCCCTAGAAGACAGGACACCACAAAAATCTTTGGCTGAGGAGACACTTGGCCTAGGAGTGGAGAACTTGGCTTGGAACAAAGGCACACTGAGCTGTCTCCAGTCTTGGATGGCTGCCACCCAGAATGTGACTTTGCCTACATCTCCCTGCATGGCTAGGCATTGGAGACCTTGGCCCTGGCTGACTTCTGGATTCATGTGACTCTCACCCGATGGCTGACCCCACATTGAGGTGGAGGGCTCTTGCCTAGCTCCCCGAGGGAAGGGTCAGGCAGAGTGGAACCTCTTGCTCAGGGCTGGCAGGGTCCAGACTGGAGCTGTCACACAATCCCAGTGAGGCCGGTCCCCTGCCTAGCCCTCCGTTCTCTGGCCCTTCCCGGAAAGAGGTCACCGCCCAGGAGCTCTCATAACAGGGACTCTCTGTGTCCAAGGCCGGCCTGGTGGAGCAGGAGGATGCAGAGGGCCAGCGGGGGCAGGAGAAGGTCGTGCTGGGCCGCTCGCTGCGGGTGGCGCCGCAGCCCCGGGTCGCGGGCAGGGACCGGGCGTGTGGGCGGAGAGGCGGCGCGCGCTCGGAAGTGGCCCCGGGCGGCCTCCCGGGCGGGCGGCTCCTGTTTCCCGGCTCCCGAGCGGGCGGGCGCGGGCCAGCTGCTGGGAGGTGAGCGGAGCAGCGTTTTCCCACAGTCTGGGGCGGTGACACATGGCGCTCACACATTCCACAGCCGGCGGCCGCGCCAGGCCTGGCGGTGAGTCAAGGCAGCGCGGGGAGCTGCCGAGAGCAGGTTCCGACTTTGGCACCCGGCGCGCCGCCTTCCCGCCTTGCCCAGCCGGGCGGGGGCGGAGGGGGAGGGGACGCCGGTTAACCCTTGGCTAGCTAGGCGTGCCGCAGCAGAGGCTCGGATGCAGGCCCACTGAGGAGGGAGTTGGGGGAGATGAATGCGTCACTACTGGGGAAACCAAGTCCCGGGTGCGTTCTTTGCTTTTTCAGACGAGGGGGTGGGGTGGGACGGGGGTTGGAGGCGGTATCTTTAATCCAAACTGGTCTGAATTCACTGTGCCTTCGAACTTCTGGTGATGCTCCTAGTTACAAAGCAGAAAACCCGAGAAGTTGCTCCTTCGAGAAGGTGCGACTCCTGGCTTTTAGATTCAGACACTGCCAGAAAGACTGGAGGAGTAAGGAGAAGGCTTACCATCACTGCCCCTTGATCAAGACTCTCCCTTCTGAGCCTGACCGCTGTGCCCAGGACCCGCTCCGGTGTGTGTTTATCGACTGGATCAGAAGTTTGGATCGCAGTTCATTCTGGCAGTAGTTGTACAGATAGAAGGAAACAGCTGGAAGCCTCTGCGGACAAATGCACACCCACATAACCACACACCAAAAAAGGAGGGGGACTGTGACTGTGGTGGGTGTTGTCCCCAAGGGAAGGCCGAGCACTCCAAACGTGGCTTCCCTTGGGCGTGTGTGACCTCTGCTTGACTTCTGCAGCTGTTGCTGCAACCATTCCCACCCCGATCTCTGCACCCACGTATTCTGAGACCACACAAGCCTGCAGCTTTCTTCAAACTTTAAGGTCCCACAGACCAAGTTTCAAACTTCGCGTTTTTTTTCTTTTGAGTAATGTAGCCCAGGCTAGCCCTGGATCTTACAGGAGCATGCCACCACACCCAGCACCTGGTTTATTAGAGAGACTTAGGTGAAGTTCCAGAAGTTAGGACCGGTAAACTTCACCTCGGTGTCTAGATGTAGTTCAGATTGCCCCCCCCCGCCCCCCACATACACAGCCTTTTCCTCTCACCTCCCCACAGCAGGTACTTGTGAGCCCCTCCCCCACAGACCTGCCAATCACCATCTCTAAGTATCACGGGAAGTGCATCTTCCAGGGCTCAGATTTTGTAGAACCTAGTAGGACTTTTTGAGCTCTTCTTTTGGTTGGGGAAATAAACCACGCCTAGCCTCTGACTAAGTCAATAAGTGCTCAGTTATGCTAGTGTGATCAAAGGACCGGCCAATATGTCCCCTCTGGAGAGCCAGAGTCAACAGGGTACACGCAAGGTCATTCAGTCAGCATCATCCACAGCTACAGAGTGGACACAGCAGGGCCCTGGGGACTACAGAGGGCACTGAGAGAAGCAGAGGAAGAGGAAGGTTATTCTGAAGTCCTGTGATCCCCAGTTGGTGCTCTCAATCAAGCAAGTGGAAACTCTCCTGAGGAACTAATTCTATTCTAGTGTGATAATTCTATCCAAGTTGGGGGGTCCTGCCTCAGGAGTCTTGGTCTCATTGCCATCACAACTGGTCAGTTTCCACCAATCTGCAATGGCACGTGACTGCTACCACACAGCCTACTCGGTTCCAGTTTGCCTCATCCCACACAGCTTGACAGTTTAAAGATGTGGACACGTTGCTGCGTCTCTCAGTAGGTCATTCCTTTTCATCCCTGAGTAGTATTCCATCGTGGGTCTAGTGCAGCTCACTTCCCAGTTCTCTTGCCTTTAAGTTTGGGCCTGGAGGAGCAGAGCTGCTCATTCACACAGGGAGCTTTTTGTGGATGTCTATCTCCATTTCTCCTGAAAAGTGCCCAGGAGTAGGGTTGTCAGTTTATGTCACAGATGCATGGCCGGTAGAGGTGGACAGGGACCAGCTAGCAAATGCCACTTGCTCTGATCCTGTCTCCTCTCTGTTTTCAGAGGCTGCTACCAATATGTCCAGGAGGGTTTCCTGAAGTGACTTCTGTGTTGCGCCTTTGTCTTGGTCTATCTTATGCTCTGTAATAAAAACCATAGACTGAGCAGATTTATAACGAGCTTAAATGTATTGGCTCATGGTTCTGGAGTCAGGAAAGGCCAAGATGAAGGAACCCGCATCTGGCGAATGCCTTACTGTGCCATCTTGTACTGGAAAGATAAAAAGGGGGAGAGATGTGTACACGTGCACACAAACACAGAAATACCGAAACACAAACACACAAGCACACGTTACAAGCAGACTGAACTATGATGCCCATAACCAACCCAAGCTGGTAGCATCGAGCCGTCCACTCTACCCTCGTAGCCTCATGCCTCACCCCCCCGCCCCCAACAATGCTTTATTGGGCATACAGTTTCCAGATGTGCCCTTTGGAGACTCATTGAAAGCACAGGTGCCGTGAGCAGCTCTCCAGACAGACACGTTAAAGGCCATCCCTCCAGGCTGAGAAGGTATAACTTGATGCTTTAGGTTTGACAAAGAAAACAGGAGCCAGACTTTAACAAATAACAACATCGCAAAGGTAAACACGTCCGTGCGTGTACACAAAACACCATCAAGAATGTAAACAGGCAGACGCAGACCCAGGAAAAATATGCACACATATACACCAGTCAGAGGACAGACACACAAAACACACCGGGACTCTGGTTGCCCAAGAATACACAGAGACAAGGGCCAAGGTTTTAAATGGACCTTACAAGAGAGGACGTGGCAGTAGCCTTGGTCAGCACAGGAGAAGGTCTCTGCTGCTATCAATTTCCAAAGAATGCAGACCAAGGCACAATGGCTTTACAATGCCAGATGCTGGAGAGGATGTGTGGCAATGGAGCAGACATTTGGAACGATAAAAGTTGGACTCAGGCTAGCCGTAGTAGTGCATGCTTTTAATACGGGGCTCGGGAGGCAAAGGCAGGCAGATCTTTTTCTGTGAGTTCAAAACCAGGCTGGTCTACATTGGGAGTTCTATGACAGCCAAGATTGTATAGCTCCCTATATAATCCTGTCTCAAAAAAAAAAAAAAAAAAAAAAAAGACATTTTAAAAAGGTTGAATTCAGCAACTAGGTGGCATATGCTGTGTGTTTAACAGTGGGCAGTTCATAAGGAAAGCAAGTCTGATTACTAGAACTGGCTGCTTCCTGATGTAAACTCTCCTACCATGGCCAGTTTAAAGATGTCAGCACATCATCACTAAAAGCAGAGATGGGATGGGACGGCACAAGTGGCATTTGCTAGCTGGTTCCCTGTCCATCTCTACCCGCCATGCATCTGTGACATAAACTGACAACCCTACTCCTGGGCACTTTTCAGGAGAAATGGAGATATACATCCACAAAAATTCTCCCTGTGTGAATGAGCAACTCTGCTCCTCGAGGCCCAAATGTAAGGCAAGAGAATTGGGAAGTGAGCTGCACTAGACCCACAATGGAATACTACTCAGGGATGAAAAAGAATGACCTACTGAGACATGGCAGAAATGTGGCCACATCTTTAAACTGTCAGGCTGTGTGGAATGAGGCAAAGTGGAGTAGAGTAGGCCGTGTGGTAGCACTTATAGGCCATTGCAGATTGGTGGAAACTGATCAATCGTGATGGCAATGAGACTAAGACTTCTGTGGTGAAAGGGTAGGGGGTGAGGATAGAACGGATTTATGTGGACCTACTATGTGCTGTTCAGACTGGGGCCGTAACTCAGTGGCAGAACACTGGCCTGCTTTGGAAGAAGCCCTGGGTCCAGCTCCTGACACTAGGTGGGAAAACCAAAAAACTATTGGTCAGAATGGAAACCTTAGGATCAGAGCCTTTAGATGTATAAAATTAATTTTTTTTTGAAGTTCAACACAAGTGATAAGCTTGGGTTTCCTCCTCTTGTGTACTCTGGCCTCCTTAGAGGCAGAAATCACAGAACAACATGGGAGCCATGAGGCAGATGCCTCACAACAGGGGCGGAGAATAAACTGGGTTTCTCTTAAAATAAGAGAAAAATTTTAGTGATTTTAGAAAAATCAACAAAGCCTTATTTACTCTGCCTCCTTTTGTGGTTTCCAGTTCTGCTGGTCACAGGGCAGAGCCGGTCCCTTCCGGGCTGAGCAACCGGAAGGCAGGGGTGCAGCTGGCCTGCTCTTCCCTCAGCCTTGTTCACCTTTCTTCCAACTCCACCATTTTTGAGGAATCCTTTCCTCACACTTGCGAAATGACTCAGGTAGTTCTCTAGGTCCCTTGTGTTTCCCTCCAACTCTCTCTCCCTCTCCTGTTCTCAAACTTCCTTCCCTCGCCTGTGTAAATGCGTTTAACAAACGTATCCCGGGAGATATGTCCACTCCTTTGTAGCCCAGGTCAACAAGAAGTCCCTGTCTCCCAGAATCCTACTAGCTGTTCAAGCACATAAAGTGGTTCTGTGTTCTGCCAAGGTCTGCCAGCGTGCTGAGTTTGAAGAGCTGGAGTCCATTTTATCCTCTTACTTATAAAATAGTCAATCATTTCTGGGGTGGGGCCTACTCTCAGGATGAAGTAAGAAGCTGGGAAAGTGCGTGTCAGCAGAGGAGCTCAGTGATTGGCTGGTTTTCTTTTCAAACTCCATTGTAATGAGTCCTTACAGGAGCACTTCAGTGATGCTGTCTTTAACAGCCCTGAGTGCCCCCCCCCCCATGAACCTGATTAGGAGCTAGGCTCAGTCCTCTGGAGTCTTCCAGGGTGTCCTCTCACCCCATAGCCCAAAAAAGGAAGAGTATCTGGCCTGGCCCACTGCCAGGATCTCCACCGGCCATCATTGTAACTCTAGAAAAATGGCCAAGAAAGGAAGACCAGGCTCAGGAAGGTGGACCAGCTTTCTGCCCCTTCTCCCTTGTCTGTTCTCCCTTACTGAGTCTCTTAGGAGCATTACGTCTTCTTGACGTCTCGTCTTTATACAGCTTCTTGTAGAGCTCTGGAGACCAACTGGAAACACTAGTAAAACTTCACAGGACGCACGGGGCTTCCTGTTGCATTTCTGTATTTTCTGCACGAGTGCTTTCCGATAACGAAGTGTGCTCCTCGCGGTCTTGTCACTCCAGCCCTCCCGACTCGACTTCACGCCCTTTCAAGCTCCCTGTGGTAAAGATGGCTGCTTTTCTGCCCTCCAGCCTTTCAGATCAGCACTGGCCACTCTGCTGTGCCTGATCCTCAGGACCAACGTCCCCCCTCCCCCCCCCCCCTCCCCCTCCCTCCCTCTCCCCCCCCCCTTCCCTGTCCCCCTCCCCCCTTCCTTCCTTAAGACTGTCTTTATTTTACTCAGTTTTATGAGTGTTTTGCATCTTTGTATGTCTGTGTACCACATGCATGCCCGGTACCTTCAGTGATAGAGGGTGTTAAACCTCCTAGTACAGGTGGCTGTAAGCTTCCTTGCGGGTGCTGTGAATCGAACCCTGTCCCTCTGCAATAGTAGCCAGTGCTCTGAACCACCACTGAGGCAATTCCTCGTGGGCCTCAGAATAATTCTTGAGTCTTTTTTTTTTTTTCCATGAAACCTTTGCACTACTTGAGGTCTCATACGTAAAAGGGAGAAAAAGAAAACTCGGTGTCCCAGATTCCGTCACAGATGCGTTGGAGAGTCCCTGAGCCTCTGAACACTAAACACATCTGGAACGTGAAGAATTGGAGGCCTTTCTTCACGCTGTGAGCTCTGACTCCCCTTCTTAGCAGGACTTCCTAACATTTGCTAGGACTTGGCGGTGGTGTGAAATGCTCCCCTGCAACCAGACAGAATGGGCCATGTCACCGCTCTGGGACATAATCACTGTCTGCAGTTCTTACTAAAGAACCAAAGACTCTAGCTAGGTACTACTGAGTTTTGGGGCACCCTGGCTCCGGCCCCCTAAAGTCAAACTGTGATTTAGTAATATGGATCCTGGGAGTTTCTCATATTTGGGTCCACAATTTCCAGAAACACCTTTAGTTCTGTTTTTTGGTTTTGCTTTTTTTGTTTTTGATTTTGTTTGGGGTCATAACTGATGACCATGGTGACAAGTTTTCAACTCTCTGTAATAACCTAAAGCTGCCGTCTGTCTCAAAAGTGTGACTAAGAAAGGACACGATTTAACTAGCACCATAAGGATAGCCAACTACGCCTTGTGGGCATTTATTTTCTTAAATTGTCATTTTTCCTTGGAAAGACCAAAGACAATAGGAAAAGACAGAGGTGCAGAAAAGGGGAGTAGGGTAAGGGATTGGAGTGGGGGAGCCTTAAATCTGTGGCCTCCTCTCCCAATGCCTGAGTGGTAATTATGGCAAATCAGCCAACCTCAAAGCTCCTGCTTTTATGAATTTATAATCAATGCCCAAATTGCCAGAAGTTTCTTTTCAAATTAAAAAAAAAAGGAAGAAAGAAAAAGAGAGAGAGCTAGGAAAGAAAAAGGGAGAAATTCAAACAGTGGACAAAACCCCATGGGCTGTCTCTCTGCACTCCAGCAGCGACGATGTCGAGAAATCAATGCCCACAACCGCAAGGCAGCTTGCAGACACCTCTTGACCCTGTCACTTCCTGGGTAATTAAGGGGCACTGCAGTTCTCAGCCACCGTTGGGAGCTGAATGTATAAGGATAGGTAGATATATATGTCTTTAAAAGATTCCTTTTCTGCAGCCTTGGTCAGGATCCCGCCAAAGAAAAGGGGGGAGAAGAAAAGCATTTTGTCCACAGTCCCGTGAAAGGAAACATGAAAGGAAAAAAAAAAATCTAAATTTTTCATTGCAGTCTGCTCCCAACGTGGGAAAATGGTGCAGACAAGAATGGATGGCTTGTTCACTGGTGTGTTTTTTTTTCTTCCTTCCCTCCCTTGACAGATCACCTCAGAGAATGTATGGCAGGCAGCAGGACCCCCTCCCCTCTGTTCTTCAGAGGCTACAAGTACAAGAACATAGAGCCCAGGGTTTGCCGGGCAGGCTAAGCTCTTACTTTGCTTCATTGGACCTCAAAGGGGGTTGCTTCCCTTCCTCAGTTTCCCCAAATGAGAAAATCTAGACCAACACGTTTATAGCCTTTTCAATGGTCAGCCTTCACTGAGACCACAATAAATGGTTTCTCTCTGCTTACCCTAACCAAGGAATCAGAAACACTTGAGGCTGGCGGGGTGGTGGTGGGGGGAATGTGGGCCTCCCCACTTGCCTGTGAAATGACAGTTACCAAGGCCATTCAAATCCACAGGGCCTGAGGGAAGAACACTGGGAGGAAATCATGCAGCCCCACTAGAGAAAAGGGTGTTCTAAAGATTGCATGAGAATCCGCATGTAAGACGCTGAGGGTCCCTGCCCCCAGTTAGTTTTTTTTTTTTTTTTTTTTTTTTTTTTTTTTTTTTGGTTCTTTTTTCGAGCTGGGGACCGAACCCAGGGCCTTGTGCTTCCTAGGTAAGCGCTCTAACCACTGAGCTAAATCCCCAGCGCCCCCCCCCCCGGTTAGTTTTGATTGGTAAAAAAAGTTGCCAGCGGCCCATGGCTGGGCGGGGAGACAGAGGTGGCGGGCTTTAGAATTCCCAGACAAGGGGACCAAGGGAGGAAGAAAAGACAGAACTGCCATGCTGGGGAAGACCAGGTGTAAGAGGTGCGGAAGAGAGGGCACACCAATCCTGTAAGAGCCGGGGAAGAGCGGCCTCAGGGGGCTCCCCCAGACTGGGTCAGCAAAGATGGGCAGCAAAGATGGAATATAGATTTTAATAAGTAAAAATTCAGGAATATCAGAGAGGAGGTGTTGGCCACATGGAGGTTTTGGGGTGGCCCTACCATTGAGCTGTTTTAGGACATATTAAAATATAAGGCGCTGTGTGCGTGCGTGGGTGCGTGGGTGCGTGCGTGCGTCTGTCTGTCCGTCCGTCTTTCATTCAGCAACCCGGAACATCGGGGAGGGTAGTGAGGAACGCGCTGCTGCTGGGTCGATTTGAGCAGGTTTACTTGACAAGTGCAACAAGAGTCAGAGAGACAAACATGTCATCTTGCTCCACTGACCACTGCTACATAAGATTTTATTTCTTTGGTTGATTTTTGAGACAGGGTGTCTCTCTTTGTAGCCTTGGCTATCCTGGAACTTGCTCTGTAGACTAGGCTGGTGTTGAACTCACAGAGAACCACCTGCCTCTGCGTCCTGAGTGATGGGATTAAAGGCATGCACCATCACTGCCTAGCACCATAAAAAGGTTTTTTTATTGAAGCAGGCATAGTCTAGTTACATCCTTAAATTATGGGCAGACTTTACACACAGACAAGAGCCTGGGTCTCTCGTCTCTCTAGGCCCACTGCTGCAATGTACAGACCAGGAAAGTTTGAGAGAAGAAAGGAGGATTGTTGACTATGAGGGTTTCCTCCTCAGTCTGCTACCTCTGGCCCTTGGCATGGGGACCTTTGTGTATGGTGACTGTCCCTGGGATGCCCTGAAATTCACTTGGACAGCTGCTGTGGGTGACCCAAAGAGGCCTCAGAGTATCAACCGTCTGAGGATGGCCCAATGACTACTGAGCCCAAACAGATGTGGCTGGTCAGAAATGGATTTATTAATTTTATTATACTCTAACTAATTTAAAGAAACATAAGTGGCTGCATGTGTCCTGGAGCTACTGTGTTGGTCATCACAAGCCTTGCTGTTAATGTACCCACACCACCACCACCCAATAGATGCATAGGCCTTATAGACTGGAGGTTTGGAAGCTCTGACAAACAGGCTGGATGCTGTCCGGCATGCATGACTGGAGCCCTGGGTTTGATGGGAGGTCAAACTGTATGCAGAGTACACGTTGTAATCACAGCCCTAGGGAGGCAGAACAGAAGACCATCCTCGGCTATGTTAGAGGCTAGCATGGAATATGTGAGACTCTGTCTCAGACAACTAAAATAGCATACAATAAATTGTGTAAGACTATATTGTCTAAGACAGAATAAGACGATAAACAGACTGGCTAAAATCTGAAGTAGCGTCTTAGCTCTCACAGGGTGACCACCCAAGACTATCTCAAGATTGCCTGGGGGCGTGGCAGAACGGTCCCTGAGACCATCTTCCGTAGCATGCCCCTCTCCTGAATAAATCCTATCCTGGTACTGGAGACGAATGGGTCTGGGTCACTCATCCCCGACGTCTCTCCAGGCTTGGGCACCACCCGTCACACAGGAGGCGTTACAAAGGTGTTGTTTTAGCAGACTAACAGTTGAATTCAGAGGTTGTTACCATTATAAGCTAGAGGCTTTTAGTAACCGACTGCTTCTTCCTCATATACTCATATATTGTCCTGGCATTTGCCGAGGATTCCGAATTAGGTGCATATGAGGTTATGAGGAGGGAGCCGCTAGGATGGGATCAGTGCCTTTCAGAAGAGGAAGCAGCTGGAGTCTCTCCCTCTATCATGTCAGGACACAGTAGCTTTCTATAACCCTGGAAGAGCCCTTACCAGTTGCAACATGGGTTGTCATCTTGATCCTGGGCTCCCCAGCCTCCAGAATCATGAGAAATAAATGTGACTTGAGCTGCCAGCTCTTGACTGTTGTGTTACAGTAGACCAAGTCCATGCCCATCTTCAGAAAGAACATTTGATACTGGCTTCGGGACAGACATTAAAGGAACAAAACAGAACCGTACATGTCCATAGGAACTATGGAGCCAAGACAGTGTCATCCCTGCACGGTGAAAAGAAACGGCCAAGTACAGAAGAAACTGACGTAACACCATCAGGTCCATTGGAGCAACACAGACAAGAGACAGCCAGCAAGCTGGGCTTGCACAGTTTCTGAGAGAATGGCAACATCTGGGCATCCAGGAACAGAATGGAGGTTTGTGTGAGAGAATAGGGTAGAGGCCAGTGAGCAGCAAACGAGGGCTGGAAAAGGAACATTAGGGGGCTAGTGAGGAGTCCAACCTTGTAGGCAGTGCACTGGACGGTTAGGCTGGAACTGAGTGCTGATCTGGCCAAAGCACTGAGATTAGCTTCCTGCTCCCCAACATCTCCACAGCTCTTTGGAACTCAAGCTTAAATCTGCAACCCTCTGGAGTAGTGTGTGTTTCCCTGCCTCCACCCCGACACCACTGGACCCCAAAGTCTTAAGCCCTACCCCCTTTTCACATGAGTGAGGGTGGACAGCTGGGCAGTGTGGCCTCCCAAGTGGCCGTGGGAAGGGGCTATGCTGTCTGCTCCCCTCAGTCTTCCGCCCGCTGTGAAATCCACATCAGCTGGAGATGCCCACAAGGTCTGTTTCCATCTGTTCTCATTCTGACTGGTGAGAAAGGCTCAGAATTGGAGAGGCCAGTGTGTGGGGGTGGGGATGCAGTGGGGGGGACAGGAAGGACCCACTGCAAAGGCATGCTCAGCCTGCCCTGGGAACAGCTGCCCTGGAGGCTCCCCCCCCCTTCCCAGCAGCTCTCAAGTCGCCTGTTTTGTAGTCGGGCCGCTAATGATGCAATTAAGTTCATCAGGAGAACATCTGTTCTGAATGATCGGACCACTGGCTGCCCTCTGAGGGAGGCTGGACTCAAGCAACTGAAGGAACCCGGAGGAGCCAGGGACCTCAAAACCATCCCAGCAGATTTCATCTCCAAACTAAACCGCAAGTATTCTTGGAGCCTCTGCTGGCATCTGAGGACAGAGGTGTGTTCGTGCCACCGTCCGTCCTTAAGTCGCAGGGCATTGACAACACAGTCCCTCACCCGCTCCTTTCAGCCCTGGAGCTGCTACTATGTTTCTTTAGCAGTTTCCTCTGCATCTGGCCCGTGCAAAGGCTGGCATGCAGATGTGTGTTCTGGGGCAACCCCAAGGCTCAGAAGTGAGGTAGTGTGGGACTGAAACAGAGGAGAGATCCGTGAAGAGTAATGGCTGAGCAGCTACCCTGGGGGTGGGGGTGGGGCTGGTTCCTTGGGAACTTCTGAAGACCTCGGAGAAACGTACCCGAGAGCTGTCCACCCCGTCAGCGAGAGAGAGGAAAATGTTAACCTACAGACTTCTGTCCTCTGGTGGGCAACACTGAAGATGGGCAAGAGTGAGTGTCACTCTCACAGGGGACAGAGGAGCGAGAGCTGTGCGTGTTGTCAACCCAAGGCAAGGTGCTGGTGTGAGTCTGCAGGCCACTGAGCTGCCTCCTGGCTGCAGGAAGGGGGAGGTGGAAGAGGAAAGTGTCAGAGCGTGGATCCTGCCACCAGGTCTCTGTCCTGGGCGTCCAGGGCACAGGCTACACCTGTCCTCCCAGGCTACACCTTGGAACCTGCTGGTACTACCTTCTATTCACTTCCTATCCCTTCTGTGGCAAATTGCTACTAATTAACAGCTTAAAGCAACACACACACATCCACATATGTGTAAAACACTAAAATAATAATATTATATATTGAACACTGATATAAACTACAGCATAATAATATATATTAATATACATTATATTGTGTATAACTTTATATATTACATATATAGCATTATATTTTACATATATAAATATATAAACATATAGTGTGATAATATATAACACATATATATCTAGCACTAATATATGATATATATGTGTATATATACATATATATAAATAAATATAATACACACACACGCACGCACGCACGCACGCAGAGTATATATGAGTCAGCAGTTCATGGTCCATATGCTCTCACTGGACTAAGTCAAGGTGTTGCCCGGGATGAGTTTTCACTCTAGAGGTTATAAGAGGGCGTCAGTTCTGCTGCCTTCTCCAGCTTCTCTGGCAGTCCTTGGTTAGTTCTCCCTGCCTCTGTCTTCCAAACCAGCCATGGTTGTGAAGTCTTTCTCACACAGTGTGGCTCTGATTCCAACACACCTCCCCTTTTATTATAAAAGTTCTTGTGATGGCCTTGAACCCTCTAGGAAGTCCAGGCTAATTCCCACATCTTAGGCCAGCTCACTAGCACGCTTAGCTCCAACTGCGGTCTTTCTTTCCCCATGCACAAGATGTCATAGCTAAAGGTTCTGGGACTAAGATATGAGCACGTGCCTGGCACACATATGAGCACGTGCCGGGCACGGTCCCCCATATTTTCAATGCCAGCACTCAGGAGACAGAGGCAGGGAGGTCTTTGTGGGTTCGAGTTCCAGGTCAGCCAGGACTACATAGAAACAATCTGTCTCAAAAACGAAGAGGAAGAAGAGGAAGAGGAAGAGGAGGAAGAGGAGGAGGAGGAGAAAGAGGAGAAGGAAGAGGAAGATATGTGTATTGGGTGCTATTGTTCTGCCTGCCTTAGACAAGCCCCACCTTCTGTGACAAAGTGAGGATCCATCACTCACACAGGGAAGAGAGGCAGACTATCTATACTGTCTTTGGAGATAGAAGGGGAGAATCTTCCTCTCTTTAGACACCCCGCCACCACCACCCCCACCATCACCACCCCACCCCCACAACCCATCCCTCTCCTGCTGTGGAAAGAGGCTCCTAATTGAGCTGCACTCTAGTCCTGGGCTGGGCCAGGCCTCTTCAGCTTTCTGAGCCTTCATTAGTCCCCTCTGCATAGCAAGGGGCACTGATGACTAGGGAAAAAAACAAAACAAAACAAAACAAAACAGGCATGAGTAGATTCATGCATGCAATCCAAGCACTGGGCAACTGATGCAGAAGGATTGCTCCGAGTTCCTGGCCAGCCAGAGTTAACAGTGTAAGACCTTGTCCCCAAACAAGCAAATAGACAACAGAAATCACGGCTCAAGCTTTAAAACGTATGTGCAAACAGACCAGCTTACGACTTGCACTCTCTCCGGTCAAGAATGGACCCTAGAATGAAGCAAAGAAGTGCAGAAGTGTAGATCGCTCCTGAGAGACACAGCCAGAATACAGCAAATACAGAGGCGAATGTCAGCAGCAAACCTCTGAACTGAGAATAGGACCCCCGTTGAAGGAATCAGAGAAAGAACTGGAAGAGCTTGAAGGGGCTCGAGACCCTATATGTACAACAATGCCAAGCCACCAGAGCTTCCAGGGACTAAGCCACTACCTAAAGACTATACATGGACTGACCCTGGACTCTGACCTCATAGGTAGCAATGAATATCCTAGTAAGAGCACCAGTGGAAGGGGAAGCCCTGGGTCCTGCTAATACTGAACCCCCAGTGAACTAGACTGTTGGGGGGAGGGCGGCAATGGGGGGAGGGTGGGAAGGGGAACACCCATAAGGAAGGGGAGGGGGGAGGGGGATGTTTGCCCGGAAACCGGGAAAGGGAATAACACTCGAAATGTATATAAGAAATATTCAAGTTAATAAAAATTAAAAAAAAAAAAAAAAGAATGGACCCTAGAACAGGAGGGAATAAGGGGACGGGGAGGGGGAAGTAAGGGGACTGTCCTTGGAACGGCAGACACGGTGAGCGTTTTCAGTCATGTTCACCTGGTATGAAAGGCAGAAGTGCAATTTAGAAAGGCAGCCGTTCACACTCCTTTTGGTTTGGATCTAGCCCAGGTTGCCTTTGGTGAGCGAGCGTGACTCCTTTGCTGTGTCTCTGTCATACAAATCTGGTGAGCTACCACCTGTGGATAGGCTAGCAAATCTGACTCAGTCCCCACCCTCACTTCTCCTGTAAAACCCAGCAATTAATTTAGTCTTCCATTCTTTGGTGGTTCTCCAGAAATACTTGCTATCTCTACCCCGTCCCTCCTCCCAGTCCCTTGGCAGAAGGGACATTAGGATCGGCTAAGTAGCCTGTACAAGGCAACTTCTTTGGAAGTCACTACTGATACAGGACGATGGCCGAGGTGAGCTTCACCAGCTGGTTTAAATGCCTATGCCACAGAGCCTGCTCTCTCCTGCAGCGCAGTCCTGAGGGTATCTGTGGGCTGGCGTCTGGCTTTGCCTGTGTCTTTACTCTGTACAGTTTTAGTCTGAGGAGCCCCTTTCTATGAGAGCATACCCAGTTCTCCTGGCGAGTGATCCCAGCAAGTGCTCCCTGTTGGGCCATCATGTGGTACGCAGCTCTCCTGCCCTCTCATACTCCGTTAACTTGGCCATTGGGGCTCACCCCCACACCCCTGCCAGCTTGTTAGGTCTTCAGACTCAGCAGGCAGGATGCCATGAGTCTCTCAAGTAAGCCTGACAGGCCAAGTGTTCACATTCACGAGGCTGTTTTCAGAGAAATACTCAACTTGGGAACTAAGCCTTTTTTATCCCTCTCCTCCCTTTCAGCCCCAAGTATGAAAACATCTTTTACGTTCTTGCCTGGAAAAGGATTTCTAAAGAGAAAAATACCACCCATGCCCTGTGATTGCAGTAATTTGGTTTAAAAGCACAGCAAAGGAAAGAGGGAGGGGATAGAGAACAGAACAGAAAAGATTAAAAGGGGGAAAAAGCCCTCTCTTAGCCGGCCAGCTTGGTGACTGTAGTGTGCAACACGCAGGCTTTTCCCTCATCTCAGAAAACACACATGTTAGTTCGGTTACTCAGAACGGTGGGGGGGGACAGGAAACAGAAGAGGCAGCTGCCCAGACCCAAGGCTCAGATAGGGGATCATTCTTCAGGACACCTTATGCTGAGCCCTAGGCTTCCCGTTTTCACTTCCTGTTTAGTAGAGGCCTGCTTCCCTACCTCCTGGGTAGAGTCTCTCTTGTCCACTCTGAACATGTAAAGTCAGTCTGAGGGGATACCCCTAGAGAAAGCCCACGTAGGAGGCCTTGCCCTGAATCACTGAAGCCTTCTCTCTTGTGAGATGATTTCTGCCCGATACCATCGCAGTCTTCACGCTTGGGGCAGGAAACTGATGAAGCCACAGGTCTGCTCCTACATGGTGAGATTTGCTGTCACCGGGCTCTGTCCAGTGAGTGACTGGAGATGGAGTAAGAGCAGTTTCGGCTTCTAGAGTAAGATGGGTTTGCCTGGGATAGTAACCGTCTATTCAGCAATTCAACGTCCCATCTATTCAACAATCGAGCGTCCATGTGCCATGGTGTCCTGTCTGTCCTTGACAGACTGTAGGATGTCACAAGTCCCAGCAAAGAGATAACAGGAGAGGAACTATTTTTCTCAGAGGGTCTAGGAGTGCAGAGAGAATTCGACATGAACCTAGGGGGAGAGGAAGCAGGAGAACCCACTCCCAGACTGAACGAACTTTGGAGACAGGGGACAGGGAGACCTGCCATGCGAGGCCCACATAGGGATGTGACGACATGGACATGTCCTCAGGCCATTGCTGATAGCTAAAACCCATTGGAAAACAGGGGGCAGGGTCAGCAGCAGGCTTTGGGAGATGCACCCTAAAGGAAAGAATATCAGAACGAGGCTTCAAACTCTGCTTTAAAGAAGGTGTATTCAGTCCCGTTTCCATTGGTGCTGGGGTCTTCAATAAGCTGAGATACGGGGGGGTGAAGAAGCCAGCCAGGTGGTGGGGACATCCATCGGAGAAGTAGTTCTTCTGTAGTTAACCTGTAGTAGTTCCACCCCAGTTCTCTCGGTGAAAGGTTAATATGGAACAGCCCTCTTAGGTGCCCAGCAGAATGTACCCGACAACAGGCACTCAACCCTCTCGTTTTAGACTCCTCCTGAAGCATTTAACTTTCTCCTTTGTAACCAAAGCTAAGACTAGAGAGGAAGCTTGTGACCCCTGAGTGGACAGCAGAGACAGATGTCAGAGCAGGACACCTAGCCTCATTCTGACACCCTTGCAGAGCATCAAGACCCAAAAACAGGCAAGGAGGATGAGGACATCCCCCCCCCCAACCTCTGGTATTACCCTTCTTTCTGCCACCCAAGCCCCAGCTCAACCACCAGCTCTCCTGAGCACAGAACAGATGAGTCATTCTCGAGGCTGAAGTCATTAACTCAGGAAGGAAGCCACGCTAGCTGCCTCCTTCTCTCTCAGCTCTTGCTACCCTTGCAAAACACATGAGTAACCAGACGTTCCCAGAGCCCTCGTTAAGACCATTGCCAAGAAAGGTGTCTGCAGCTCATGATCTAGTAGAGAAGCCACGCTACAGGCCTTGAATCACGCTGGACCCAGGGGAAAGCAAGGCCAAACTTGTCTGAATCCAATGTTGCATCACAGAGATGAGCAAGGAGAGAGGCTTACCCCATCGCCCAGCCAGGCTGCCCCACCCACAACCGTCACTGGGACTGTCCCTTTCGGTGGTGCCCCACTGCATCTGGGACTTGAGGAGTCACAAGGGGTAAGAGACAGGAATCTCATGAGGGACACTAGACAACAGACAGGGCTCAGTGGCCCTTGTCTTACAGAAACCGAGGCCCACAATGGGAGTGACGGGCGCCCCAAATCAAGCAATTAATTGGCGGACTAAGGACCGAAACATCTCTCAAAGTTCTGTCCCCCACAATCTCCACTGCACCAGATCACAGTAACAGATAATGTCAGGTTTGTCGTTAAAACAATGAACAAGCAAATAAGCAAGCAAACAAACTCAAAACCACCCTTAGGTCTATCAGTGGGGGAAAAAATGAAGCCAGTTGTTGTAACACAATGATAGGATATGTTGAAAGTTGGAGGCAGGAGGATCATGAGTTCAATGCCAACCTGGGCTACCCATTTTGGTGAAACTGGACAGATGGCTCAGAGGTTAAGAGAACTGGCTGCTCTTCCAGAAGACCCAAGTTCAGTTCCCAGCACCTACATAGCATCTCACAACTGTCTATAACTACAGTCTCGGGGGATCCAAAGCCTTCTGGCCTGGATGAACACATGTGGTACATATGTGTGCATGCAGGTAAAATACCCATACACATAAAATCAAAAATAAAGGGAAAAACTAATGATTAAAAAAAATAAAATGCTAATTGGCCATATACAAAGACTGGTACAGGGCTGGAGAGATGGCTCGGCAGTGAAGAGCACTGACTGCTCTTCCAGAGGACCCAGGTTCAAATCCCAGCAGCCACATGGAAGCTCTGAACCTCCAACTGTCTGCACCTTCAAGATCTGACATTCTCACACAGAAGTACGTGCAGGCAAAACTCTAATGCACATAAAATTTTTAAAAAAGGACTGGCACCACTCTTTGTGTTCTGGTACAGAGTGGCCCCAGTGCAGCAACCCTTCTGTGTGGGTTGCCGCCATTTTGATAAAGGAAACACACACACATTCTTCATAATAGCTAAGGCTGGGAATGGGTTGGAAGGCTGGGGCCATTAGCAGTAATGCTAGTTACTGTCAGAGACTGCTCTCCCTGACAGGTGCTCCCCGTCAGTCCCTTACAGAGCCTAGCCAGCCGTGCACCTGGGAGCTTTCCTGGCACAGGCACCTTGGTTTCCAGATGTGTGGGACCTCCTTGTAGCAGAGCCCTGCTGTGGTTCCCTGAAGGCCCCTCTCTACACTTCCCTTAGGTGACAAGCCCAGTCACAAACGGACACAAGAGCACAAAGCGCCTGGGAGAAAATGACTTTCTCTATTTATGACACATATAGACCCTGAGAGAAATCATGCCTTGAGTTTAATCAGCCACTGTCCTTGTTTAGGCCACCCGGATCCCCGTGAACATTCACTGACAGCCAGGGACAGCAATCTCAGGCAAGGGCATCTGTGCACAGTCAAGGAGACGCTATAGGACAAATGGCTTCCCAGCTCCTACTCTAGGACTCACAGGGAAGGGCCACCTGAGCCATACCTGAGGGACACTGAGTGAGAACTAGGGTAGAACTGAAGCTTCAGATGAGAGAGTAAAGAAGCATTCCTCAAAATGACCCTCCTCATAGAGATCCCTGGAAAAGTTTACCAGGAACTTCTACTGCGCGCTTGCTCTCCCTCTCCCTCCCTCCCTCTCCTCTCCTCTCCCTCTCCCCTCCCCCCCCCCCCCCCTCCCTCTTTCCTCTCTCTCCCCTTACCCCCTCTCTCTCACACACACACACATCAGAGTTCACAATCAGAGTTCACAGCTGCATGGCCATCTCATAGATAAGGAAACTGAGGCTCAAGAGAAGGAAGTGATGGAAACTCCAGATTCCAAGCCAAAGTTTCTCTCTGTCTGGTGACACCCCACACACACAGACTATAAAATCACTTTTGCAATTCTTTTGAAGGAGCAATTACAAATAGCTACTCCCTAATGTACTTTTGTTATTTTTATGAATTATAATTGAAATACCCCTATTTTCCAGTGGTCTTAGGCAACTCCTGCGAAAAGGAGTTTTTGACCCCTCAAAGGGGTCAGGACCCACAGGTTGAGAAATACCGGTGTAGCTCTGTGGTCCTTGGAACGTGAAGGCGGCCAGTCCATGTTGATTGACAGTTAGTGAGAAGAAAAGCCTGCACGAGTGCTCGCAGACTCTGGGGTGCTTACCATTTAGGATACAAATACTTGTGATGTGAATGAAAGGAAAAATCTGAGGCAGTACCACCGAGTCACTAGGATTTAGTTAGGAAATAGCCACGGTCCAGGGCAACCAGACTACTAGGGACTATTAATTAGGCACACAGACTCCCTCTTATCCTAACTTTCCAGCTTCTCCCCGCTTCCTTCCCAGCTGTGTCACCGCTAGTGGATCCTGATGTCCTGTCTCCCAGCGCAGGCTCCATTGTCTGAACTACAGAGCTCTCGTCTGGGCCTGTCCTTCATGCTGACCACGGACACCTGTGGGAGGACAGTCCTTTCTTCTGACGTCCTTCCTCCCTTCATTACCGTCCTTATTCGTTCATCAATTATATACTTCGTGTTCATGTGCCAATCACACCAGTGGTCTCGGTTTATCCGATGTCAAAATGACAGAATTTAGAATAATATTTTTTTAAAGAACCAGAGAGAAAAAGTTACTCCCGAACGCTAAAATGGGATAATTTCTAAACAACAGATGCTTTAAAAAATTGATTTTTATTAATGTTATTATTTATTCATCCTTCTGTCTTGAATTTTCCCTCAGTCACCAGAGTGCAGTCAATAAACGGCAACATTTTCCTGTCTGATGTGTTTAAGACGCATGGCAGAGGTATGGAGTTTTAGTTTCTGGGTCTTGGGTGTCTGTGCCCCACTCCCCCCTTCCCCGGTCCCCTCCTCCTTCCTACTATGCCCCCCTCCCCAAAGCAGATAAATGAGGTTCTAAACTTTGGATAATAAGGCTTAACAGCGAGGCGCTTTTAAAAAGAGAATCATTTCTCAGTTCTCATTCGTTAATCTCTCTTGGTAACATTATGAGTTTGTGCAGCATGCCCCAAGGCAAGTTGAGCTTTCCCAGGACAATTAAAGTTACTTAATTATTAAAAAACTGTGTGTGCTGCTGCTCAGAGAGAAAGAGGCAGCCAGACCCGGCTCCCACAGCCCCCACAGGAGTGACCGGACACTGTGGGAACCCGGCTACTTTCCCGCGCCATTGTAATTCTTTCAATATAATCTATGAAAATCCCCTCCGTGCCGCTTGGCCTGTCCCACCCCTGCATGAATGATTTAGGGGCTGCGGCTGCTGAGCCAGCCTGCAGGCTCCTCAAAACTCCCTCAGGACTGACTCTGGCTTCTTCAGGCCCAGGGAGGAGAGGCCAAGAAAGATCACAGGCCCCTCCCTGAGCATCCGGAGAGAGGGCTGAGGAGTCTTTGGAGGGAGCGAGTTCTGGCTGGGCCCATTCTTCCTCAGTCCAGAAGGGAGGAGGCTGCCCTGGCTAGGTAGGCTCTCTGTGCGCAGAAATTTCACTCAGTCATTTCTCTGGGTGATTCTTTTACAATGGAGCGATGAAACTGGAGGTGGCCCTTGGTCTGCTGGTAGCACCCATGGGCCCTGGACACATCACACCTGTGTTGTGAGCCTTGGATTTATAGACGCAGGCAGCTACTCTCGCTTTTCCTTCCTGCCCCACCAGCCCCTCCCACCTTTAGCTGTACAAAATCTCTAGAGGAGCCCAGTTCCGTGGAAATGTGTTAGATACTCACGCACGCGCGCGCGCGCACACACGCACGTACGCACGCACGCACGCATGCGCACACGCCCGTGCACCCACACCACATCCAGAATTTAGAATCATATAGTTTCTACACAATACAAGAGCAAGAAGAAACAGGTTTAATTGATCCGTCGCATGTTTGATATTGCTGATACATTTAAAATATAAAATTTAAAATATGATTTGTTTTTTTTAAAGTATTAAATAAGATGGTTTACATTTTAAAATTAATTCCTCAAAGTCTAGTTTGCATTTTTGCCATTGTAGGCAATCGTAACTGGACCAGCCACATTTCAGATGTGGAATTGCATTGTGGTTAGTAGGAGTTCCTTCATGTCCCATCATGCCCCAAAACTCCCTGTTACTACTACGACTAAAGACTCCCCCAAAAGGCTGGAGCCTGGCTCCTCAGATACTAAGGGTGTGTTCCCCAGAACACTATGGAGCCAAAAAAAAAAAAAAAAAGAAAGAAAAGAAAAAGAAAAAATAGAAGCCAACTATGGACACTATCACAGAGTCTCCTAGGAAGAGAACGTCACTGAATGAACACAGCAGGGTACAAGCGGCGTATGTGGAACCCTGTGCTACACACGTCTGGCTGTGTATGCTTAAACCTTCCATCCGAGTCATCCTGGAAAGCTGAGACTGTCAGTAGGGACAAGTAGATGAATTTAGGGAGAGGGAGGAGAGAGAGAAAACCTGAATGACTCATAATACATGCGTTAACTTTTATCTTTGTGCTTTGTGAGTTCTGAGTATAAGAGGTGATGGGTATTGAAAAAGAAAACTAACAATTCCTTGGTTAATGCACACGTTGGCCGTAAGCCTGTCCTCCCCGTGGCTGCCATGCCGGCCTGCCCCCATTTCCCAGAGCTCTGTGTCCGGAGCAGATGCAGGTCAAATCTGTGTTCTTGATGTTGGTCCACAACAAGAAGAGGGAAGCTTAGCACTGGCCCAGGGCAGACAGACATGTCCAGTGACCCTAAAGGGCTTTTTTTGTTTCTGGAGAGATGGTACTTTCCGCTCTCATCCCTGTTCTCTCTCTACCCCATCTCTGGGATCCCCATGACACCTGCTTACAAGAGTTTCATTCTCTGCCAAAAGAGCTTTTGTGGGTGGATGGCCAGGAAGGGCCACCCTCCTACCTTCCCAGCATCCTCTCAAGAGACATGAGACTTCCCTGCCAGAGGCCCTCTTGGTCCTGGCTCCTCACATCTGCAGGGCACACAGAGCAATCGAACTTTAAAAGAGAACAGAGCGGGGTCCTATCGGCCTCTGTGCGTCCACCTGTGTGTCTGCAGCTCACTCTGTGGGTCATTCTTTCCAGTCACTATGTGCCCTGGGGATAGCTGGGAGTGAGAGGCTGTCCCGGTGGCACTTACAGCAGGAGCAGCACTGGTCAAGTGACAAACAATCCACGTCCGTCTGTCACAGAGCACGGAGGGATAGCATGAGAAATTGAGGCCCGTGACCACTGCTCTCCAGAACTGGCATTTCAGCTGAGTCTAATCCAGAGACCATAGGATGCGACAGACAGACTTCCAAATGTTAGCCTGCTCTGTGTCTTTAGACAAGCCACATACTCTCTACATTTTGTTTGTTTGTTTGTTTTTTGCTTTTCATTGTAGCCTTGGCTATGCTAGAACTTGCTTTGTAGACCAGACTTGCCTGAAACTCACAGACATCCACCTGCCTCCGCCTCCCAAGTGCTGGTATCAAAGGTGTGTGCCACCATGCCCAGCCCCCTTTACATTTTTTTTAATTTGGAAACAAATTTTAAAACACAATAAAACATAAAAAATGATTGAAATACATCTATTTAAAATAGCTAAAATAAAATTCAGGGAATGGCTATAGATGTTGAACCCATATGACATTATGGTAACATTTTACCCCATTTGTTAGGTTGGCTTTTAAATGCCATCACTTGTTGTTTGTGGGAGATTTCTATCAACATCTGTGAGTGTTCAAGTCCCTTACATAAAATGGCACAGGAGTCTGGTGAGCAGTAGATGGCTTGAGCCCCACCATCCCAAAAGCAGAGCTTGAACCCAGGCACTTGAGACCAACTCAGACAGTAGTCTCTGCCTCAAAAAAGAAATGTGTGAATTATTTAAATGGCCTGGAATTTGCATAAACCCTAAGTACATCTTCTTTCAGGGTACCTCTAGCTTACTTACAATACCCAATACGGTATGACTATTATATAAGTGATATTTACATTATATTATTAGGGAATAATAAAGGCAGGGAAAATTAGTACACATTCAGTGCAGATTTACTTTCAAATATTTTTCTGGCCATAATTGAATCTATAGAAGCAGAGGCAGGGTATAGAGGACACACACACACACACTCACAAGCACACACACACTCACAAGCACACACACACTCACACACATGCACACTCTCACATACACACACCACACTCACAGACACACACGCACACTCTAACACACACACACCACACTATCTACATGTGACATACTTATGCATACACACAGTCTGAGGTGCCCAGATCCTCAGAGCCACACCCCTTTCTGGATTCTGTGAGTCAATAGGTACAGAAGGCTTGCCCATCATCCTCGGCCTGACAGACCTTCAAGTCCTATAGATCAAAGACCTGGGTATCTGGAGCAAAGCTGGTACTTTAATAAAGTACTGGGAATTGATAAATAAAAATGAACCCAGGCATAGAGGTTAAATAAAAATTAACCCCAGCACTTGGGAAGCAGATAGAGGTAGGCAGTTCTCTGTGAGTCTAGCCTGGCCTACATAGTGAGTTCCAAAACAACCAGAGCTACATAATGAGATCCCATCTCAAAAAGAAAGAAAGACAGACAGACAGACAGACAGACAGACAGAGAGAGAATGAAAGTATCCATGTACCCACGCAGATACTCTAGTCTCAGCCCATACAAATCCACCCTCCCTCCCCTGTAGCCTGGCCTGGGACAGAGGTAGGACTGGCAGTATTTCCTCAAAGCCAAACAGACAGAAGCCCTGTGGGCGGCATTTCTGACTTACCACATTAAAGGAAGCATCCAGAAGGACACGGTGGCCTACTCCGTGAGGGCTCCTTCCCCTGCACAGATTGGCTGCAGGCCAGTACAGAAACCGGCTCCTTGCAGGAGATCTGCATCCGGGCAACCTGCAGAGATGAGATGGAGGGGCAGTGCTGGTCCTCTCAGCAGGTCTGGAAAACTAGCCCTTAGTGCAAGCCATAAATCCACACGAGGAGAGCCAGTTGCCAAGACAAGCCGTTAACACACTTCGTCCCCACTGTGACCTCCCAAGGGATGGCCCACAGGGCGTGAGACCTGCAAATCAGTCCCTGCCCAAAAGTCAGAACTGAGAACCAAGACTAAGAATCCTCCCCCCCCCCTCTCTCTTTCTCTCCCCCTCTTTTCTCCCTTCCCCCTCCTCTCCCCCTTGCTCCCTCTCTGAACTATGAAACCTTTTTTTTTTCTTTTTCTCAGAGCTGGGGACCGAACCCAGGACCTTGCACTTGCTAGGCAAGTGCTCTACCACTGAGCCAAATCCCCAACCCCTGATCTGTGAAGTCTTGAACTGAGTATATAGCCACACCTACCTCCTGAAGGTCTGGGGTTACATGTATGGACCACCATGCCCAACTTATGTAGTATAAACACCCTACCCGCTGGGCCTCATGGAGCCCAGACATCATGTTTTTGACAGCTTTCTGGGTGATGACCCACTGGGTTTAGCAACTGCTGGCCTAGATGCCTTCTGAGGTGTGCTGATATCCTCCAATGGTATGGATGAGAAACAGGGTAGAGGGGTGAGAAATTACATAGTGGGATCCCAGAAAGGCACACAAAACAGTTTTTCTAGTAGAGAAGCACTGGTCAGGCTATTTGTTGGTAAGAAGTCCAAAAATCTCAAGGAATAATACATTTTCGATTCCCAGGGAAGCAAACTGGGCTCCTCAGAGGGAGCCACTGACAACAGGCCGTTAGTCAGTGACAGCCCTGACTTAGGGACCGTAAGTCTGGAGCTGAGTCAGCTCCTGGGCACCGAGCTGGAGGAGACAACAAGGCCAGAACTGAGCTGGTCTCTGAAACTCTTCAAGGTTTCGGCAATTACAATAGAACTAACATAGCAGCCAATCAGAATGTTACTAATGTCACTGCCTTGCCTCCACCAATCATAATAGAGGTTACCTAACCCTTCTGGAAAATCCCCCTAGCTCTACATAAAAGGGAGTTTACAAGCCCTTGGAGGGTCGCCCATTTTGATGAACGGTCGACCTTTGCATGCTGGTAATTCCTGCAGAACAAGCGCTCTTTGCTTTTACATACTATTTGAGTCTGGGGGCTTCCTTCATCAATTCTTGGACCCTACCATTGGCAGCTGATGAACTGTGAAAGGCCACATGTGTGGCCAGCTGTTGAGTGTGTGGAAGGGTGACCCTGGGTCTCCTCTTATTCCCCAGGTACCCCAAACCACCCCGGAAGCACTGGTCTATCCCTGACTCTGAGTTAGGGAGGAACCCAGAGAGGAGGCAGAAAACACTGGCTTCTGTTCCAGTTGCCCCCACCACCAAACATGGCTCCTGGGAGGAAGGGGTAGGGAAGGGAGCTTGCTGGAGCTTGTGGGCAAGGCCAGGTGCTGGGGCCAGCCCCAGGCAGCAGCCTTCAGGCTGCTGCAAGCTGACAAAGATTCTACTCCTGACTCATCAGTGGCAGCAGCGTGAGCGGCAGGCTGACACTCCCCCATGACCCACAGGCTGTGTGCCATGTGGTAGGCTTATTTTCATTCCCTCCAGTTCCGCACACACTCCTTCACGGGGTCACTGCCTCACCGCAGAGGTTTCTTCTTGAGTTTCTAGGCAAACACTGGGACCTTGGGGCCTTTCCTTATAGGACCCCAGGGAGCCAAAGCTTTTCCTCCTCCCTGCCTTTCCCCAATACCTTCAACCATTCCGGAACACCTAGCTTCCCATTCCCACCTCCAACCCCCGTACACATATTCAGCACCGGCCTAAACAGACAGGAGGGCTGAGGAAAAAAGGGAGAGAGGGAGGGAAAGAGAGGATCGGACAGGAGGAGAAATGACGGGGCGGAAGAGAGGGGGGCTGCACTAACTCTAATCAAACCCAGTTCCTACTTGGCCCTTGCATCTAATTTCTCCCTAGGGCCCATTCCAGGAAAGATCCTTGGTCAAGCCCAGTTCGGAGAGCTTCCTTGCAAGCCCCCATCCCTCCAGGCGTCTCTTGACAGAGATCAGAAAGTCGAGAGAGTGGACTAAGTGGACTTTAGAGTTGGTTCTCAGATAGATTGATGGGGGAAGAACAGAAAGAATAAACATCTCTCAGGATCCAAAGCCTCTTTGAGGTCTACAGATGAGAGCCACCTCCTCACAGGGCTTCTCTCACAGGCTGTGGTGCCCAGCCACTGACACTCCGAAGGAAGCACCTTTGCCATCCGTCCTCTGGAGCCTCCCTCCTACCGTGAATACAGACGCACGTGACACAAGGGATCTTTCAGTCAGACTTTCCAGACTAAATCCCACATCTCCCTCTTACAAACAGGCAAGACTGACTCGGCGTCCATTTCTTCCGGTGTAAGCTCAGGGTTAAAAAAAAAAAAACAACAAGCATCAGAGGTTAGATATAAGGATCTCGGCGTTCCGTGTGGTATCGATCACATGCCTCTCGGTTTTTCCATATCTCATTTCCCAGAGGAGTCTGCTGCCCCCTTGCCTGTTGAGGTTGGGTGTGGCAACCTGACGTCTTCTGGCTGATGAAGCGTGAACCAGCAGGTATCACTTCCCAGCAGATGCAGGACCCTCCACCCTCTCTTCGTCTGCTGCGGTTTCTGTGAACTGGGTCGAGTGGGTGGGCGTAGGTCAGAAGGACAGCTGGCGGCAGCCTCTTTACTAAAGAGCAAAACCCTGAGAAGCGTGGGTGTCGGTTGACTCCGGCCACTGAGATTTGAAGACTTTGTTGTCACAGCATTACCTCGCCCATCCTGACTAAAATAAGACATCCTACATACAGGGTTCTCAGAACAGCTATGTTAAACCTACTGATTTATTTGTTTTTGTTTTATGTGTATGGGTGTTCAGAACAGCTGTGTAAAACCAACTGACTTATTTGTTTTTGTTTTATGTGTAGGGGTGTTTTTACCTGTGTGTATGTCTGTGTATCCCGTGTGTTTTTGGTGCCTTCAGATGCCAGAAAAAGGGGAGGGGGTTGGATCTCCTGAAACTGGAATGTATAAACCGAATAAACATGTCATAATTGATTATATGCATGCACATATATGCATACACGCACGTTTCTAAGGATAGATATGTGGCCATGGGGCTACAGGGTGGGACCTTCTGTCTTCAGTTTCTTTATTCAGCTGATGTGAGGTCTGCTCTAGGTTCTCTTGTTCCTGGCTCTGATGCCGACGTGGTTTCATGAACTGAAAGCAGTTGAGTCTCAAGCCCTAGGCTCTTGGGAGGCTGCGTCACACCAAGACTCTTAGCTACCTAACCACTGCGGGACTGCACTGTCTCCTTCATCCTCATGGTACAGCAAGGACAGATCACCTTCAGTAGTGGGAAAGAGACGTTCAAGCAGTGACGTGCTTTCCCCGTCAGAGGAGAGACTCAGGTTTGAATCCAGCCGGGCCTGGTTCCCAATCTCGGGCTCCGTCTACGGCACCGTGCGGCTTGCCACATTCACAGCAAAGCTCACTGAGAGCTCAAGGCCCTGGGTTACTTAAGCACTGTCCACCTACGTCCCTATATACTGACGGGGATCAGTGACAGGGGAACACCTCACCCTGGGTCCAAACAGAGAGAGTGTGCACACTGAGGGCAGTGGTGCAGAAAGCCTTGGCCCCAGTGTCCATGCCAGAGACAGATAACCCTTATTTGCAAGTTTGGCTAAATTTTAACTCAGCGCCCAAGGGCGCTACCCAATACAAGCAAAACAAAGTCCTTGCCTTTAGCTCAGTCACAGAACCAAGCAAGAAGAACCTGGCTAAACACCATACTGCTGTCCTCAACGACCAAGAGGTCCTGATAGCTCAGTCTTTGCTATGACAGCATTGCACAAGGACCAAGAACCCTGCTGGCCTGGAGGAGCCACCAAGAGCTCACCCTCTCTGGTCGAGCTGAAGAGTCATACCTTGCAGGCCTTGGTTTTACTCATGCTCCCCTTACACCTGTACCAGGAAGTGATTTTTGCATCTTCATGCAGACACCTACACAGATGTACCCACTCTCTGTCTCACCAGCTGTGACCACACTCCACATCGCATTAGCCCTTCAGGAGGCGTGGTCCTTGGTTGATCCAGGGTGTAAGCTACCTCTTATGGGGTGCCTATGAGGTCCTCTTTTCTGTGTCCACTATGGCATCTCCACTTCTATCCTTTGTCCTATGGCTGGCAGCCACACACACACACCACAGCTGCCACATGTGGACACACTGAGATGATGCTAGGGGAGAGAAGCTATGACAAGCCTCCGATGATTCTAGGTGACAGCTTTGGTTCCCGGCTAAACACGTTGACAGAACAACGCCCAGTTAACATGCGTGATCCCTTGCTTTTCCAAAAAGGCCACACCCATTAGTAACATAGCTGAAGGCCCATTCCCTTATTTTCCTAATCTTCAAGGCTCAGTGTGATTGGGGGAGCCGTTTTGGGGGGGGGGGAGTGTTTTGTTTTGTTTTGGAGACAGTGTTTCTCTGTTTAACCTTAGCTGTCCTGAAACTCACTCTGTACATCAGGCTGGCTCTGAACTCAGAGAACAGCCTGCCTCTGCCTCCCAAGTGCTGAATTCAAGTCACGTACCACCACACCCAGCTTAGTGTGATCTTAAAACTCTTTTTTTTTTTTTTTTCTTTTCTTTTTTTCGGAGCTGGGAACCGAACCCAGGGCCTTGCGCTTGCTAGACAAGCACTCTACCACTGAGCTAAATCCCCAACCCAATCTTAAAACTCTTAAGAAGTAGACTATGATGTCACCAATCAACTTCAGCCATTAGACTCCATGAGGAGTTTGAAGGAATATTCCTCTTAAATAATTAACAGTACAATAAACCTAACAGTACCTTGCATACAAAAGATGAAGGGCCAGACCTAAAGTAAACCAGACAGTGATGTCCACAGAACTAACACAGAGGTACAACCACCCTCATTGGGCTTACCAGTCAAGTTACAGTGGATTCGTCCATGATCACGCTGTGGTACCGTCTGCAAATGTGCTATGGTTCTGCAGGCTCCTGTGAGACTCTGGGGCTCAGGGGTGCTGCCTTCCCCCTCTTATAAAACACAGAACGTTTGCTTGTGTGGCCCTCTGTCTAGAAGGATCTGCTTGATCCCATTCATGGCTACAGAAACTATTATGGCTTCCTCGGGGAGGCCCCGAGCTTGCCCCACTTTGTTGGAGGTGGGTTTTTTTTAACTTCAAGGACCGCTTCAAATTGTTCCTACAGAGAATGTATTTTACGAGCCTCAAACCTACCTTATAGTGCCGTTCAGCAGGTGTCTGTCAACTGAATGGCCCAGCGACTGGATGAAATACCTTTGCAATGATAAACTACTTCATTCTGGACCTCAGAGGAAAGAATAAATCTTCAGAGGAAAACAAGCTACAGGCTCCCTGCCACCAGCTCCCTCATGGTCAACGGGACAAGTTTCAGTCTAGAAAAGCCTTCCTTAGGTTTTAATGTGTCCGCACGTTTCCTGGAAAGCTTGGTAAATAAAATGCAGAGTCCTACTTACCTAGAGTGAGGCCCAAGATCTCCACTTCTAGCAAATTCTCAGCTAACACCCATTTGCTACTGGGGCAAGAACCTCCCTTCAGCTGAACTACCTCACAGGTGGCTGAGAAAAAAAAAATTTCCACATGAATTGGGGTATGTGTGGGAGCTGGACCCTTTGCGACTTTAGCAAAGGCAGGTGGACAGCAGTGTGCTGATTTTACTGATGAGGGAAACACAATCAGAAAGACTAAAGTGACCTTTCCGCGGAATCCATCCTTCTGACCAGAGCCATCTTGACTGTACTACTGCACTGCATGCTGGGAGATTCAGAGGGGAGGGCCCCAGGTCTTATCCTCAGAAAGGTGCGGAGCGCAGAGTATGTGCGGTCGGGGTCTGTAAACAAACTTGAATGGGAGAGGAGCCGGGAGTCCAGAGGTGGGCGAGCGCGTGGCAGCCAACTCTCACAGAAAACGCGGTCTGCCTTTCTTCTCTACCTATGGCCCAATTAGACTGGAGATGGAGTCGTCTTTGATCGGCCTAGCCCCTTTAAAAGAAAGCAGGGAAAACAGTGGCTTTAGGATTTTTTTCTTTAAAGCCCTGAACCTCTTCAGTGGAAAGTGCTGCCCTTCCGACCTGTTGATGTAATTGCCGTAATTGAAGATTCCAGGCCCCATGTGGGTGGACAGGGCCCCATTCATCCATCAGGTCAGCGAAGTGCAAACCTGCTGAGTCCTTCAGATGCCCTGGCCGCAGCCTCCCCCTCCTGCGCCCTCCTGCGCCCCCCTGCGCCCTCCTGTGCCCTCCTGCCCCCTCCTGCCCCCACAGACTAGGCTCCCCACAATGCCAGAGCAGCCAGGCCCAGGCTGGTCCCTCTCTAGATGTGGGAACGGTGCCTAATTAAGGGGTTTGTTCTCATCTCCATGGGGCCATCTTAACGCCTCCTGACAGTAATGAGAGACACACACGTGTGGAGCTGGGGGGGAGGGAAGAATGACTTCCCTGTCACCTTAGCACCCTGTTAAACAGCAAGGCTAACACACACACACACACACACACACACACACACACACACACACACACACACACATTGCAGTTCCACAGTAAACACCATCAAAGCTTTACAGCTACAAGGAGTCCTGTCCAGTTCTAAAAGAGGAAGGAACCAGGGAGAAGAAATAACTTGCCCAGAGGGCACATAGCAAGTCACTGTCACTGGGCCCCAGGTGCCCTGCTGCACCTCACAGCTCTGACTTCCTCATAGAGGGAGGTGCTCTCCATTGCAGTCCCAGGGGAGCCCATGGGAGGTAGAAGGGGAGTAGACAGGTTCATTCTCTAGAGTCACATTGTCAGAGGGCTATGCCCATGGGTTCTGCATGGGTACATGACAAAGCCAACCTCAGAATGGGCCACTCCCTGCAGCAGCCTGGCCACGCCCCATCCTCCTGTTCTCTCTCTCTCTCTCTCTCTCTCTCTCTCTCTCTCTCTCTGTGTGTGTGTGTGTGTGTGTGTGTGTGTGTGTGTGTGTCCCTGTCTAGCTTCCTACCCCTTTCCCATTACTCTCAACCCCCTTTCTCTGGCAGCCCACCCGCACCTAAAGAAGTAGGCTTCTTTGTTTTGTTTTGTTTTTCTAGCTCTAGGCTTCTCCAGCCAGCACCACGTCCAGTTTGCTCTCAGTAAACAGACATCCGATATGTTAAAAGTTAAGCTGAGGGGTTGGGGATTTAGCTCAGCGGTAGAGCGCTTGCCTAGCAAGCGCAAGGCCCTGGGTTCGGTCCCCAGCTCCGAAAAAATGAAAAAAAAAAAAAAAAAGTTAAGCTGATGCTCGCCCCCAACCAATTCTAAGTCACGTCAGTCCGTCAGTCCATTGTTCTGAACACAGTCCTCACAGAGAGGGCCAGAGGAAGTCCTGTGTTTCAAGTAGGGCAGACATGAGGAAATTAGCATGGGCTGAATTTCAGACCACCTGACTGCTAAAATCATCTTAAGGAAAAATGAAAAATCTAAAAGCCACATGCTTGAGTAAAGCAATGAGACCACGGTATCTAAGTGATAATGGATTCTACACATAAAGTTATAAGGATTTTATCTTGCCGTCATGTTAAACGGCAAAAGCCGGATATAAATGAGCATAAACAGAATGCAATTAAACCTGTGAGGTGCTGAGGGAAAGGAAGAAAAAAGTAGCAACCTTCATTTACCTCCCTTTAAATGTTTCTCTTTAAAATTGCTATTATGTTTATTTACTTATCTGGGGGAGGGGGAATGTGCAGGTCAGAGGACAATGGGCGGGAGTCGGTTCTCTCTTCCCACCACGTGGGTCCCAGAGATCAAACCCAAACTGTCTGAAACAGCTTGCTTCTCCTCCGGTATCTTTACTCTCTACCCTCTGAGCCAGCTTGCTGACCTTCCTGTATTTCTACAATGAGCATGTGTTGGTTTGGGAGCAGAAATGAATTTTATTATTCTAACATATGTACAATTACTGTATAGAAAACCTCAGACCTCGTGTGCCGACCTGGGAAACCTCAGCGAGACCATTCTACTAGATGCTACCTTACCATGTTACCCAGAGTAGACATGAGTAATGGGATCGCTTTTCTAGTCTCAAATGAAGCTTTGGGAGTAACTGGACATTTCAGGTCAGATCACTTGTTTTGATGTCAACCCTCTAAAATAGAAATGCATGTGTTTGTTTTTTGTTTGTTTATTTTTGTTTTTTATTTTAAGATTTATTTATTTTATGTATAGGAATACACTGTCGCTGTCTTCAGACACACCAGAAGAGGGTATCTGATCCCAACACAGATGGTTGTGAGTCAGTATGTGGTTGCTGGGAATTGAACTCAGGACCTCTGGAAGAGCAGTCAGTGCTCTAACCACTGAGCCATCTCTCCAGCCTCTGTTTGTTTTTGGGACAGGGTCTCACTATGTAGTTCTGACTGTCTTGGAACTCACTGTGTAGACCAGGCTGGCCTTGAACCCACAGATGGAGAGACAAATTATTTTGTTTTATTTTATTTTAATTTTTTTTTAGAGAGACAAATCTTTACTTCTACTTACAGTCTTGACTATGACTTGTCACCATCAGGGAACACTGGGTGATCAGGTGATGTGGTGATCTGGCTGTCTGTCTAGCTGGTTTGGATCAGTCAAACAGAATTGAACTTCAGAACTGAGAGACATCCTGAGAAAAGAGGAGCACCTTTCCACGTACTTCAAGGTCTAGCTTGAACCCTGTTCCTTGATGGCTAGTACCTCTACCCTATACCACATACCTGCTTCCACATTCTCCTGTGGCCCTTGGACAGTTGCCATTTGATTCATTATTCCAGTCAGTTTGCGAGGTGCTCGACTCTAGGTAAGGCTTTGCATCTCGGTTCTGTTCTTAATCTCCCTTCAAGGTTAAGATAGCCTAAGCACATCCACCCGATGTGAGGCTTCTGGGCGTGTATGCCATTGAAGGGGCAACTTAACACAACATAGATGTCTCTAGCATCATTGAGCCATCCAGCCTGAGCTAGGTGCAGTCTCTAAGGACGCATAGGGACCGAGAGAGAATTACCGTAACTTGTACTACCAAGCTTCACTGCAATCTGCCCTCCCTTGAATTACTTCCCTCAGAGATTTTGAATACCATAGTGCAGGGAGAGGCAGCGTCTGTCTTACTCACTCGAGTAATCCCCAGGAACTGTTGAAGCAATGGCTGGCTGGCAAGGGAACCCCAAATTTCATCTCTTCTAACTCGAATTACCAGCTCGCTCAATCTGGTGTGGGCGCAACTCTGATCTCACTCTTCTTCCTCTTCTTTTTGTCTCTTCTCTGCTTCCCTACAATATTGGGGGTTAACTAGGGGCCTTGAACTGGCTAGGTAAATCTTCTATTGACTGGCACCCCCAGTCCTTAGGTTTATGAGACAGGGGTCTTTCTATGCCCCAGGCTGGCCTCCAACTCAAGATTCTCCACCTCGGTCTCGAGAGTGCTGGGTTGCGGCCATGAACTATCATATTTCTCCAGTTTTCTTGCTTCTTTATTGGGAACAGAGAATTAACAGAGAACAATCAGGTTTTCCCAACGGCCATTTTATTAAACAATTTATCCCAGTCGTCTTGTACTTGTGTTTTGGAGTTGGTGTGCATGTTCATACGTGTGGGAGGTGCACATGTAAGTGTGGAGGTCAGAGATCAGCCTTCAGCGTCCAACCTGAGGACCCGTTCACCTCATTAGTTAGTTGTCTGTTGGTTGGTTGATTGGTTGGTTTTGAGACAGGATTTCTGTCTAGGACTGGATCTCATCAGTTCGCATAACCTGGCTGGCCAGTGATCTCCAAGAGTTTGCCCGCCTCGGCCTCCTCAGCTTGAGATCGCAAGTACACACCCCTGTGCCCAGCTCTTTACCTCCTCAGTGCTAGGGGCTGAACTCAGGTCCTAATACTTGTGAGGCAAGGGTCTTAGCAACTGAGCTGTCTTCCCAGGTCAGCATTCGTGGATTTGAATCCCTTTATACAAGATGATTTTCTTAGAAACAAACAGGAAGATAGACAGTGATAGAGTCCAGTGGAATGGTATGGGCCCAACATATACAAGACCACATCAAAAAATACATTTTGGTTGGTTTGGGGTTTTTTTGTTGTTTTTTTTTTTTTTTTCAAAATAGAGATTCCATAGAGTTTCGAAATCGAATGAGATCTGAGCCATGGGGCTTTTCCCATGCATCCTGCAAACGCACCTTTTACTCAGCTCTGCATCAGTCAAGGTCTCCTGTCTTAGTGATGTCCCAGCCAGCCATGTGGAGCTCTGAGTCTCTCCCTGGAGCTGGACCTCCCTACTCACATGTGCATTCATTGGCTCCCACGCTCACTAGAAACATGTTATAATAGAGCAGAACCTTCTCCAATACCCAAGGCAGATTCTCCACATCATCCCGGAAGCTGATGCTGTAGGTCCAGGGAAGAAGCCGAGAATCGGCCTTTTAACAAACTTCCTGTGACTGACTAAATTCTACTTCCTCCAGATCTTATATTTGCATCCTAATGGCTAGTGTGATGGTATTGGAGCTGGTGCGTATGTGTGTGTGTGTGTGTGTGTGTGTGTGTGTGTGTGTGTGTGTGTAGTATGTGTATATCGGGGGAGTGGGGAGGGTTACCTTTAGTTGAGGTCAGAGAGGACTTCACAGAGGGATTAATGTAGGCTTCTTTCTCTCTTGATTCTGAATCCCTCAAACGACACCACGCAAAGACTTAAGCAGGAGGCAAAGGAAGCCTCAGAGCTCACACGGTGACACAGCTGCCACATTGCTCTCTGCACTGTAGAACTACACAGACCCGCTGCCTACTTTCTAGCTGGCCCACTCGATTCTAATGTAAAATACCTAAGCTGAGGCTCTGAACCTGCTCTCCTGACCCTAATCTGAACCCTGCCCCCATTCCGCTTCCCAGGCTGCAAACTGAGTTTTCCTCTTGCTTGGACTCTTTCGGCCTTCTGGACAGACTTCTGATGTTGATGACCTTCTATTCCTCCTCAGGACATGGGGGCCAGACGTGTGTCCCACAGCAGTTGTTAGGAAACGCTTGTCGAGGACATGGCCGAATGCCTGCAGGAACAGGTGAGCTGGTAAATAAATGTAGCATCACACGGAACACTTACTCGCCTTTCCACTCTCCCCAGTCTGTCCAGTTCTCACTGGAGAAAGCAGCGACTGGCTAGCCAAGATGGCTTCCAGGCATCCTATCTTTGAGGGACTCTGTCAGCCTTTGCCTTGGAGTTGAAAGCCCAGTGGGAGAAGATGCTCCACGAACCGCACCTCTGGATATGGACTAAGGGTCAGAGATGTCTGCAAAAGCCCTCTGCGAGTGTGGCTTCTCTACAGATGGCGTAGTCCTTGCCTGCAGGTGGCCCTGATATCTTGAGTAAGGGAACAGCGATGGGACAGATGGGCTTGCTCTTCTCTCCAGGGAAGCCTCGAGCTGGGGATTGGGGTGTGAGGGAAGTGAGGAGGGTGTGGGGGGTATGGGCGGTAAGTTTGGGATTCTGATACAATGACCCTCTTCATTTTTTTCTCTTCTCAAGTCTGAAAAAAGGCAAGACTTTCCCAGGCTTAGTCAGCACCTTAACCTGCTACCCTTCCTGAGGTAAGCAGGGAGACAATGGGCAGGTTAGGTGTTTAATACAGCATGATGTAAGCTGTGCTCCTGTTGAAAGACACCCTAACAAACAGTGCAAGCTGACACCCTGAGAACAGCTCAGGCTGTGAGGTCATGTGGTGCGACAGGTAGGCCCTTCTGTTTCCTCAGCCCTGACATCTGATGCCCCACTAGTTATTCAATAACCAGAAACAGGGCTGGTCCTCCAGATCCCTGAATCTCCGTGGGGAGGGAGGGAGGGGAAGAGGGAGGGAGGGAGAGGGAGCAACCTGCTTCCCGTCTGGCAGTCTGTGGGTTTGATCAAGGGCACCCAAGGAGAGCTAGTGTTGGAAACCTGTCCCCAGGAGGATGGGCGGGTGCAGCAGCACATGAGAAAGGTCTCCAGAGGAACCACATCGGCAGGGAAAGGGTATTCTGAGTTCTGTGTAACCCAGACAGCTAGGCCTGGATCCCTGAGGAGAAGGCAAACCCCCAGACTTCCAGTTGTATGCCACATATATGAACCAGCCTGCCAAGATTTAACAATTTAAAAATGTGAGCTAGCTTGATAAGACACTGTAATTACTACGTCAAAAAAAGTAAGTCCAAGTCTGGCAGTGGTGATGCCTTTAAGCCTAGGCAGAGCCAGGCAGATCTCTGTGAGTTTGAAGCCCGCCTGATCTGTTCCCAGACAGCCAGAGCTACACAGAGAAACCCTGTCTCGAAACAAAACAAAAAAGTCTAAGGAAACATTTTCTTTCTAATACACCTCCAGCATTCTCCTAACAACTACGAGAAGCTACCATGTTCCCGCCCCTAATGACTTAACTGTCCTCATAGCTGTTGTGGAGTGCCTCACACTGAACCGTGTCTCAAGAGTCCAAAATCAAGGTGTCCGTCGGGCTGTGCTCTGCCTAGAGCCCCACAGGAGAATCCAGATGGCCTCTTCCTCTCTGACGGTGACCAGCAATCTGTGGTCAGAAGACGGGCAGTTCTAGCTTCTCTCCCCATTGTCCTATGACTAGGTAGAAAAGATGGTGAGATTGCAAGGTAGCTGGCTATCAGGGAGTTTATCTAGTTCCTAGTCCCTCATCGTGCCCTGCCCCCTTCAACACCCTCGCCTAGTGCGTAGACATTTGCTAGCTTTGTGATACCAGCCCTATTGTCTCAGGGCCCATTCTGTTTCCTTAAGGATTTTTACCTGAACTGGCTACATCTGCAGTGACTGTTTTCAAATGAGGCCACTGAGGATAAGGAATGAAGATCATTGTCAGCGACACCATTCAACCCGCAACGCGTGACGCACCCCAGCTAGAATCAGACCAGAAGAGCACGGCGCACCTCCACACAGCCCTCATCAACCTCCCATGTTAGCAAAGCCAATTCTGCCGTCCCGAGAGGGGAGCAAGCCATTCGTTGGCCTGTCCTTTCAGAATGATTTGGTGTACCCTAGATATACCAGCTGTGGGTGGCCCGTGTCCCTTGGGGGAGAATATTAAAAGACAATGTCATTTGGGAATTCTTTTTTTTCCTACTGAATGCAGGGGACATCTGGGTAGTTTGGGCAAGCCTTCATGTGCACTATATCCCACACACTCGTGTATGAGTTTATGATGCAATACTCCTCAGTAAGAGGAAAACCGAACTGAAATGATTAAAGAAACGTGCTATAGGGAAACAGACTTTTTATTACCATGGAGTTAGGATGGTAGAGGAGAGACTCTCAAGCTGCAGAGGTCTTGTTTGTTTGTTTGTTTGTTTGTTTGTTTTTGAATGTGTCTTAATTGGGGATTTTCTAATTTCAACATGAAAATCAGTGAGGTATGGGCCGGAGTGCAGCTCAGACGAGGGCATTTGCATAGCGTGTGCAAAACCATGGATGGCTTCAGTCCCCTGCACCAAAATCCTGCGAGGACATATGCAGCAAGTACATAGCCACAAGATTGCTAGTGGATGAGAGGACTTGCAAGAGCGACCCCTGCTCAGCACCTCCTCTGGGCCCTCACCCATCCTGGCCAGGAGGAGACTCCCCCAGACGCGATTAAAAAAGAAACAGTAGGCTACTGTGTCAGGCACTTTTCGGTCACTGGGACCAAAACACCTGAGAAAACAATTTAGAAGAGCAAAGATTGACTTGGGCTCAGTGTCAGAAGACTCGGTCCACTGTGGCGGGGAAGGTGTGATATCACAGCAGCCAGGGAGCCAAGATAGGGACTCAGTACCAGGCCAGGGCTCCACGGACCCGCCCTCAGTGACTGCATTCACCTCATTAGGCCCCACCTTCCACCTTTACGGTCTCTCAGGTCTCTCAATAAAGGCATCGTGTTGATCCATTCGTCAGATCGGAACCCTCTTGATCTAACTCTCTCTGGAAGCAAATCACAGACACCCTCAGAGGTAGGCTATAGGCACTCAGAGATGTGCTTAACCAACCTGCTGGGCCTTTCTCAATCCTGACAAGTTGACAGTCTACCAGTTTCTACCTCTCCTGGTGGTGTCAGCTTCATCAGAGGCGTGCACAGGGACAGAGTGTGCAGTGGCTCTGGAACCTACTTCCTCTCTCATTTCCTTTGTAAAATTTACCGCACTCTCATTCTTAGGGTAACGCAGAAAAGGTGGGCAGTGAGATGGCTCGGCAGATAAAAAGGCTCAGGCACTTGCCAACAAACCTAACAACCCAAGGCCCGACCCCAGAATCAACACGGTCGAAAGGGAAACTGACGTTTTCAAGTTGCACACATGTACAAGCATACGTACACAAAATGCAGTGTTGTTTACACAGAGAGGGAGAGATGGCTGAGCAGTTCGGAGCACTCATTGCTCTTCCAGAGGACCAGGGTTCGGTTCCCAGCATCCACATAGGAGCTCACAGCCATCTGCAACTCCGGTATTAAGGGGTCGGACACCCTCTTGTAGCTTCCTTGGGTATCAAACACACACATGGTACACTGGATGGATGGATGGATGGATGGATGGATGGATGGAAGGATGGATGGATGGATGGATGGATGGCTGAGTGAGTGGGTGGGTGGGTGGATAGATGGATGGATGGGTGGGTGGGTGAGTGGGTGGGTGGGTGAATGAGTAAGAGTGGGACAAGGAGATAGGTGGATGGATGGATGGATGGATGGATGGATGGATGGATGGATGGGTGGGGAGGTAGAGGGATGGGCAGGTGGATGGATGGATGGATGGATGGACGGACGGATGGATGGATGGATGAGTGGATGGATGGATGGATAGATGGACGGACGGATGGATGGATGGATGAGTGGGTGGGTGGATAGATGGATGGATGGGTGGGTGGGTAGGTGAGTGGGTGAGTGGATAGATGGATGGGTGGATAGATGGATGGGTAGGTAGATGGATGGATAGATGATGGATAGATGGATGGATGGATGGATGGATGGATGAGAGGGTGGGTGGGTGGATAGATGGATGGATGGGTGGGTGGGTGAGTGGGTGAGTGGATAGATGGATGGGTGGATAGATGGATGGGTAGGTAGATGGATGGATGGATGGATGAATGGATCTCCCAGATCTCCCTTGGCAACCAGACTAACTACCCTCCCCTGATGCCCTCATTCTTCCCCAGCATTGCCCTGGTGGAGGGAGATGTCATACAAATCCCACCCTAAGCCCTAAGCACTTCTTGGAATTCTGTCCACCCCATTGCCAGTCCCAGGAGGCCAGGAAGGGACTTTCATGGCTTTTCCTGGCTCAGCGCTACCACAGAGGTGAGCTTCAGACGCTGCCTCCACTCAGAAGCTTCCTGGCTCTGCTACTCTGACAGAAACACCTGGGACTGACTCCTCTCCCAGAGCCACCCTACAGTCTCTCTCCCGAAGAGGAAAAGAACCCCAAACAATCAAGAGTCATGAGTCAAGAGTCATTGACAGTGGGTTCTTCCATTTGCTTTTTGTTATTGGTCCTTTGTTTCCTGAGACATGGTTTCTCTATGTAGCCCTGGCTGTCCTCGATCTCACTCTGTAAACCAGGCTGACCTTGAACTCAGAGATCCACCTGCCTCTGTCTCCCGAGTGCTGGGATCACCTTCACACCTGACCCCATTTAAAAAAAAAAATCTGTAAAATTGTTATTAGGCTCAGGAGCAGGGGTGGGGGAGTACGTAGAATTCTGAAATGAAACAAACTCCAACAGTGTCTTCAGCCGACACACGCCATTTAAAACTTCACACCAAGTATCAGTGTCCTTGGTACAACCAACTTACTCCTGGAAGAAACTATCCAAGGAGGCAGACTCTTTGTGAAATGGCCAGCATACCTGAAGTACACTGACCCCTGAACCCCCAGCCATCCAAATGGCTCGGTCAACCCTCGCCGCACAGTTCACGAGCGTAGGCTGTGGAGTCACTGGAAGGTAGCAGGTTATAGAAGTCTCCAGAGGGTGGTGCCTAGGGAGACGTGACAGTGATGTGTGTATTCAGGACATCTACGCTGAAGGCAGGGGTCTGCAGACGGCAAGCAGACTTGGGACTTATCTCTTCATTATTCTTGAGCCTGCTTCAATAGCTATAAATTATGGTCTTGCTTGACATTCATTCAACCAACCCTGTCACATAATGGCGCACACACACATATGCCAGGCTTCTCAAGTAGTTGTAGAGTTCATCAGACAATTAGAGGTCAGGAGGGGGTCGGTTAAATGGCCATCATATATAAACAATGTCTCTACTGTGAGGCCCCATGCCATGTGGTGTGTGGCCTTTAGATTCTCAGCAAGCTCCTTCCTCGAGTTTCTTCTTCTCTGATTTCCTATCAAAACAATGTAATTAGCTCTCATATTTTATAAGGTCATTCCTCACACTATTTGTTCAATGACTAAATTGGCACCTGTAAGCAAAGAGACATTTTTTTTGTGTGTGTCTTCCTTTAAAACTAAAACCAAACCGAAGGAAGAAAAATTAAAAATCCAAATAAATAAATAAATGAGTGAATGGTTCCACCTTTGCTTTTGCACTTTGTGGAGCCAAGCTCATAGTAGGTATCTTAGCTAGGGTTTTACTGCTGTGAGCAGACACCATGACCAAGGCAAGTCTTATAAAGGAGAACATTTAATCGGGGCTGCTTACAGGTTCAGAGGCTCAGTCCAGTATCATCAGGGCGGGAGCACGGCAGCATCCAGGTAGGTATGGTGCAGGAGGAGCTGAGAGTTCTACATTTTCATCTGAAGGCTGCTAGCAGAACACTGACTGGCAAGCTGCTCAGACGAGGAGGGTCTTGCCTCCAAAGAATTCTTTTTTTGTTGTTTTGGGGTGTTTTGTTTTGTTTTTTTGTTTGTTTATTTGTTTGTCTTTTTTGTTTGGTTTGTTTTGGTTTTTTAGGACAAGATTTCTCTGTGTAACAAACTCAGAGATCCTCCTGCCTCTGCGTCTGCCTCTGTGCCCCTCTGCCTCTGCCCTCTGGCCTTTGCCCTCTGGCCTCTGGCCTTTGCCCTTTGGCCTCTGGCCTTTGCCTCTGCCTCTGCCTCCTCTGCCTCCCCAATGCTGGGACTAAAGGTATGTGCCACTGCTCAGCCTAAGAATTCTGAAAACAGAATTTAAAAATGCTTCTGAATTAGTTTTGCCATGTCCCAACATGTCAGTATCCTCTGTGACACTCTGGGGTCTACTGTGACTGGCCTCAAATTGCATCCCTCTCTGGTCCTGGCACAAGAACTCTAGGGTCTATTAGACATCTTGTGTCATTGAGCAGGTGCTCAGCTTCCTGATATCTTCTTAGTCACAACAGTAACACAAAGGGAGAGGTGATTTGGGTGACCAGTTTAAGAGACAGAATGTTTTCATTCATTCATTCATTCATTCATTCATTCATTCTCTCTCTCTCTCTCTCTCTCTCTCTCTCTCTCTCGTGTGTGTGTGTGTGTGTGTGTGTGTGTGTGTGTGTGTGTGTCTTCTTTTGGTGATAAAAGCTGAAGCCAATTGAAATTGATAGTTCAGTTCTGTGTTCTTCAAGCAAGGACCAGAGATCATGTAAAATATGCTTCTGAAAGGAAAAAAAAAAAGTCTTTTTCTAAATCTAATCTTGCCTCAATAAAAACGACATATGTCACTGTGATGGCACAGGAGAAAGGCTTGAGAGCTGCTGGCAGCGGCTCAGAGGTCAGGGGTTGCCGCGGCTGCACTGCATTCCCACGGGAAAGGTGGCGGGGAGTGCTGCCTTCCAGGTGAGCAGCTGAAGGCTGTCAGGTGCGGGAGGCCTGACAAAGCTCCCCTCAAACCTTCCTCAGCGCCGCTGGTCCCCTCACACCTGCTCTCCCACCTGCCTCCGTCCCAAGGAATGCTGGGATCTGTTCTTTCTTCCAGCCGGCTGATTTTGAGGGAGCGACAAGACACCAGCCAACCTGGGCAGTCTCGGCAAGTTTCCCTTCGAGGCACAGACCCAAGACAAGCAGGGTGGCAGCCAGTGTTCCAGTCCCACTCGAGCGTGGCACCTCTACATGGTCAGAGCCAAGGACAGCAATAGAAAGAGCAGGTAGCCCACCCCACAGCCGGCTGTGCTGAGTGGGAGCGAACGCAGTCCTGGGGGCCGACCTCCACAGCAGCTTGGTTTGCCTTCTGTGACTGCCCACGGGCAGTCCTGGAGTAGGCTTATGGGAGTTAGGACTCAGAGGCTGCAGACAGAGGGGCCACTTTTCAGAATACGTACTTTTGTATATTGAAAACTTCTAAATAGGTGCGCTCAATTTCAATTTCATCCCAGTACACACAGTCGCTCCTCCCCACCTGTCCCCGTGTCGTCCCCCCCACCCCCCCCCACCCCCCCATCCCCCCGGTCCAGAGTACAAAGTGCCACAGTGAAAGGAAACGGGGAAATTGCGTTTTACTTAAAGGGTTGGGCAGAGGGAGAGGCAAAGATAGGGGTTTTATATTAAAGGAACGATGAATCCGCATGAAGTATAAAGCAAAATGTGGAGGTTATGGAAGGTTTCAATGACGGGCAATAGAGAGTTAAGGAGCCTGCTACAGCCCCACACCAGGAGGGAGGGCAGAGGCCTCATGTCCGGCCACCTGGGAGAGCTGCTGCCATGATCAGTTTACTTTTCTTGTACAAACCAGTCCAGTCCCTTTCCGGCTACCATTCTGGTCCAAGCCATCTACGCCTCTACCCAAATTAGTGCTGCCATGGTCTCCTTGCCTTCATCTCTGTCTACCTCAGAGCAACCAGAGAGATTCTTTAAAGAGCTGAACGGGGTTGGAGAGATGGCTCAGCGCCTGAGAGCAATGGCTGCTCTTCCAGTGGACCTGAGTTCAGTTCTAACACCCCAGTGCCAGTTCACAACTGTCTGTAACCTCAGTGCCAGGAGATGTAAGGACACCGTGCACCCATGTGGTACACAGACACACATTCAGACAAAACACCCATACATAGGATGATGATGGTGATGGTGATGATGATGATGGTGATGATGATGGTGATGATGAGGATGGTGATGGTGATGGTGATGATGGTGGTGGTGATGATGATGGTGATGATGGTGGTGATGATGATGGTGATGATGATGGTGGTGGTAGTGATGATGATATAAGCTGAAGCAGGCTGATACACATTTTTTTTAAAGGTTCTGAATTCTATCCCCAGCACTGAAAACACAAAACAAAAACCTTCTGAGGAGGCAGCAGGGCTGAGGGCTTACTCCCTGATCTCTCTCCCTCCCTGCTAGTCCACCAGGGCTTCCTGAGGGTTTTAGAGCTTGCAGGCAAAGTCCTGCCTCTGCACCTGCTCATTCTAGAGAGCTGTTCCCCGGGTGGTGATGGAAGACCTTCTCTATGAGGCCTTTCCAGAGCACATGGCTTGATTCCGCAGCCCCCCACCCCATGCCCCCGCCTGATTTCTCTGTCTAGTCCCTATAATCCTTTAATGGCATGATTCTCCATCACCCTACAGGCTCTCCTAGATCAAATGTCCTTTCCGACCCCATGTTCAGGCGGGTTTCCATAATTCTACACTGATTTTTTTTTCCCCCAAGCCTCCCTGGAATAAAGACATGGGATTCTGGTGTATCCTAGGCTCAGTCTGTAAAGTGCCTGCTATGCAAGCATGTTGACCTGACTTGGGGTACCTATCACCCATGTAAAAAGCCTGTATAAACCTATAATCCCAGGACCGGGAGGCAGAGACAGAAGGGTCCCAGAGGCTCACTGATGATCCAGTCTAGCTGAGCTGTTAACACTCCAGTTCAGTGAGAGACCCTGTCTCAAAAAAATACCGCTGAGAGCCGTGGAGAATGATCACCCAACACTGACCTTTAAAACACACAGAGTAAAGAAAAAGACTAGAATCTCTTGCAGACAAGTGGCAAGTTGCTATGATTGTACAAGTCATGGGAACCGGGTGAAAAGTTGCCTGAAATCTACCCACGAGTGAATGGAGAAAATCTGTGACACTCAGGACCCCCAGTCTGGGGTGTTCCACACAACATTGTTTTGAGCAAGAAAACAGCAGGCTCCACACAGGGGTGAGTTCCTAAGAGTCCGGTTATTCCTCCGTTTTTGGTCAAAGCCCTTGGCATGTGTGGGTGTTATTGTATCTCCCCCCTTCGTTTATTGTCTCAAGGCAAACACCTGTGATTCCTAAATGCCTTAAGAGTGAATCAGTATCCGCCTGTTCAAACCAGCAGAGGCCACATCAAACAATAGCCCAGAAGCCAGCATTAATCATTAAATAGGCATATAGATGAGTACACAAGCAAGGGAGCCATTTTCCACCTCTCCCTCTCTCCCCCTCCCTTTCTCTCTTTCTCTCCCCTTCCCTCTCCCCCTGCCCCTCCTCAAGTTAACAAAGCCTAAGTTTTGCCTTTGACCTGTTCCTTAAAATAACGTCACCTTCCTAAGCATTCGAGACGTGTCGAGTTCAAGGCTCACGGGGCGATATTCAGGTGGGAGGCCTTCCTTCCTGGAGGCCTCTGCCAGCTATGGAACAATGGCCTGAGATTTGCACAGAACACCTGACTTCTTAATATTCACCCACCAAAGGGAAATGTACCTTCTCAGCCAGGGCTGGCAGATACAAGCGGCTGAGGTAGGATTACTGCGCTGTAGCCACACCAGGGAGCAAACTGACCCACGGGGATGGCGATGTCCAGAGAACATCGGCGCTATCGAAGACAAAACCAAGTCCAGCGGATCACGCTGAAAGTACAGTTGTCAGTGAGCCTCTCCCTCCTTTCCTCCTGTCCCATGTGCTGAATTAAAGCTTCTTGGTTAAAAAATTGGGGCTCAAGCTTGACATGGGGGTCACACGTCTATAACCCTTCCAGTTGAGGAGTAGAAGGCGGAAGGATCCAAAGTCCAAGGCCAGTTTGGACCCTACCACAACGACGACCACGACGACGACGGCGACGAAACTGGAGCTCATCCCGTGAGGGACCGTGTATGGACGGCATCACCTCCCCCAGGTGTCAAACACGAATCACGTCTCATTTCTCTTCGGAAGGCCTCTAGATGGCTGAATGAACAATCTAGTACAGCCAGAGGCCACAGGAACAAGAACAATCATGTGTCCCAGGTTATGCCGGTCTCGCTGACTACTACGAACAGCACTGCCTCTTGTCCCCGGTGTGCCCCAGCTGAACCCACCCACACAGACGAGGAGCGAGCCAGAAAGGTCTTAGATGTTTATCTTTTCCACCAATCCTACTTACTTTTGTAAGTAAGTCTGGGACTTTTTGTTTCTTTGAGCGCTCTTCTGGAGTCCTGGGTCCCCTGTGCCCTTGAGCTGGGCAAAGTGGGAGAAGGGCACCCCATACCCTGGCGCACATTTTTTTCAGACACTCTTGGTGCCATGCATATGATTCTGCTCTGTGAGCCAGGACTCACTGCAAGGAAGTCAAGGTCACACCAAGCTCTGTACCCTTTCTGCCAGCAAATAAAGGCTAGCCAAAATGTGTGGGCAGCAAGAAGCTCCTCCCTGGAAAGGAAAGCAGAGTGGATCAATTTCAAAGCTTTCTCCTGGCCGCGGAGCTGTGATTCATTTCACCAGGTTGAAGCTTCCGTTCTGTCAAATATGGGCATGGACCAACTTATACAGTGCTTTCCCATCTATTTCTTTGAAAATATTAACATTCCATGAATATTTTAGATGAACAAAAGTACTTTACTTTTCAGAAATACACATAAAGAAAAAATACAAGCATCTAAACATGTATATTATGTTTGCAAGTTATTTAAGTATCATATATACCAACATATATACATGCATATATTACATATATTAACATATGCCAATACATACTACATATATCTATAATGCCTATATTACATACACGTGTATATATATTATATATATGATGAATTATACATAACATAGGTATTATATATGTTTTATATATGAATACATGTTAATATACTATATATAAATAGATAATATATCATATAGATAAATATGTTTAAATATAATATGTAGTATATTATATTTTATATATTTATATAGAAATACAAATTTATATACAGTTGTATATTTTCTATACTTATATGTATATATATGTGTGTGTGTGTATATATATATATATATATATATATATATATATATGAAAATTGAGGGTCTGAATTGCTATGTCACACAGCTAGAAACCAAGTAAGTTCCAGCTTAAACTCAGGCAGTCTGGTTCCTAAGAAGCCTGCCTTGTAGATACTCTGCTTTCCCATCTTCCCTGAGCACACGCATGGTCTCTGCTCAACATTCCTAATGCAAGTAATCATCAGGTCAATCAAACCTCAGCTGGAGATGGCTTGCCACTCCCAGAGGAAGGCTCCATTTAAATAGCAGGACATTGCCCCTATGACTTTACAGCCCCCTTTATCACTCAGCACCATAAAACCACAGGTGTGTTGGGCTGCTCTATAAAAACAGGTGTTTTGTGTGCTCAGTCACACTTAACCCAGTGTGTCGGAATATGATTACTATTTACTTCTGGACTGCACAGAATCTCCCATGAGGAGCTGGCAGGAAGAGAGAAGCAGGAGGCCAGGGGAGGCAAGAAGTAAGGCCTCACTTCCGAGGCGTTTGCTGCCCTTGTACATGGCCTGGGTGAGGGCCCGTCAGGGTCCCCTGTCCCAGCAGCCTTCCTCATTTTCTCTGCCAGTCTTCTGAAGGATACATGGCCTTCCTACTGGCTCCTTTACCCCTTCTATCTGCTTGCGATGACAGGACCTGCCTGCTTAAACCTTACTTATTAACTTTGCACAGATATGGCAGGCTGCGATTACAGGAGAATTGTTTGGGAGTGCAGTATCTCGCTTCTTCCCACGTACCTTACCCTGGGAATTGCACATTGCCGTGTGCTGGTGTGTGTTTAATAACCATCAATAAAGATAGGCCTGGGAAAACACGGACAGACACAGATTCCTCAAGAAAGGAGTACCCAGGAGGGTGTTGGCTGCCCATAGGTGGTCGCCAGGAGTGGTCAAAAGTAAACCCACCCCTCTGACTAAGCAGTTAAAAGTTTGGAAAATCAGGTTGGGGATTTAGCTGAGCGGTAGAGCGCTTGCCTAGCAAGCGCAAGGCCCTGGGTTCGGTCCCCAGCTCCGGGAAAAAAAAAAAAAAAAAAAAAAAAAAGTTTGGAAAATCTGTTCGGCCTGAGGCTCCCTGGACGGCCCGGACAACTTGGTCTCCTCAAGTCGAAGTCTATTCCTGCGTTTGTGATCCAGATATCAGGGTGTCTACTTTGCAGGAGCTATTTCCCAAATAACTCGTTCATTAGAGGATGAGGAGAAATGAAGAGTGGGGGTGCAGCGTGTCATAGGTAGCTTAACAGAACAGTGCTTGCCTAGGGAGCGCCCTGGTTCTGATCCTTGGCACCACAGAAAAATGATTGGGTAAATAAATAATCAAACGAACGTTCAATAAGAAACTAGAGGAAGTGGGGGAGGACATTTTTGAACTCTAAACCTGGAACGTCACCATTCCACACAGATGAATAACATTTGTACAGTGGGCAGGTATGGAAGCAACTGTCAAAAAGGTACATGACTCTGGCTCCCACATGCTAGGCGCTCAAAAGATATTTGTTGTGCAGAATTAAGCAACCAACCAGAAATGGAAAATCCTAACCTTCACTATATTGTTCAACCACAGTCAACAGTGTTCATTAGACACAAAGCAATCCAACTAGGACCCTTCCGCCAAGGGGACAGACCAGGCCAGACACCAAGTCTTTGTCTGCCCCCAACAGCAGGCCTTTGAGGGTAAATTCGGAGGGTGTGGGTCATCCGGGATAGTACTTGAACTTGAGTACTTGGTTCCTAAGTGGCCGTGGGAGCCTGTTGAGATTAAGGCCCAGCTGGATATTTGTGTGAACCACACAGTGCCTGGCAACCTCCTCCAGGAGCTAGCAACATACTTGATCAAGAGGCCTCCTGTGAGGTCAGGTCAGCCTGGCGTGCACCAGCACGTTTCCAGCGAGCTCATTTTCCATGGGCCTTCTAGGACAGCAGCCAAGATTGGCCCTGTAGCAGTTCAATCCTACAAAAGGAAGAACTCTGTTCACACATCTGAACATCCAGACATGTCCTCTCTGGAACCTCTTCTCCCAATGCTGACCCCAGAGCAGGATGTAGTCTCTCTGTCCCATTCCCTGTCGCCATTCCCTTCCATTCCATGAGATTTGATCTATGACTAGTGCTACAGACCACACAGAGCAGACGATTAACCACTGAGAAAGGACACAAGTTCCAGAATTTCTTTCCAAATTCCCCTCAATGGGGAAGCCAGTGTCACTTTCTGAGGTCTTCCAAGGTTGACTGTAGCAGACACTTGTAACATCTTCCTGGATTCTCTTCCTGAACTGGTCTCAGAGTTCAACATCCCAGAGGAAAACACAGTTTATACACACGCGTCATCTCTCAGCAACTTGGGAAATCATTTTTTGTCTTACCCATCCCTCCGATGAGTGTGACATTGGCTCAAAGTTCAAGCAAGGTCTCTGTGTTCTATTCCCCAAAGTCATGTGTTCTGCTCCAGAGAGAAAAACTTAGCATCTGAAGGTTCAGATTCAGGGGAGAGAACTATTCTCTCTCCCAATCTTCCCTTTCCAGCAATGGTTCTCACCCTTCTAATGCTGTGACCCTTTAATACAGTTCCTTGAGTTGAGGTAACTCCTAACCAACAAATTATTTCATTGCTACCTCATAACTGCAATTTTGCTACTGTTATGAATCATCATATAAAATATGCAGGACGTCTGATACACAACCCCGAGAAAAGGGCAGGTTGACCCCTACAGGAGTCTTGATCCGCAGGTTGGAGACCATTGTTTTAGTGCTTAAAGAGAGAAGGGCCATGTGGCTCCGCTTAACGTGGATGACTGGGAAGGGCCCGCCTGCCTGTTCTTGTGCCCCTACAAAAGCTTTCCTGTCTCCTGCAACTGAGAAGTCAAGATTCCTTCCCTCACAGAGAAGGGAGGGTGATAAGCAAACCTGGGCGACACACAGTACAGAAAATTCAGAGGAATGTCTGTTAAAGGAGCCATGTTTCAGAATACGGAAGGTGCTCAGTGGCAGGGACTCTTCCTCCTTGGCTGGAATACAGGGAAATGCAGACAGTGATTTGAAATGTCCTTCTCCTATAGAGATGGTAGAGCAAGCTTCTAGATTGGTAGAGCCTGAGGCTGGTCCAGGTTTTGCTACTCCTTCTCCAGAGAGGCAACCATACTTGTACAAGCCATTTCTTCCTGGTCTGTTTCCTCACTCATTACATGAATGAAGAGTCTCTTTCCTTGGTGCCCTGAGCCTATGGCTTCCTATAACCTGAGATAAACCGGGGTTGGGATTTAGCTCAGTGGTAGGCGCTTGCCTAGGAAGGCAAGGCCCTAGTTTGGTCCCCAGCTCAAAAAAAAAAAAAGAACCAAAAAAAAAAAAAAAAAAAAAAAACCTGAGATAAACCAGAGGGCGGTGAAGAGCAGAGATTGAAAATAAATGTATTAATGTATTCACCCATTTCACACACACACACACACACACACACACACACACACACACACACACACACACTGAGGTACTGGGAGTGGAACATAAGGTCTCATATATGCTAGACAAGGCCTCCGAAGACTAAGCTGTATTCTCCTTTTTGAGACAGGATCTCTCTAAGCTACCAAGGCTGGTCTTGAACTCTTTATCTCAGGTAGGTCTTGACCTTGGAGCCTTCCAGCCTCAGAGGGATGTATAGACCTGCACCATCAGGTCCAGCTTATATCATTTTTCAGTCCTGAATTTTACTCAATTGATTTTTCTGGGCAGTTCTATTTATTTCGGTTTTGAGTTTTAGAGAGACTCGTTCTGATAAGTCACCACTGGAGTGGCTTGTTTATTTGCAGATCCTGGATTTTTAGGGCCCTAGCTTCACCCCCACATTCCTAACCCTCCCAAGGCCCTTGAGCCTGTCCTCACATGCCTCAGTCATTAACCCAGCTGGAACCTTTCATGCCCTCAGTCCTGAGGTAGCATCCCATGGTGCCTGGGAATGCCTGCCTCACCCCTGAGCCTGCAAGCTTCCCTTACAAAAGTCTGACTGTGAGGTTAGGCTATTGGCTATGAACACAGCTAGGGCCTCCCCATTCGCCTGAGTGCAGCCAAGTGGGAGAGCTGAGCAGACTGTGGGCACCCCGCCCCCACCCTGCTGAGAAGGGCCTTCTTGGCAGCCACCCTCCTTCAGAGCCCATTAGGGAAGTGCACATTCCCCTGGTCTCACTGGCACCAGTGAGTGTTAGGGGGCGGGAGGAGCATTATAGGCTGTTAGCCAATGTTGAAAGCCTCTGTTTTCCACCCCCACCCGACTTCTCCTAGCACCGTCTGGGCTTGGCCAGGAATCAAGCAGACATTTTTCTTGTTCAGAAGTGGCAACTTATTTTTATCAAAGATGGAATGAAGTCCTGCAGTTGTTTCCAGGGCCTCTGCATGGCAACCAAACTCTTGTCCCAAGCATTCCTGAACCTGCTTTCCCCAGTAGACGTCTCTCCCCTTTCTCCATCTAAACACTGGCCAGGGAGCAGCTTAAGAAGATGAAGTTGCAGAAATTAAGACTCATTATTAATATGTCCCTACTTTAAAAGGCTGGCCCTGACTGGTGACTGGAACTCTGTAAATCTGCCCTAAAACAATTTGAGGACCACAGTCAGAAGAGCCTGGGCACTGGCTATGCCTCCCCCAGCCCCCAACCTTCACTCTACCCCACCCCACCTCACCCTCGCCTCAAGCCTTACATTGCTGTACATCCTCTAGCTAATCCCTTCCCTCTCTGGAGGTTAGGGTGCCCAATGGAGGCACAGACTGCCTAAACCTTTCTGGCCACAAAATCTTTGGATCTGATGAAAGTAGTGGTCTTGGGTAAGAAGGCAATGCACTTGTTCATTCGGGACGTATTTATTGGGTACCTTCTAGCATAAAGACATAGAGAGGAACAAATTCGAATTCATTTTGGAAGACTGTTCTGGTTATGAGAAGTTCTCTTTGGGGGATTCTGTGATGAGCTCCAAGACTCTTATCGAAGAAGACATCATGATGACAATGACGATGACAACGACCACGATGGCTTCAGTAAAGGATACTGAGGCCATCCGAACGCCTGCCATGAGACCAGGCCAGAGAAGCAGCCACACACGGACAGTGATCTCCAGCTTCCTTCTTGCCCCCGTGTCGCCAGGAGGCACCCACAGACAAACATGCAAGGATGCCTGGAATGTCAAATGTGTCTCTGGACACTCCCAGCTGTAAGGAGCTGGCTGCCACCCTGGAGGAAAGGCAAACGTCTCCTCTCTCCTTGGCTTTATTTTTCTCACGGTGTCTGAAAGGACCGAGATCAGGTGATATGTGTGGGACTGCTCCCAGTACAGGTGCGGGGCAGGTAGGAGGGGAGGAGAGAAATCCGCCCCGTGTGTACTCAAAGCTCTTTCAATAGCCCTACCAGGATAACTCTTGGCAAGGCAGCAACCTAGTCTCTGGCAGGCTGCAGGGAATCCGAGTGTGAGAAAGTCAGTCATGCGGAGGAGAAAGAAAAAAAGCTTTGAGTCCTCAGGCAAAATACCACCACCACCACCCCTTCCCTAGCTCTACACCAAACCCACAAAACATTCCCAAAAACCTAGGGGGAAGGGGGGAGTCTCTCCCAGGCAACAGACATTCGTTTTACGCTTTAAAAGCAAACAGGTGATAGAACAGGACAGAGAAGTCAGAGACCTCGTGGGTGATGGTTTACACTGGGAGCAGGCAACGGAGAAGCCACTGTTATGATTGATTTCTGGGTATGACACAGTGTGTAAGGTCCTGCTTTATTGACACCATACTAGAGGCAAAAAGACCTCCACTCAAAAAACAACCCCACTGATTAAGGACTCAGTTTTCCTCCTGCTTTGGGAGTAGGGAAAGATAAGACTGAAAAACATTCCAAGGGGCTTTTCAAGTCTAGAAGTCTTTCTGAATATTGAGTTCACTGCCCCCATTGGAGGGCTGACAGAACCAATTTGACAACCCTTCACTGTCCAGAGTAAGAGACAAGCCTCATCTATGGGTTCGTTTGCAAAGCAACCTTGTTCTTGAATACTTAGCAGAGTCAAGACTCTGGACCTCCGTGGTTTTTTTTTTAACCCTATGGCAAGGGAGCAGTGGGGAGGCGCAAACTTATGCAGAATGTTTGGTCACATGGGCCTCTGTCCCTCTATCTAGAAGTATGGATGTGAAGTCACTTGCTCATCCTAGCAGGGTAAATGTTCTGAAGTGACAAGTAAGCAGTTGTGATTAACTCTTTGACCCATGGGGCTGCTGGAGGCTCCACTGGGAGACCCTGAGCGACTTACTCATCCTCCACACACCTGCCACGAACCAAAAGCTGGAGAGGGAATAGAGACAGACTAGAGAAACATTAGAAGGGACGAATGGTATGCCAGGTTAGGGCATGAGGGCCTAAGAGCAGACAGCAGCCAAAGTCAGAACACCTTGTTGCAGGAGGCACTGACTCAGAAGGGTTTAGAGGGGGAACCTAGAGAGGGTAAACCCCCCCCCGCCCCCCGGAGATTCTGGGAGTGTTTTGCTGTTGTTGCTTTTTAAAAAAGGTCTTTTAAAGAAGCCTAAGAAGGTTGGGGGTACAGTAAAAAAGTGGGTAACCCCACAGGTACACCACTTGTTTACCTACAGGATTTCAAACATACAGGAAAGCCCCACTGTTTAAAAGGCAGCCCCCGATTTCGATAATCACCACTTTCCCATCTGTTTAGGACATGAAAGGGTGCTCAACCCCATTGGTCCAGGTTGCAGGGCAACAAAGAAGGCATTGTTTATATTTCTTCAAACAAGATAGGGCTCAGCCCACTCTGCAGCATACATTCTCTCTCTCTCTCTCTCTCTCTCTCTCTCTCTCACACACACACACACACACACACACACACACACACACACACACACACACAGGGCCCGCCATGGGAGCACCCCAAGGGACAAGTCAACACTGAAGTAAGGGTTTGTCTGCAAACCGTGGGGAGGGCTGTCCTGGTAAGCAGAAGAGAGGCTTAGAAGGTAAAATGGTGCTCACGCAGGGCAAACAAGTTTCTAATTCAAGTCGGTGGAGTGTGTGGTTAGTAGCCAGGCGATGTGAACCAAGCAGGTAGCATGTCAGCCTACACGTGTTACTTAAGAGCCGTCTCTACTAGTTAGTCTGATCCCCTTAGATGGCTTGTCTCCAAGCCCTGCAGTCCACACTTTCCTAGGACCATCTAAGGAGAACCCTGGTGTCTTTTCTCCACGATGAACCTTTTTTTATGGCTTTTCGATGTCTAAAGAGAAGGTTCAGAGTCCTTTATAAAGCAGGATGTCCAAAGGTCTTGTGTGGTGGTCTCAAATTTCTTGCTTGCCCCTTCACACACTCTGAATGCCCTATGACAGAAGACATCAGGTCTGTGCCTTAAACAAGATGGGTCCTCCCTTCCTCTCCTGCCCCATGACTCAGCATATTTCAACCACCTCGACCATACTTTTCTGAGGTATAGAACACAGAACCTCTCCGTCAGTAACTTTAGTAGAAGCTTAACGTATGACTAATTCTCCTACATCGATTTACTTCTGTCTACTGCCTCTTTTAAAGGCACTCCCAGGGGAATCTTCTGGGAAATCTATAGACGGCAGCCATACCACACAGATACCTGGCAAGTTCTCTAAAAGCACAGTTATGTACTACACCTGATGAAGATGTGGCTTCGTACTCTAAAGGCACCCCTCCGGATCCAAACCCCTCGCCCCCATCATCTAAGCCCCCAAAGAGGGGACAGAATCCCCAAGCATTGGCCGGAAAGCAGGGTTCTGTGCGCCCCTGCAGAAGGTTGTAGAATACTCCGTGGGAGCTGCCACTATATCTCTCATCGTGGTAATCCCAGGGTTTAACAATGTCTGGCGTTCCACCATAAAAGAGAGGGGGGCTTGCCCAAGGTCATGCAGTCAAGGAACCACCTCATCCCGGATCAGAGCTGGAGAAATCATTCACATGATCTCAGTGGGAGGTTGGGGGAGGGGAGGAAGGGACGAGCCAGTGCGCCTTGTGTGCCAGGCCTCCCGGACGCGGGAAAGACTTGGGGCGGGGATCAAACAACGCGCTGGGATCCCGAGCTGCCCGGAGTTCAGGGCGGCGGGAAAACTGAGGGGTCTGGGGTACCCGGGTAGAGGCGAGGGGCGGACGACCGGGGCAGGCAGGAGGGAGGCAGGCAGCCGCCGGGGCAGTGCGCGCCGCCCGCGCCGCCCGGCAAATCCCCCAGGGAGGCCGCCGCCAGAGCCCAGGCGCTCCCGGCCCGGCGCCCGCCACGTGGCACCCGGCGGCGGCGGCGGCGACTCCTCCCGGCGCGCGGCCCCGGCCAGCCGGCAGCACGCAGCCGCCCGTCTCTTCCCAGCCGTCCGCCGGCGGCCTCCTGGACTCAGCGAAGGACCCGGGGAAGGGGCGGGCGGCCGCGAAGACGCTGTGACCGCAAGCCGCTGAGCGGAGGCAGGAGGCTGACCCGGCCGCTTCCTAAGTGCGGTCAGGCATCTCGTGACCGCGGCGGGCGCCCGGGCCCCTCCCCCGCCGCAGTCGCCGGGGAGGTTTCGGCCTCGCTCAAATCCCCAAGCCGGGAGTCCGGGCGGGCTGGGGGTGGGAAGAAGGGGGGGACACGAATTCCCCGATCGCCACTCCTGGGCGTGCGCTCCCCGCCCGGAAGGGCTGACCTTGGCCAGGGCGGGGGAAGGGAGGCCAGCGCGGGGGCTCAGCTTTCAGACCGCCGCCCCCACGGATTCCTGGCTCGTCCCGGCCGGAGGAGGGGGCCCCGGACACACGGACACACACACAGGCACACACACGCACGCACACACCCCACACGCAGCGCGCGCCAATGAGCCCGGGCCAGGCGCAGGGGGCGGGGTTTTCCCAGGCTCGAGCACAGCAGCTGCTATTTACCTTCTTGGCTTCTCCCGGGGACTAGAGGCGGCCCCCGCTCCCGGCCGCCCGCCGCCGGCCCCCGCCTCCCTGCCCCCGGGGCGCGCGCACACACACTCACACACGCACGCACACACACATCCTCTGGGCCCCGGCCGCAGCCGCGGCGGCAATAAAACATCCTGGCACGTGCTCCGACTCCAGGCGCGCCCTCGCCGGCCGGCTGATGTCAAACTGCAGCTCGGCTGGTGGAGCTCTTAAAGGGCTCGCGCGCCGGGCGCCGAGGCCGCCTTGGCCGCCCGCGGGGTGAGGAGGAGAGAGGACCGACTCCCATGTCTCAGGTCTCTCCCCACTGCCAACTGGGAGCCTGAAGAGGTAGAGAGTGGCGGAGGAGCGAGCGCGCCCCTCCTGTGGCATTGCTATCAAAGCCCCCCTTGTTCATTTTTTTTTTCATTTGAAATTCCATTTCCTTTCTGCCCAGTAGGAAATTATTCTGATTGTTTCCTGGAGAAGCGTGAGGTCTAAAGCTGCAATTCCAGGAGAGGAATGAACGGGCTGGATAGGAGACAGGCACCCAAAAGGCACCTTGCTCCGAAAACCCTGCCTGTGAAGGCATTTGGGGGGAGGATAAGGGAGTATTTGGGTTTTTTGGGGGGGGGTATTGCCCCCCCGCCCCACATGAGCAGTTTTCACTCCACTAAACATCCAGAGTTCGAACAGGAATTCATGAAGACAGAAATTTAATCACTTAATTTTGGCCTATATCTTCTCAAAATGTTTTTCAAACGAACTTATTATACAAAGTAGCTATATTGCTTGTAGGAAGAAAAACAAAAACCAAAGATGTGGCCACAAAAGAAACAGACCAGACTAAAACCAAGACGGAAAAAAAAAAAAAATCCTCTAAAGCAAAGCCCAGAGGAGTTAGCAAAGGGTTAAAATCCTTTTGATTGACGTTGTAGCCTCCGGTGCCCTGGGCTCAGGCGCGCGCCATTGGCCGCCAGACCTTGTGCCTGGCGGCCAATGGGGGGGCGCAGTCCACGAGCGGTGCCGCGTGTCTCTTCCTCCCATTGGCTGAAAGTTACTGTGGGAAAGAAAGTTTGGGAAGTTTCACACGAGCCGTTCGCGTGCAGTCCCAGATATATATAGAGGCCGCCAGGGCCTGCGGATCACACAGGATCTGGAGCTGGTGCTGATAACAGCGGAATCCCCCGTCTACCTCTCTCCTTGGTCCTGGAATAGCGCTACCGATCACAAAGTAGCCCTAAGACATAATAAACCCTCAACTGCTCCGTAGTTTTTCTTATGAAAGCCAAGTAAAGGAGACGTAAGCAAAAAAATATTTTTTTTGCGTGAAGGATTCCAAAAATAAAATTCTCTGGGGACTGAGAAGAAAGAAAAAAAAGGAAAATGCCAGCTGATATAATGGAGAAAAATTCCTCGTCCCCGGTGGCTGCTACCCCAGCCAGTGTCAACACGACACCGGACAAACCAAAGACAGCCTCTGAGCACAGAAAGGTAAGACAGTACCTGCATCTCTCTAATGGCCCTAGAAATTAAATGGGGTGCGCGCAATGGGGTTCCTTTTACTTTTCTCTTAAAACCTCGGGGTGAAATGGCAGATCCCGTGGGAACTCAGGACCTCTTTTCCCCCCTTTGCAGTCATCAAAGCCTATCATGGAGAAGAGGCGCCGGGCAAGAATAAATGAAAGTTTGAGCCAACTGAAAACACTGATTTTGGATGCACTTAAGAAAGATGTAAGTGAGCAATGCATTTTTTTAAATGAAATTACGAATGTAATGGCATTTCCCAGGCACAAAGAGCTAAACTCTTTGCCTGCTGTGTGTGGATCTTACCCCGCCAGCACTGCGTTCCCACAGGCGGGAGAGAGGCCGCAGGACCCTGGGATGTGGGACATGCGGGTGGGGACCTTCAGAACTCGGAGGCAGCTGACAAGGGGGTCTCACTTTCATCCCTTGTTTCCCCTGCGCAGAGCTCCCGGCATTCCAAGCTGGAGAAGGCAGACATTCTGGAAATGACAGTGAAGCACCTCCGGAACCTGCAGCGGGCGCAGATGACCGGTGAGGACCGCGCGTGCGTCCCCTCTCTGCGGGTGTCCCTCTCGGCCCGCGCTGATTTCTTCCAGACTTCCGCCCGCGGTTGTGAGAGGCATTCAGCTACATTTTACTGCCTTGGCTCACTCCGCGTTCCCACGGTCTGGGTCTTATTTATAGCCACAACTCCCAAGTTGTTACTGCTCCGGAAATGGAGGGAGAGGTTGTAGCCGAGAAGGGTGGTGGGCAGCTTGGCTGTGGTGGAAGCCGGTGAGGGCGAAAGGACGTAGGACTGAGGCAGTTTGAGGCTGGATAGAAGGTAGGGGTCAGTGGCTTAGCACCGGTCCAACCCCTGCCGCAGGAGGGGAAGTGGGGTTTGGAAGGCGCCTTGGGTGGCATTGCCCAAGGTCAGGTCGCGCGCGGGACTAGGGGTGGCAGATCTGGAGCTGAGATCGGTTTAGATGGAGGGAGTGTCCTGGCTTCTGTCCCCAACCTAGGGAGAAGGAGCTGGCTGTTCTTAGCCTACCCCACCCTCCCAACCCCAGGTGGTTCCGGAGGCGCGCGGCGGGGACCTCCCAGGGCCGGAGGCTGTGGCTCCGGGGCCAGGGCTGTTCGGTGACCCGTCTTTTCTCCTTCTGGCCTGCAGCCGCTCTCAGCACAGACCCGAGCGTGTTGGGGAAGTACCGCGCCGGCTTCAGCGAGTGCATGAACGAGGTGACCCGCTTCCTGTCCACGTGTGAGGGCGTTAACACCGAGGTGCGTACTCGGCTGCTGGGCCACCTGGCCAACTGCATGACCCAGATCAACGCCATGACCTACCCCGGGCAGGCGCACCCCGCCTTGCAGGCGCCGCCGCCGCCGCCCCCGTCAGGACCTGGCGGTCCCCAGCACGCGCCATTCGCGCCGCCGCCGCCGCTTGTGCCCATCCCCGGGGGCGCGGCGCCCCCTCCCGGCAGCGCACCCTGCAAGTTGGGCAGCCAGGCTGGAGAGGCTGCCAAGGTTTTTGGCGGCTTCCAAGTGGTGCCGGCTCCTGACGGCCAATTTGCTTTCCTCATCCCCAATGGGGCCTTCGCCCACAGCGGCCCGGTCATCCCGGTCTACACCAGCAACAGCGGGACCTCGGTGGGTCCTAACGCAGTGTCGCCTTCCAGCGGCTCCTCGCTCACTGCGGACTCCATGTGGAGGCCGTGGCGGAACTGAGGGGCTCAGGCCACTGCTAATCATAAACTCCCTAGCCCACCTCTCTCTTCTGACGGACACTAAATACGAACTTGGACTTTAGGAGAGACTTTTATAAGTCGATGGTTACTTTGTTGCTTTTTTAAATTCTAAAAAGTTACTTTTTGTAGAGAGCTGTATTAAGTGACTGACCATGCACTGCATTTGTATATATTTTATATGTTCATATTGGATTGCGCCTTTGTATTATAAAAGTTGAGATGACATTTCGTTTTTTACACGAGATTTCTTTTTTTATGTGATGCCAAAGATGTTTGAAAAATGCTCTTAAAATATCTTCCTTTGGGGAAGTTTATTTGAGAAAATATAATAAAAGAGTGAAGGCTTTTACGTCTTGGAACTGGTTATTTCAAAGGGGGGGATTTAATTCATGTAGTTTGGGGATTCAGAAATCAGATACATTTTTAACGTTTTGAACAGGAATCATCATACCTTTCACCAACACTCAATGATCTGAAAAGGTCTAATTTATGAGAATTCATTTATGAGATGAGGCTTTCCTGATAAACTTAAAGACAAACAGTCCTTTTTTTTTTTTCCTTCCGAAAGGGCTACTCCCAACTTACTCCCAGGGGTAGCCACTAACCTCCCAAAGTAACAAACGCTAAGCCACACCGCAGCCCTCCAGTGTTGGGACCTTCATTAGTCTATCCTTCGGTGCGGCTAGGCAGCTCCTAGCACCCGCATCACAGTTTGAAATACCTCTCTTCACCCTCTTCAAGCAAGCTGAAAAGGTCAACAGATTCTCTCTGCCAGGGGACAACTAGTTAGACTCCCAAGTGGAGTCCGGGCCAGATGATTAACAGCAGACATATGTTTCTGATAAGTTTCTGCGCTTGACTTTAATGGAGAAAGCATGTGGGGGCTGCGCTGGCAGGCACACGGGCCGTTTTCCCCCTTTTAATACAAACAGCAAGCGACCCCTTCGCTTGGTCATGCCCCATTTCCAGGCAAGATGTGGGCTCCAGATAGAAGCAAAAGGGACGTCTCGGGTTTCAGCTCACACAACCCTCCTTAACAAGTCCTAACTCAAAGCGGACAGCTTTAAACTGTGCCAGGATCTGCAGGGAATTTCTTCCAAATCCCATCACAAAAGCTTGTCAGATTTTCTCAGATTTGGCCAGGTGTTTGACTGCATCCAGGTGTTGGGGAAATGAAAACCACGAGCCCTGCGAGACCAGACACATCAGCCGCGCTGTGGGTCTGGCCGGCGCGCCCTTCCTCCCCCACAGCCGACCAGTCCTCCGCCCAGCCCCCGCCCCTCCCGCCCGCCTCTCAACCCCCCCACCCCCTTTCCCTTACAGCGGCTTCTGGGAGAAGGATGAGGCGGGAGAGATCAATCTTTGAAGCTTTCCTAACAAAGATAAAGCCAACGATTTTCTGTCTTGTTTCAAAAGCCTTACCTCTCCCCCGCCTCGCTCTAGCCTTTCCCACAGGCCAGTGTGGAGTGGGGCTCTATCACAGGACTGATCTAGCAGACAGCAGCCGGTTCTTTCCAGTACCTTCAGCTTTGACCCCCGGAGAGGGAGGTTTAAAGGATAGTTTTGTTTTGTTTTTTTAAATTGGTTCCTATTTGCCTTATTTTCTGCACAAGAAAGGTTTTCAACACATCGTTCTTTGTCCTTCCATTTTCTCCTTTTCCTTGTTGTTTATACATAAACATAGTAACACTTGCTCCATCAAGACACATCCCAAATTCAAATATTAAAATCTGGTAAATCCTGTCCTCTGTTTCCACCAAGAACTCTTAGCTTCTTTAGTAGAAATAATCCAGACATCAGGATCTCAAATTTTATCAAAGTAATTCCTTTTACATTTATGGGGGCGGAGGGGACCAAAAGGGAAATTTCAGTTTCTTCATGCATCTTTATTAATGTCACCAAAAGTGTCACGCAGCAGCAGCCGGAAGAAGCGAAGTGAGAGGAAAAATAAACCATTTGTTCTTTTGAAAAGAACCCCCCTCTCCTCTGTAATTTGGGTTTTACGTTTATTAAATGAAGCCTTTTCGGTAAATTATAGGATGGAAGAAAGACAACTGTCCAACTGGGGGCTTTTATATTCTTACATGCCACTGAACTCATGGCAGGAATCACCTTGGATAAGTCATTTTCCTTCCTCTAGGACAAGTCCCAGTTCATAAACAGTATAGATTTATTTCTTAGACACTGCTGCCTCCCGTATCTCGGCTATTTCTTAAATAAGTACCTGGGGGTGGGGGAAATGAAGCATCCCAGTTTATTCTGGCATCCCTGCAGGTCCTCCGGGCCTGGCCTAATTATACCGCCCCGGGGCACACCCAGCTGCCTTGCCCCTCTACCAGATCCTGCTGAGCAGATCTCTCCTGTGATAAGACGTGTCTCCAAACTTTGTCCTTGAGGCCAGGGACCTCGTGGGCCTCTCCTTGAAGATCCTTGGAGCCTCTCGGCTCTTCAGAGGTTTTTCTAGCATCAATCTGGAGAGGGAAAGGTTGAGGGCCTGATTCTGGGTGAGCAACTGAGGCTCGCCCCCTCCTCAGGTCTCATCCTGCCCCCCTCCCACGCGTTTATGCAGTGGAGACCCAGAGGTTTAACTGGACCCCCTCATCGTCACGGGGAACCTGTCATTAAAGTCAATTAACTTTCCCCACACCCTTTGGCCGGTAACAACCCGCCGCTCGCTTCCTCCGGGCTTCTAAGTGCAACCAGATGGGCGGGCGAAGTGCCCCCGCCGCGCGCCCGCCGGGGTAGCTCGGGGTTCCTGGGAGGCCTCGAGGACCGCGACCGGGTAAGAGCGGCCCAGGGCGGCCACACCGGGCCGGCCCCGGCGGCCCTGCGGCCAAGGTGGCTCGCTCAGCAGGCCCGGCTGCTTTCTGGCAGGAAATGAATAGCTCCCAGATGAGCTCAGGCAACCTGAGAGGTCGTGAGAACGGCGCGAACCCCCGCCTGTGCAGCCGGCAGCCTGCCAGGCCGCGGGGAGGGCGGGCGGCGGCGGCAGGAGGCCCGGCGGGCGGCGGTGGGGGCGGCGAGGGGCGGGAGCCGCTGACACACGAGCCCGCGCCGCTCCCGCTGACAGGCAGGCCGCCGCCCCCGCTTCCCCGCCCCGGGCCAGCGCCGCCCAGGCAGCAGGCCCCAGCCGCAGAGCCGCAGCCGCCCGGCCCGCTGGGGGTGGGGCGGCCTGCCAGTGTTTTTCCAGTTCTCCCGGTAGCTCCGGGCAGCGTTTAGAAGCCGCGGAGCTGGGCGGGGGCCAGGGTCGGGGCACCGGAGGCCTGCAGGGCCCTGCCAGGAGTCAGGCCCGCGGGACAGGAGAAGGCAGGCAGGGGCCACCTCTCCGCCCCCCACCCCCAAATGCCTTGCACCGGACCAGAATCCTGGGCACCCTAGGAAAGGGGAGCCTCGTTTCTAAGCACCTTGAGTACCTACTAAGCGCCGGGCAGCGTGCAGCTGGCGCTAAGATGACTACCCTGGTGGCGACGCAGCCCTGTTTAGCCACCGAGACAGACCCGCTTGTAACTCATCCCACCCGTGATGTATTAGGTGCCGGGACTGGAGTTTAAACAGAGGGCGCCCAGACAGATGAGTTCTTACCGAGGAAAAAAACTAGGGAAGTTTTTCCCTTCAAGCAGGGAGGAGAACTCAACACAAAGGACAGACAGGCTCTGGGTGTCCCCTAGCGTCCTGCTGTTTTCTGGCACAGGTTTGACTGGAACTGTAGACCAAAGCCACCTGCCTGGTCTACAGGGATGGCCCGGGTGTCCTCATTTCTCTAATGAAACGGTTTAACTTAAAAAGGAAAAAAAAAAAGTCAGGAGCAAGGTGTGGTGACAGCCCCTCGCCCCCACCCAGGCACTTGGGAGGTGCAGGAGAAGGGACAGAAGGAGCAAGGTCATTTTTAATTAAGTACTCTAGGCTAGCCTGGGCTACCTGACACTGTCTGAAAACAACAGAACTAAGAGTGTGGATTTGGGGGGGTTGGGGATTTGGCTCAGCGGTAGAGCGCTTGCCTAGCAACCGCAAGGCCCTGGGTTGGGTCCCCAGCTCCAAAAAAAAAAAAAAAAAAAAAAAAAAAGAGTGTGGATTTGGTTGGTCAGAGAAAACACGGAGACCGTTCAAATGTAGGTATAGGGTGGGGAAATCTTGGTTTACTATCTTTTCTTAAAACTGATGTTTTTACCATAGTCTTTGTATCTACAATTTAAAATACAAGTTCTGTTAGAGAATAGAAAGGGGAGAGGTGACCTTACTTCCCTGCCTCTGTTCTTGTTTTACTGTGACAGAGCAATAGGGTCTGGGTCCCGTTCCCTAAATGTCTGAGCGCATGTCAAATCTGTTTCCAGTTTCTGGCTATGTAGTCCTTGAAATTCTAGCTAGAGCAATAAGACAACAAAAGGGGATCAAGGAATACAAACTGGAAAGGAAGAAGTCAGAAAATATCGATATTCATAGATGACCTAATAGTATACTTAAGTGAGCCCAAAAATTCTACCAGAGAACTAGAGCTGACAAACACCTTCAGCAAAGTGTCTGAATACAAAATTAACTTTAAAAAAAATCAATAGCCCTCCTTTACACAAATGATAGACAGACTGAGAAGGAAATTAGGCAAGCAACACGCTTCACAACAGCCACAAATAATGTAAAATATCTTGGTGTGACTCTATAAAAAAAAAAAAACAACAAGTGCAAGACCTGTATGACAAGAACTTCAAGTCTCTGAAGAAAGAAACTGAAGATTTCAGAAGACTGAGAGCTCACCCGTGCTCATGGGTAGGGTTAAACATAGTGGAAATGGCCATCTTACCGAAAGCAATCTACAGATTCAATGCAGTCCCCATCAAAATCTCACCACAATTCTTTACAGACCTTGAAAGAGCAATTCTGAACTTCATATGGAAAACAAAACAAAACAAACAAACAAACAAAAAAACCCAGGATAGCTAAAACAATCCTGTACAATAAAGGAACTTCTAGAGGCATTGTCATCCCTGACCTCATGCTATACTCCAGAGCAAGGGTAATAAACTTCATGGTATTGGCACAGAAATAGACAGGTTGACCAATGGAGTCAACTGAAGGCCCAGAAATAAAAACATACACTTGTGGACACTTGATGTTTGACAAAGAAACCCAAACCATTCAATGGAGAAAAGAAAGCCTCTTCAATGAATGGTGCTGGTCTAGCTGGATGTCTACGTGTAAATGGACTTGAAGCCTCTACAAGGGTGCTTTGTGGAAAGACCACGGTGTAATATCATTCATTATGGTTCCTAAAGAACCACCGGAAGTGTATGATTCACAAGACAAGAAAGCTAACGATGGCCTTTGCCCACTGATTTTTAACGTCCTCTTGTAATTGCACCACACCCTAAGGGAGACCACAGCTTCTTCCATAGTTTCTAAATTTCATGCTAGTTATTAAGCCAGGCACTAGAGGAATAAAGGCATGAATTCTGTAGCTGAATACTCACAGCCTGGCCCTCAAGAGACTGGGGTGAAAAGAATAACAATTTAACTCATTACACTTTAAATGATATGACTGGGGAAGAGTTACCCAGGACTAATGCAAAAGAAGACTCTATACATCAGGCACCATTTCGGCCTTCTGAGTTATCATTAACATTGTAACCATAGACATTACCAGGGTAATCAATAATTAGTCAAAGTCTACCTAGGAAAAATTATTGTCAAATATTTAACTTCAAGATTAATCATTCTGGGGCTGGAGAGATGGCTCAGCGGTTAAGAGCACTGACTGCTCTTCCAGAGGTCCTGAGTTCAATTTCCAGCAACCACATGGTGGCTCACAACCATCTGTAATGAGATCTGATGCCCTCTTCTGGTGTGTCTGAAGACAGCAACAGTGTATCCATATATAGTAAATAAATAAAGTTTAAGGGCTGGAGAGATGGCTCAGTGGTTAAGAGCACGACTGCTCTTCCAGAGGTCCTGAGTTCAAATCTCAGCAACCACATGGTGGCTCGCAACCATGTGTAATGGTATCTGATGCCCTCTTCTGGTGTGTCTGAGGACACATTTTGTATACAGTGTGTACTCATATACAAAATAAATAAATAAATCTTAAAAAAAATAGTTTAAAGAAAAAGATTAACCATTCTGTGGTCTGGAGGTATAGTTTAGTCATAGATCCTTGCTGAGGGACCTTTGGGTGCCTGAGACCCTGGGTTCAATGCCTAGAACTTAAAACCATACCATCACCTAAAAGAAGCATAGTCAATACAGTCAAAGGAGTGGGACTGAGAGTCAGGAAATGTAGCTTCCAGTGCCAAGTTGGCCACTACCTCGGAGATGCCGAGTGGGTCCACGTAAGTTTCCGAGGTCTGGGATCCCACGAAGGGGGCGAGCGGCTAAGTCAGTAATCACTGAAGTCCTTTCAACAACATAGTCCCTGCATGTGCTCTCCCGCTGACACACCTGTATGAGACAAACTTCCGGACTGTCAACCACAGCCCCGTCATTAACTCACATCCACCATTAACAACTGAGACCGCAAGAACGGACCCTTAAATCACCACTGTAATAAAAAGGGCCACTTTAGATTCTTAGAAACCTGACAGGCTTCTAAGATTCCTACCTCCCCTAGCGTGGTGGTTCTCAAACTACGGGTCGCAACCCCTTTGGGGGTCAAATGGCCTCTTCACAGGGGTTGCCTGGGACCATCAGAAAGCACAGATATTTACATTACAATTCATAACAGCAGCAAGATTACTGTTAAGAGGTAGCGACGAAAATGATTTTATGGTTGGGGAGTCACGACAACACGAGGAAGTGTATTTAAAGGGTCCCAGCATTAGGGAGGTTGAAAACCTCTGCTCTGGTGCATTGTAGGGAGACCACATTCACAGGATTTGCTCCAATGTATTCTGCTGTGATCCTACCCTTTGCATCAGAGCAGGATGAGATAAAACACTCCCGCTTTTCCCTCTTTTCCCACCCTTTGCATCTGCTCCCCGCCCCCTTCTTTGAAAAGAAAAAAACCGCAATCTGCCAGTCCTAACCAGGACTCCCTCCTTTTCAGAAGCCTACTTCCCCAACCGACTAGGCTTTCCCCATTAGTCTATTTGCCTAATTAAGTGAACTTAATGAACTAGTCTGGCTAAACACCAATGCCAGTCTAAATTAGTGAAAGTCCAAGTCTTAGATATCCAGGAGGTACAACAGTCCCTTTGAAAACACACGTCATGAGTCTGAATCTGGTTTACACAAGTCCTTTCATGAAGTGAATGCAGAAGGGCCTGGAGAGAGGTCTCAGCGGTTCCCAGCACCAGCATCGGGCGGCTTACAACAGTATGTAACTCCAGCTCCATGGGATCAGAGGCCTCTGGGATAGCTGCACTCGCATGTACATAGTCACAGGAAGACACACACATACACAGCTACGTATAGTGAAGAACAACACGAGACGGAGTGACGTCATTTAGGGAGTCGGAGCAGATAGACATGGCTCTGCCTTTATTATTTATGCCGTAAATCCTTGTTAACAAGAATGAAGGGAGCCCGGACTGCAGCCCAGTAAATACTTGTAATTGAAATTAATTACAAGGTTGCGCTGTGACCATCCTTCCTGTTTCTACACGCGCTGCTCCTTCCCACTTGCGCGTGTGGCTGAGTGATGGCCGTGGCGTCTGAGGAATACCTTTTATGCTTCAAGACCTTTTCTCACAAGTGCGATCCGTCTTCACGTTCCTCCGACTTTATAATTCAGTCGTCAATGTGAGACGTGAACTGTATAGATCTGGTTTACAAATACTCCGGTCTGGAGAAGCCTATCAGGGTTGGCAAGCACTGTGCCAGACTTGGTGCTTTCTGGGAGATAGTTTGTCTTCCATCAGCTTTTCCACATTGATATATGGTTATAAAACTTTATCCCTAAGGCATCAAGACCATAAAATGGGATTATTCCTTAACAGACCACAAGAGAATAAACTCAGCATGTCAACCCCATTTCAGAAGCTAAGGCCCTGAACGGCATTTAAGATGTATTAAGAGCAAACAGCATTGTTTCCTGGGATGAGATAGCATACATGTATGCATGTATGTATGCATGTATATATGTATTATGTATGTATATGTGTGTATGATGTATGTAGTATGGATGTACTGTATATGTATGTAGTATTGTGCATGTATGTATGTATGATGTATGATGCATGTATGATGTATGTAGTATGTATGTATTATGGATGGATGTACTGTATATGTATGCAGTGTGTATGCATGTATGTAGTGTGTATGTATGTATGTATGTACGTATGTATGAACTTTCATTTATTTTGTGACTCTCTAATGAGGGCTGAAATTGGGGCTAGGATCCAAGGCTTACAGGATGGCTTCCTCGAGCTCATTAGTTAGAACAAATTTTCCAGGGAACAGTTATTCTTTTTTGTCCCCTGATAAGGCCCTCCTCAGTCTTGACACTCTCTGGGAGTGTGTTCTGTTTTGAAGGAATAAATCTCTCCCTCCACCTTCCCCTACCTGGTACTGCCTTTCTTTGGAAGCTTTGATGACTCAGAGCACTGGGATGAGGAGTGGAGAGGTACCAGACCAAGAGGGTGGCTTTGGGCTAGAGAGATGGAGAGGAGAGACACACTTTCTGCCTTCTGTGAAGCCTTGACAGGCCCTCTGCCTCCCCCTTCCTTGGGTAAAATCCTGTCCTTGGGATCCTCTACTTCCCAACTTTTTATTTCATGCCCTTTCCCCTTAAATTTCATCTCTCTCCAGCCCCACAACTCCTCCATCCCGTACTTGTTTCTCAAGTGCAGTCACTAAATTCCTTCCTTTTCCCTCTTCGTTGCCACTCGGCTATCATCATCATCATCGTCATCGTCGTCATCCAGCCCTGGCTGTCCTGGAACTCTCCCTGTAGACTAAGACTGGCCTTGAACTCACGGAGATCAGCCTGCCTCTGTCTCCTGGGATTAAAAGCATGCACCACTGCTCCCTGGTTTTATTTTGAATTTTTAATAATCCTTCTCCCCCGTCCCTCTTCTTCCTCTTCTCTTTTCCTCTGTCCATAGTCTGGTTTTGGAACATCTCCCAAAGACCAGGGGCTCTCAGTCCCTAGTCACTCCTGGAAAGAGCCTCTTTCCCCCCACACCTTGCCAAGAGCAGTGTCTGTGTGCACATGTGCAGAGTCCTCTGAAGGACAGAAGAGGGTGGTGAATCCCCTGGAACTGGAGTGGCTGTGACCTCTCACTCGGGTGCTGGGAACTGAAGCCTGGTCCTCTGCAAGAGCAGAAAGTGTCGGTCCTCTGGCCCCTTCTCAGCACCTCTATCCGCCCTTCTCTCCCAGGACGCCTGCTTCTTGCTTAGATCTGGCAAGTCTCTCATATCTCTCAGCCAGGCTCACTCCGTACCCCGTGCCCTACCGGCAAGCTCTGATCAGGGCCACTCTTTGACTTCCCACCCTTTCTTCTGACAGCAACCGTTTGCACATGCCACTGGGTTTTGTTCCTGTCCTGGTCTCCATGGTTCCCAGCACACGGCAGAAACTCAGAGAAGTTTATAGAGGAACAAATGGATGGGAAGCCAAGTGGTGGGGGGACACTAAGGGATGACCTTCCCATCTCTGCACTAGGGTCTACTCCAAATGTTTAGAGTGTTCCCTGATGGTAGGGAACTTTACAGCAGTTGCATGACCGTAAAACCATCAACAAGTGACTCTGGTCCAGTGTGTAGTCACGGCTGGCCAGAGTTGACATTTTCTATTTTCAATCACTGATCCCTTCCAAATCGGGCTGCACTTTTTGTTTGGCCAACTGTGTTTTCCTGTCTTCCAGGAGCGTCCAATCAAACCCAGGACTCTGATCCACTAGTACCCGTTCTACCTTGAGCTATACCTCAGCCCCACAAAACTGGAATGCAAGATACCATCAGCGGCTAATGGGAGGGGAATTATATCCAGAAAGTCAGTGTGATCGTCGGTACTGTCAGCCTGACAAGATCTAAACCTCTTTGGATCTCTGAGGGAAGTTCTCGCTTGGGTTGAATTGGGAAGATCCACATTAAATGTGGGTGGCATCATCCCATGAGCTGGGGTGCTATACTGAATAAAAAGAGAGAAATCAGTCCTCTAGGGAGGTAACTCAGTTGGTAAAGTGCTTGCTACAAAAGCAGAAGAACCTGAGTCTGGGTCTGCAGCATCCCCATAAGAAAATCTAGGCTTGATGATGCCCTGCTGTAATTGCAGTGCTAGGGAAGTAGAGACAGGTGATTTCTGGGGTTTGTGGGCCAGTCAGTCTAGCAGAATTGTTAGCCCTAGGTTTAACCAGAGACCCTGTGTCAAAAAAAAATAATATGGAGGAGGCTGGAGAGATGGCTCAGCGGTTAAGAGCACTGACTGCTCTTCCCGAGGTCCTGAGTTCAATTCCCAGCAACCACATGGTGGCTCACAACCATCTGTAATGGGATCTGATGCCTTCTTTTGTGTGTCTGAAGACAGCTACAGTGTACTTATATAAATAAATCTTTTAAAATGAAAGATGGAGAGTGATTGAGGGAAACACTGGATATTGACTTCTGCCTTTACATGCACGTGCATCTCGCTAGCTCATACATGTCATACATGCACTGACGTGCGTACACATACTAAAAGAGAAAAGAGAGAAAGAGGGGAGTACGAACATTTCATCTCTTTCCGTTTCCTTTCTGCAGATGCAGTGTGATCGGTTGCCTCACTCGACTGCTGTCCTGCCTTTACCATCATGATGGTCTGTACTCTCAAACTGCGAGCCCTTCCTCAAGTTGCTTGCTGTCAGGGTAATGAAAAAGGTGGTTGACACTGTTGGTGTCTGCTTCTTTTCTCATGGAACCTGTGCTGATCGTGTTCCAGAAGGCCACACGTTGCCTTAACAGCTTTTGACCTGTGACCTCGCCTGCGGCTGGTGTTTCGGAATCATGACTTGAAGCTCCGGAAAAAAATTCCGGATTGAAGATGGCTGACGTGGTTCCTTCATACAGATGCACATCATTGCCAAGAGGAAACGGATCTCAGTGGAAGGTGGGGTGGAAGAAGAGCCCCAAGGTGGATGCTGAGATATTTCAGAGTCTCCAGAAGAGTTTTAAGAGCGAGGGATGCCATGGCAGGTAGGGCGGAGGGAATGTCATGAAGGCAGTTTTTGACACTGGATCACAGGAGGAACAGGGTTTATAAACCGCCCCAAGAGAAAAGTGTTGACAGCCACCCGCCAAAGACCTGCCTAGATCTAACAAGAAGTGAGCCTCAATGCTAGACTCCAGACCTCCCTCCATACCACCCCTTCAAATCTTCCAGCTTTGTAATAGCTGTTATGTACACAAAGGAGGAGAAAGAAGAGGAAGAAGAAGAAGGGGAGGGGAAAGGGAGGGAGGGAGGGGGGGGGGGAGGGGGGGGGGGAGGGAGGGAGGGGGGGGAGAGATTGAGAAGGATCTGGGTGATGGTTGCTAGCCCAAATCTTTAATCCCAGCACTCTGGAGGCAGTAGCAAGCAGATTTAGCCAAGGTTACACAAAGATACTGTCTCACAAAACAAAAACTATCAAACAAAAGAAAAGAAACAGAAAGAAGAAAGGAAACCGAACCAACAACAAATTTTCCTAATTCCCCACTTCCACCCCACTGCTCCATCCCCAGGTCAAATCAATTTGGCCTATACTAGCCTTTAGGTCTCAGCTTAGACTCTGCAACCTCAGAAACCTCACCCGGGGGCCTCCTCTTCAGACGTTGTTTTTTATATCATTTCCTTATGTACTGGGCTGTCACCAGTAGTTATCATGTTAAACTACCCATTGTGTAAGTGTGGGAACTCTTTCCACGGCCTCACTGCCTCCCTAGGAGCTACCACAATGCCTGTCATGCAATAGGGCTAGCCTCATCTGCTTCTGTTGCTGTGATTGGTTTGACCAATCAAAACCAAGTTGGGGATTGTTCAGCTTACAGGTCTCACCGTCAGCATCAAGGGAAGCCGAGGCAGGGACTCCAGTCGGGAACCTGGAGGAAAGGAGATGAAGCCAAGACCGCGGAAGAAATTGCATATGGACTTGCTTCTGTTTGCCTACTCAGCCCCAGCACACCTGCCCAGGGCTGGTTCCACCACGGTGGCTGAGCCCTTTACATCAATTAGCAATCAAGAAAATACCCCAAAGACATACTTATAGGCCAGTCTAAACGAAGGCAATTCCTCAGTTGCCGTTCCTCCTTCCTGGGTGTGTCAAGTTGACAACCGGAGTTGTCTATGACAAGGGACTTAGAAGATTTTCTTAAACAAGCAGGCAAAAAATTCCCCAAACCTGTTGAGCATTACCGGCACCACCCAGCGCCGAATTACAACCTGCCTTGGCGTTTCCCTCTTCCCTTTCTCACCGCCCTTTCCCACCTCAGGCCCTGTTGGCATGCTTCGTTTACTGGAGTTTTCCCAAGGCCTGCTTTTCATGAGGTGTCCAGGGAAGCCACGCGCAGCGTTATTCATTGTCCACGGTGTAAATGATCTACTTTGCTGAGTCTCAAGAAGTGCCCAGCTCCAGCCGGTTTTTCCTCAACTGAACTCTTGACAAAAGACTCGAAAGTTCATTCCGATACCTTCTAAGATAAGCTCAGCCCCACAAAGCCACATGCATCCCTTATCTGTTTCCCAGAAAGCCTAACAGTATCCACCCAACGGGCTGGCCTATGAGGCTAGCCTGTGTCAAGAGAGTATGCGTAGTGACTATTTTCTCCCTGTCCCCAAGTACTTAGGCTACTTTTATAGCCAACCCATTTACAGTTTTTAGTGAGTCTTTGTCAACCTATAGGAAAATACTCCCCCCTCCCCCTTTGACTGCCAATTCAGGCTAAGATCAGCTGTAAATACAGCACAGCATTCGTTTGTCCTCTTCCAGGTCTCTGTGGGTGTCTCACAAGTGGGCTGACACCAGAGATGTTTCTCAGTTTTTCGTCACATCTCTCCATAAGATCCACCCAGAACCTGTCTAGATTCGGCAACACTAGGAGAACAGTGACTGAACCTTTGGCTTGTGGAAAAGAATGAGGAAACAGCCTCAGGGGTTCTGCTTGAGGCCACATCAGGAGGCCTTTCTCTTTCACTCCCCTTGTCCAGAGAGTTGATCCCTCTCAGGTCAACTCAGCTCTCTGAATTATCAGGTTAAGTCTTCTAGTCAAGGAGTGGGGGTTAGACTAGTGAAGTAGCTGTAAAGCATGTGCAAGGGGGCACTGGGTTCAATCCCCAATACCCCCCAAAAGATTTACAGGCTCGCTCTCTCCTCCCTTCAGCCCTGAGCTGGCCCTGTTATAACTTGAGACAGAAGGCACATAAAAGATACTCTACAGACCTATGAGGTTTCGCTTTTGCACACTGAGGGGTCCTTAACCATGCTCTAAGGAGCCAGTTATACTGAGAAACTATGGGAACAGGGTTGTGACTAGATGTCCACGGGGTGTTTGTGAACACAAAATTTAAGATGAAGTGCTCCTGCATTTCGAACCACCTGGGCCCAGCACTTGAGTCACAAGAAACACTACAGGATATTAGAATTTTACTCTGGGGGTCTTTGAAGTTCGCTTTGGCTTTGTTTATGACCTTGGAGGAGCCTCTTGGCCACAGCCTTTAAAGTATACTTGAAAGTTTGATATTTGGGGGCTGGAGAGTTGGCTCAGTGGTTAAGAGCACTGACTGCTCTTCCAGAGGTCCTGAGTTCAATTCCCAGCAACCACATGGTGGCTCACAACCATCTCTATTCTAATCTGATGCCCTCTTCTGGTGTGTCTGAAGACAGGGACAATGTACTCATATAAATAAAATTAAAAAAAAGAAAGTTTGATATTTATTTTTTATTTTTTTAAATGATAACATAATTACCTCATTTCTACCTTCCCTTTCCTCTCTCCAAACCTCCCATGTTATGCCCCTGTCCTTGGTCTATTTCAAATTCATAGCCTTTTTTCTTCAATAGGGGTGGTGTGTGTGTGTGTGTGTGTGTGTGTGTGTGTGTGTATGTGTGTGTGTTCCTCAATTTATAAATACAACCTGCTCAGTCTGTGTAATGTCACTTATATGTGTATATTTTCAGAACTATGTGATATTGGATAACAAATTGGTATTGTTCTTCCCTGGAGTTCTTGGTCTTCAGCTGAGGCCTACTAAACTCTCCCCTTCCATGTAAGCATGTCTACTGGTGTCCTTCTTGTTCAACATGTTTAGGCAGCCATGCTGGTAAGACGTCATGAATGTAGCATCTGACATTTCTAAGAGACGTAATCTCAGGGTAAACTTTCTCTTCATCTGTCTCCTACACTCTTCCCTCTCCTTCTGCTGCAATGATTCCCCGGCCTTAGGTTAGTGAGTTGGTTCATAGATGTATCATTAGGGATGAGGCTCTACAATTCTGCATTTTGATCTATTGTGTTTTCCTGTTAATGGTCTCTGTCTGCTGCAGAAGAAGTTCCTTTGATGAGAGGGAGAGGACTACATTTATATGAAAATATTTATCATAAGTATTTAGAATGTAGCTGGGATTGTTATGTTGATTTAGTAAAGTAGCCATTGTAGGTTCCCCCTCCAAGGTTCATGACTTCACTAGGCCAGGATAGCTGACTAGGTCTACAGTAGCAGGCATGGTTTCCCTCTTGTGGAACAGGTCTCAAGTCCAATTAGAGAGCTGTTTATTACCACCAAGGGACGCGTGCCACTACTGCAACCTTAAGTCTATCTTACCACGCTGGCCATTGTGATGGTTCATGGGTGTCATGGCTGAGCAGAACTGATGGCTGCTTCCCACCTTTGGAAGCTTGTACAGTGGAAACCTAAGGGTTCTTTGGAAAGCCCGTGGTTGGATGTTGTTTTGCTAGGACAAACATGTGAAGGAGTGTTTTCCTGAAGTGGACACAGGTTTTACTGGCTGGTTTTGTGTGTCAACTTGACCTAAACTGGAGTTATCACAGAGAAAGGAGCCTCCCTTGAGGAAATGCCTCCATGAGACCCAGCTGTAAGGCATTTTCTCAATCAGTGATCAAGTGGAGAGGGCCCAGCCCATTGTGGGTGGTGCCATCCCTAGGCTGCTTGTCCTGGGTTCTATACGAAAGCAAGCTGAAGCAATCCAGTAAGCAAGCACCCCTCTCTGGACTCTGCATCAGCTCCTGCCTCCAAGTTCCTGCCCTGTGTGAGTTCCTGTCCTGATTCCCTTTGGTGGTGAACAGCAATGTGGAAGTGTAAGCTGAATAAACTCTTTCCTGCCCAACTTGCTTCTTGGTCATGATGTTTTGTTCAGGAATGCAAAGTCTAACTAAGACACAGGTAAAAGACTAAGGCAGACTTGTGAAGGAACGTTTTGCTGAAGCAGACACAGGAGGAAAAGGATGTTCTGCTAAAGCAATCAACTGAAAGGACACACGATGAAGGATTCTTAGTTAATGACTCGCATGCATTGGCCTGCTTTACACTGCGTAGTTGAGCTCCATTTGTCTGGACTCCATGGAAAGAAACGCACCAAAACACTTCTGGTGGTGTGCTGCAGTTTCTTGCCACTTCCTTGGACTCAGACTGATTGGCAGAGTGATGTCAGCTGAGACAGAGGCTGGTGCTGAGGTAAGACCCTTAGAGGACACATGATGTTTGGAGGGATATAAATACGGCTTGACAGAGAGTGTTGGAGGCTGAGCTAGGCTTGCTTAGAGAGCTAGCTGTGTAATTCTTGTTGGTCTCCGCTGATCTCAAGAGGCACAGCTGAGAACTGCTCCTGGTGTCCCTCTTGGTCTCTCCTGCTGACTTGTGCCGAGGCCGAGGCCTGACTGTCTCTGCCAGGTAATGCCATCACCTCGGACTCCTGTTTGCAATCCCAGCTCTACGGAACTGGACTCTGGTGTATCCACGAAGTGTTCGTGAGTGGATCGAGCTACCACTGCTGACCTGTGAACTGAACTGCTGATTTCCAAACAACACAGACAGGAGTTGCTCCAAAGAGCCTTCCTAAACAGGTCCGCTTCCCAGTATCCTTTCTCTCCTGCTACTTCAGGTAGGTGGTGGGATATAAGCGAGGCTGATGTGTGTAAGAACCACCATTAAAAGTAGACTTTGAAAAATTAAAAGTTACAAATAATTGTTACAGTAACAGTATTCTGGTGACATGAGTGTAGTCCTTAAGGATAAGGCTTGCAGGCCAGATGGAGCTTGAGTCATCAGGGCCCTCTGTCTGAAGGGTATGGTATGTTCAGCAATAGGACTTATATCTCACCTCTAGGGGGACAACCAAGGGAACTAGCAATATCCCCAAATGTTTTGGACTCTTTTTTAAAAGACTTACTTATTAATTATATATAAGTACACTGTAGCTGTCTTCAGACACATCAGAAGAGAGCATCAGATCCCATTACGGATGGTTGTGAGCCACCATGTGGTTGCTGGGAATTGAACTCAGGACCCCTGGAAGAGCAGCCAGTGCTCTTAACTGCTGAGCCAGCTCTCCAGCCCAGTTTGGACTCCTTTAGACAACCTCGAAGCAACTCACAGAGGGCTTTCTATGCCCAGTGCTGAGTTTTTTGTTTGATGGTACATGACTCTTGAGACGATGGAGTTTTATTGTTGCTGTTATTGTTTTCCTCTTAGTTAAAACAATTCACTGAATATCTTGTGTGCTGTATATGAATATGGTATGTACACATGTACATGTGTGCACACATGTGTAATGGGTTGGAGGTCAATGTTGAGCATGCTCCTGGATCACTGTTCCCATTATATTTTTGAGACCGGGTCTCTCTCACTGAACTCCATTTGGCTAGGATAATGGCCAGTGAACTACAAGGATCCTTGCCTCCACACTCTCATGCCTGGCCTTCACAAAGGAGCTAGGATCTAAATTTGGGTGCTCCTATGTAGCAGGCATTTTGTCAACCAAGTCATCTTCTCTTGAATATATAATATGTATTTATAGCCTCCACTCCAAACACCATCCACTAACAATTCACATGCCATCCACCTACGAGTGGTGAACATTCGAGCTCCTCGTGGTTATTGATTGATGTAATATTTTCACGCCAGCATTAATTCGTGAGTGAGGTGTAGGGAGCATGAAGGTAGGTGCCTGAAAATCCCCGGTAAGAGGTGAAAGGGAGGCAGGAGCGTTAATCCCAGCACACGGGAGGCAGAGGCAGGCGGATCTCTATGAGTTCGAGGCCAGCCTGGTCTACTGAGTGAGCTCCAGGACAGCCAGGGCTACACAGAGAAACCCTGTCTCAAAAAAACTAAAAAAACAAAAACAAAACAAAACGAGGGGTAAAGGGCTCACAGCCTTCTTCAGTTGGGAGTACCCATCTCCTGAGTTTTAGCTGCCAACTTGATTCGGCTTGATTTTAATTCAGTTTGGAAGCCTCCTTCAGTCCTTGTACATATCTGGCAGTAAATGGTGGGTCATAACAAGCAGGTTTTGCTAGCCCGGTAGGTGCAGAGAGACCATGCTTCTCTTTGCCCGGACATCCGGTTCGGGACTTTAACCTCATAAAGCCCATGGCTCCACAGGCCGCCCAGGGTCTGTTCTCATCCTTTCTCCTCCCACATTTCCTTCTTACAGAGCACCTACTGTGCGGTGCACTCGTGACACTGAACTCACATTCATTCGTTCTTCTAGAGTCAGAGCCCATAGAAAGGAATGCTAGATCTTCCCAGTGGCTGGGAATTTAGCTAAAACGTTAAGAGGAAAACAGTGGCCTGCTAGAGAGAGTGGTCCAAGCAATAAACCAACGTGTTTCTTCTCAAGAGTGAAGGATTCTGGGTAGCTGCACAGTGAAAGTGTTAGAGAGGGAGAGGACTTAACAAAAAAAAAACCCGCCAGGACTGGGTGTGATTTGGAGATGCAGGGCAGGGCTTGGCTGGGTCTGAGTTCAAGAGCTAATGAAGCAGTGTCATCGAATGATCTTCATCCAGGCAAAGTTGTCTCTTTAAATCCTTGGCAGGGGGCCAGGGAGGAACCAGAACAGTTTACCTTGGAGGCAGACCCTCCCCTTAATCTCTACCACCTTGACAAGGTCACCTACCCCATTTAATGTTAAAATTGTTAGCGTTAAATTTAATATTAACATTGGGAATGTTGCACCCTTTGCTTCCTGAAGCCTAAATCAAGAGTCTTGTGACCTGCCATTCAGTAGACCTAATCCCTGGGTGGGGTCAAGGTGTGTGAACAATGGCGTATGGATCCTCAAAGGCTGTAGCCAGAGCTGATGCTGTCTGTGCTCTCTAAGTTCTTAGGACACACTTTGCCTCAAGACCAAGAATGCTTTTTTGCTTTAGAATTTCTCATTCGGGCTGGAGAGCTGGCTCAGCGGTTAAGAGCACTGACTGCTCTTCCAGAGGTCCTGAGTTCAATTCCCAGCAACCACATGGTGGCTCACAACCATCTGTAATGGAATCTGATGAGTCTTCTGGTGCGTCTGAAGACAGCGACAGTGTACTCAATAAATAAAACAAATCTTTAAAGCAGAAGTGTTTTTCATGTACTTGTTCGTGTGTGCATGGGTGCCACACATGGCACGTGTAGAGGTCAGAGGACAGTTTGGCAGTTTTTTCTCTCTTCCCATCCAGCAGGGTTCTGGGAACGAAGCGTAGGATGTCAGGCGTGAGAGCAAAGGCCACTGTGAAGCCCCTCTTCCCTTCCAGGGCATTTCCACATGTCTGCTCTGAACCTTACCTTCCTACCTCCTTATCTTTTCTATTTCCCTTCTCTCTGAGTGGCTCACCGGTTTTATTGTTACCGTCCCTGTTTTTTGGTTTTTTTTTTTTTTTTTTTTTTTTTTTTTTTTTTCGGAGCTGGGGACCGAACCCAGGGCCTTGCGCTTGCTAGGCAAGCGCTCTACCACTGACCTAAATCCCAACCCCGTCCCTGTTGTTTTATTCTGCTTTTTTGAGGTAGGCTCGTGGGACAAACGCAGCTGCTTCTTATTTTATTGGTTTATCCCAGGAATTCAGTTAGTGCTGCTTACGTGCCAGATGCTATATTCTATACAAGACCTGACCCGGACCCCGCCCTGAAGCAAAGTCTCCAAGTGAAGAGAAGAGGTCTCTCCACTGGCTGGATCGTCTCACATGTCAGGCTGACCCAGAAGTTCAGCATTCAGCCCCACTCTGGAGCTGTCTAACTCTGGGATGAAGAAGGGACTGTCTTGCTGTGTGGCCTCATATAGCTGCCCTCAGATTTCTGGATTTTTTTTTTTCCCTCAGATTTCCTGGAGTAAAGACTGGTGAGAGATTCTGTCCAAGAGAATCCAATCACACTCTAATCTCGCGTTTCCAAATTAAGCTTCGCACACTCTGTCCTCTAAGGCTCAGGAAATCCTCCCCTTTCTCTCTCCCAGGGTAAGTTTGTGGGGTGGAGGACAAGGCCCAGGGCAGTTTGGAATGGGGCCCTGACAAGTTCATGAGCGCCTGGGTGAGCTGGGCCTCTGGGGCCAGGCTCCCGGACAGCAACGGGCATTTCTCTGCACCTCCAAGTCACGCTTTGTCCCCTCTCCATGGCATCACATGTGCTGAGAATTAGAAGGGCTGTGGTGGAATCAGACGGTGGCTCGGAGCTGGGGAAGTCCACTGGGGGAGACAGCGGAAGATCCCCAGATAATTGACAGGATGGCCTAGCCTCGGAAGATCAGCTCCCTTGGCAAAATCACCTTTCCCTTCTGTGTACCTCTTACCCTAGTCTTCTCGGACCTGAGGAGAGTTCCTCCGGTAATTGGGGAGAAGTTGCCCCAACCTCTGAACGAAGGAAGCAAAAACCGAGGCGAGGATGCAGTGGGTGGGGAGAGCGTGAGAATGTTTCATAGTAACCGGAAGAATAAAAGCTCTAATCTTTCCTCCCTCTCCACGGCTGGATCCCAGCCTCCTCTCCTCCCCAATCTCCTTCCTCCCTACCCCACCCCACTTGTACTCCCGTTCCTATCTCCCTTTGTCTCCTGCTTCCTGTTCCACTGGGTAAGCTCTTCTGGACCTGGGGCTCACTAGGTCCATGGTGTGTGCCTTCCTTCGCAATTCAGGAACTTCACAAACAGTCACCAAGAGCAGAGCCCTCCTCACAAGAGACAGAACACGGCTTCCGTTCAGCTCTGAGGCCGGCCTTGGGCAGCCTTCTGGAAAAGTCCTTGCTGGTTCAGACACAAACACCACCCTGCTTTTCATAAACACTGCTGGGGAAGACCCTGAACTTAGGAAGGCAAGGGCAAGGTTGAGCTGTGTCCAGGGCACCTTGTTCTCCGGGGCTGAGCTAGCCAGGGTCCAAAGCACAGGGCTTAACAATCAGGGGACAACCACTCCAGAGGCCTTGAAAAAGTTATTTTAACTTCCCTTTCCTTGTTTTTAAATAGAGCAGAGATCTATGCTGTTAGTTCAGAAATAAACATTGGGAAAGACTAATGGACGGGTTGTTTTTTTTTTTTTTTTTTTTTTTTTTTCTCCTAAAGGAGCATAAAATTCCAGGACAGAAACAAGCATGGGGGTATGAAGGGGATGGCGGGAGAAATGAAAAAGAACACGACTCCTTCTAGGTAGACGAGAAAGCTCACTATAGATAAAAGAAAGCACAGCCAGAGGCAGAGACATCTGGGAAAGTCCAGAGTGAGCATGACCCTGAGCGGCTGGCGGAGAGGAGGGAGGGGCGGAGAGGAGGGAAGGGCGGCCTGGAGGCGTAAAGGGTAGACCAAAAGGGCCAGGTAACCAAAATGGCTGGATTATATAGGGAAGGGCAGCCCAGCCCCTGAGCTAGAGAAGTTTAGGATAGAGCGTGGGGTATGCTAGGTAGAGACTGAGGAATGCCGGGAGAATGTGGCAGCTACATCCTCTCTGGTATGTTAATCACCTCACCCATTTGTCCTTAAGACCCAAGTGTATAGCACATAGGCCCATATGTTATCTAGGCAGAACTGGGCAATAGTTCCCTGGGCATGAGCGTGTTGGGTGCACTTACTTCTGGGACCCCACAATGTTGTGCTTGAACCAAAATGTAACCCTCAGCAAATCATTCTCGAATGGATATGTTTGGTAGTATTTACCTGTGTCCTCTCAGGTACTCACCACAATGCTCAGAGCTTACTGACTGTCCTGACCCCGAGATTATTCACAGTCTAGGCAGGAGACATTTCCCCAACAAGCTCAAAGGGAGTGACAGTGGATACCAAGAGTGGGGACTAGAGGGGTGCCCAGGGAACAAATGTTTAAAGAAGTATCCGGGAACATCAGAGGAAGTGATGGGGGTGGGCCAGGAGAAGAATCAACCACAGAAGGAAAATGTACTCAAGAAACCAGAGCATTGAGGCAGAGGCAGGACACCAATGGCCTCCAGGGCCAGAGAGAGGTATGACATTGGCTGATGAGTCTGGAGGGAGGAGACTGAGGTAGAAGAACCTTGTAGGCCGGGTCAGCAAAACCCAGCACTGGAGGTTTTATGTACTATCTGGTGGCATATTTCTAGACCCTTCATACCTAATAACCCGTCGTCTTTCTCACGCTTGAGAAGTTACAGACGTTTTCATGAGCTTATGAATGTAGCCCTGAGACACTCGTTCTGTACCTCCCTCCATACTGGCACCCACGTGGTGGAAAGTATCACCAAGCCTTGGCTACATAATTCGTCATCTAACCTGTTCATTTGGAGAAGCCAAAGGGGAGATTATCAATAATCACACCCAGGCAATATACTGGACCAAGGACTCTCCCGGGTAAACCTGCTCACACTACCTATTGACAGGTTTTAGAGGCCAGTACTGTGATCAATCAGACCCACATGATTGGAACTGAGGTTCTCATTTCTTCATCGAACAGTGAGGTTGGAGGATTAGATCGTTTCGATGGTCTCAGAGGCCCTTTCCAGCTTCAGAACTCTGTAACTCTGTGTTGGTCAAGCAAGTGAGACTTAAGAAAGGTTGGGTAAAATGCAGCCTCAAGGAAGTATGGGGGATGGACTGCAATTCAACCTAAAGGTCTGGACCAATATCCTGTGTTTTTAGTTGAAACCTAAGAAAAGTGCCCAAGAAAAACACTCCTCCCCAGGACCCTGTGCTCATCTACCCACCCAGGAAGAGAAAAGTGATGCCCAGGAAAACATTCCATTGAAATTAAAACCCAGGTGCCAATCAGCCTCTCCCACAGTCCTAGCCCCACCCCCAAACCCCATCCTGCTGCCTCTCTCCTGCCAAAGCCAATGGTGAACAGGGAAATGTGGCTAGAGATGCGAAAGGAAGTGAGTTCACAGGAACCCCGGTACTGAAGACTCAGTGCAGGGATGTGTGCTCTATTGGGACGCTATACTATAAGCTCAGTGCACAGATGTGTGGTGCCCAGGGGCCCCTGGCACTGCAGGCTCAGTGCAGGGATGTGCAGTCTACAGGGACCCCTGGCACTGCAGGCACAGTGCACAGATGTGTGATGCACATACCCCAGAAAACAGAGGAAACAGGATATTCAAACATTTTTGGAAAAGAATCAAGTTGCAAGACTTATATGATCTGATGTCACGAATCATTATGAAACCACAGTAACCGTGCGTCATGCTTTGACTATGCTTGGCTTTATCTGCTGGGATTAAAGATGTGAACCACCATGCCAGGATCTATATTTAGCTGGGCAAGATCTTGCCCCAAAGTCCCACTCCCTTAATCTGTTATCTTGTAGAACACAGGTTTGGGCTCCATTTCACTTCCTGGTGCCCCTTTAGTACTCGAACCATATATTTCATATTTTTCCTTCTAAGTTTGCTATGCTTGTTCAAACGGCTCATCATGAGCTTTAACCAGAGAACAAAGTCTCTACCTTTTTTTTTTTTTTTTTTTTTTTTTTTTTTTTTTTTTTTTTCGGGGTTCTCCCCTTGCCTCAGGCAGACTCTTCGGACAAAGGCAACAAGGAACCACATTCTTTACCAAAATACCACAAAAACAATCTCCAGGCCACATACTGAAATTCTTTTTTTTTTTTTTTGGTTCTTTTTTTCGGAGCTGGGGACCGAACCCAGGGCCTTGCGCTTCCTAGGTAAGCGCTCTACCACTGAGCTAAATCCCCAGCCCCCACATACTGAAATTCTACACTGAAACCTCTTGGGTCAGATCCTCACAATTCAAATCACTCTCAGTAACAAAGTCTTTCATATTTCAACTACGATAGCCCATTAAGCCCCATTTAAAGCATTCCACTGCTTTCCAAATCCAAGGTCCCAAAAGCCACATTTTTTCCAAACAAAAGCATGGCCAGGCATGTCACAGCAATACCCCACTCCTGGTACCAACTTCTCTATTAATTAGGGTTTTTACTGCTGTGAACAGACACCATGACTAAGACGAGTCTTATAAAGGATAACATTTAATTGGGGTTGGCTTACAGATTCAGAGGTTCAGTCTATCATCATCAAGGTTGGAGCATGGCAGCATCTAGGCAGGCATGGTGCAGAAGGAGCTGAGAGTTCTACATCTTCATCTGAAGGCTGCTAGTGGAAGACTGACTTCCAGGCAGTTAGGATAGGGTCTTAAAACCCACACCCACAGTGACACACCTACTCCAACAAGGCCACTTTAAATAGTGCCACTCCCTTGGCCAAGCATATTCAAGCCATAACACCTTGCCATTGTGGTGTTGTGTAACAAAGGCAATTAGATCAATGTAATAATATAGAGAGTCCAGGAGTAGATATACCAAATATATAGTTACTTGATCTTCAATAGACAGAAAGGGAAAATTATGCAATAAATTATGCTAAAAAATTGTATAAAAATGAAAAAATAATTATTTGTTTCCACATTATAAAAACCAACTCAGTATAGATATGAAACCTACATACAAAACCTAAATTACAGAACCACTAGAAGAAACATCGGGAAAAAAAAAAACCTTTGTGGCTAGGAATAGGAAAACATTTCTTAGATATAAGAGTTAAAGCACAGACCTATACTTTGAATCTTCTCAGGTAGGTCAGATAGGAAGATACTTTCCTAGCACTTATAAAGCCCTGATTTCATTTCAGCACTTCATAAATCACGCATACAACTACAATCAGAGCACTACAGAGGTAGAGGCCAGCCTACAGAGAGAGGGGGAGGGAGAGGGAGAGGGAGAGGGAGAAGGAGAGGGAGAGGAGGAGGGAGAGGGAGAGGCAGAGGGAAAGGGAAAGGGAGAGAGAGAGACAGAGAGAGAGAGAGAGAGAGAGAGAGAGAGAGAGAGAGAGATTGAATTAAAAAAAAAAGACCCAAGAATTTCACTTCAAGGACATAAAGTTGGAAGGGGGATGTATTGTGGGGTGAGGAAAAATTAAGAGTAATGCTGGATATAGTGAACTTTACAAACTTGCATAAAATGCTAAATATTACATTAAAATATTTAAATTTTTCCTCAGAAGGCACTCCATTAAGAATAAAAAATAGAGAAAATAGAAAAAGAATCTGGAGAAAATATTTGCAAATCATACAGAGTATGTCTTTAAAAAAAATCTTAATTTACCTGTGCTGTTACAACAAAATTACTGATTCCGGTTAATGTATAAAGAAGAGAGGTTTATTTGGTTCTTGGTGTGGTGCCACCACGTGATGGAGAAGCAGCAAAGCCCTGCGGTGGTCACATGTGTGTGAACAAGCAAATGAGCCTGAGAGGACTCGGGCTCAAGCTTCGTGTCAGCTGATCCTCGGGAACCAGCTCGGTCCTTAAAGAATAGCATCAATCTTTTCTAACAATGGACCCGATGGTCCAACAAGACCCCAGCTTAAAGCTCCTACCACTGCCACACTGGGGGTCAAGCTCCTAGTACATGAGCTTTCAGAAGAGGAAAACACATCCAAATACACAAATCTTACAAAACTGACAAAAGACTCAAACAGACATTTCATCCGTGGAACACACAGATAGCACAAAAGCAAATGAAAAGACAATGAACCACAGCCATTAAAGAAGTTCATATTAAAACCACAGCTATGAAAGCCCATGCTGGGGCTGGAGAGATGGCTCAGTGGTTAAGAGCACTGACTGCTCTTCCAGAGGTCCTGAGTTCAATTCCCAGCAACCATATGGTGGCTCACAACCATCCCTCTTCTGGTGTGTCTGAAGACAGCTACAGTTTATTCATATAAATAAACTAAATCTTTAAAAAAAAAAAAAAAAAAAAAAAAGAAAGCCCATGTTGGTAAGCCCAGCAATGGGGAAACTAAGGCAGTAGGATAAGGATAGCCTGGGCTACCAGCAAGGCTATGTGAAACAATTACAACAAGACACATGCCTATCACGTACTGGCTTGAACCTCTAAAATGAGCAAGACCAACAATAGAAGTAACAGAATAGGCATAAAATTAGATGAGGAGGTCTAAAGGGTCTGAGAAAATCTTGTTTTTAATTTAGCATCTTCCCAACACATAATCTATTAGACTTGAAATGAACGCATGTGTTCACATACAGACTCACACATGAGCCAGGCAAAGCGGTTTTCTTACTGTTACCTCACAGTGAATAAGGTAATCCAGGAGAGGATTTCTCCTCAGCAGTAAAACAGGATGCTGTCTATCAGTACGGTTGTGTGTCACCTAATTACCGCTGTAAGTAGTGAGAATACGCAGCTAGAGTAAAGAGCATAGTGCGCTTATGCAAACTAGAAGGTCTGCCACTTCGTTAGACAATACGATCTTTTTGTTTCTTTAACTGATTTTGACCTTGAACTCCTGAACTTCCAGCTTCTGCCTCCCAAGTGCCGGAACTACAAGCCTGCAACCCCGAGTTAAACTCAAGATTTTGGACAATATCCTTTCTGGGGCTTTTCAAATTAAGAGACCCCAGCTACTTCACCGACAGACTACTCCTTTAAACTCTCTACCTAATCTGCCTTCCCATTCGCGGTTTATCAGACAGATCTGGAGACTGTTCCGGGAGGATGTTTACAAAGGACTTTTAGTGTTTCTGAGAAAGGAGAGGATGGGAAAGATAGGGTTTCTGAAGGGCAGTCTCAGGGGTGGTGAGACTCAGACATAAAAGGGCCTTTCTTTAACTCCCAACGGGTTGTCCGTCCTAACGGGGTGGTGGACAGGACAGATGGCCACGGGGGTGAGCAGTCCCTCCTAATCCCTGGAGCCCGTAGGGATTGTCTTTTGGGTTTGGAGTCTTGATCTCACTGTAGAATTAGTTACTCTGAGGTTAAAGCCCATGGCTCTACCTCCCCCTTATTCTGCTTAGAATCATCATATTTCTCCCAGGGGTGGAGGTCTGTGGGGGCGGAGATTGGAGTCGCTTTTTAAAAGGTGATGGCTTAATCATGCTACACATCGCTACAAGACTGTATAGCAGCAGCCATGTCAGAATAAATAGGTGTTTTCTAAGGGGAGGGGGACTCTAGCGCACGGTAGACACCATTTCTAGTTATAATTATGCTTGTGACAGTCAACGACAGCGATACGGACTCCGCAGTCCCGAGCCTGTTAAGGTGTTTATAATCATTACCCCCACGTGAGTTGCTTGAACTCACTGTGAAAGACACCTACCCACACCCAAGTATTTGGCCAGAAGAAGCAACTCCATTAAAGGATTCACTTTAGGACAGTGGCTCTCAACCTTCCTGATGCCACAACCCTTCATACAGTCCCTCCTGGTGACCCTCACCACAAAAGTATTTTCATTGCTACTCCCTAGCTGTAATTTTGCTGCATGCTATGAACCATATTGTAAATATCTGGTATTCAGGAAACCTGATATGTGACCCCTGGGAAAAGGTCTTTTAATTCCCGAAGGGGTCGAGACCCACGGGTTGAGAACCCATGCTTCAAGCCCTTTTTGTCTCAATGTCCCAACACCAGACTTGTTTGGGTTTTTACTTCGTTGTTATCGTTTGTTTGTCTGGTTAGTTGGTTTTATTTTTAATCTTTTTTTTCTTCCCCTAGAAGAACAGTGCTGCTTCAATCAAACTTGGGAAACATTTTTCTCTCTGCTAAGAAAGACTTCATTTTTTTCCAGTAAAAGATGAATTTTCATCCTCTTAATTAAGCAAGAAAGAGACGATTCCCAGCAAGCTGTGTGGCTGTAGTTAATTTTGATTAACAAGCTTCATTTTGACTTATTAATCTCTATTTCTCTCGTTTTTGTCATAGTCAGACACCAAATGGAGTTCAGCCGTGAGGTTCCCCTCCCCCTTCAAGTGAACATTTCAAGTGTCTTATGGAGAAGAAAATTAATTTTTTTTAAAAAGTACTAGCCTTACTGTAATAGAAAAAAAGACATTGTCCGTGGCAGCCTCTGAGTGGTGACAGACACTGTAAAGGAGACTTGCAAGCGAGTGGGTGGGTGACAGGGCATGGTTTCGGAAGGAGGAGTGGGGGACACTATTCCCTCCTGGGCTTAATCACCAGGGAAGCTACCCTAATGTGAAGCTTCAGTCTTGAAGTCATTAGCATGAAGAGACTGGAGAGCCCAATTCTATTTCGAGGCTGTTCTCAACAATTTGTTTAAAAACTAGACTATTTGTAGAGTCTAGATTTTGTTTTGTTTTGTTGTTTGTTGTTTTTGGAAGAAAAATCACATATTTCAACAATTTGTCCCCTCCCTCCCCCCCAAAAAAAAGAGTCCCCTGAGAACAAAGCCCAATGGTAAAACGGCTGGGGAGTGAGACGTATCTGAGCTAGAAGAAGGTTCACTACCCTGGCATTACTATTGGATACTGTATGGTTGAAACCCTCGTTCCCAGGCAAAGGGACCTCAACTCACCCTCCCACCCCCTCTGGTTACTGGTGGCTCTGAGGGGGAGAGGCAGAGTTTTGAGCCAACAGAATGATGTAGTGATTGAATGGGATCAGAGGCCATCGTGACGGAGTGTATTGTTCTACCCATCCCAGTCAACAGTTTTCAATCAGAGGACACACAGAGATGGCTCAGAAGGAGGTCACCAGGGGCCATGTGGCCTGCACTATGGCCTTGAGCTTCAGTTTTATGACAGCAGAAAATATGTATAATCGGTCCAAGGAAATAAAAGAAGAGTTCCCAATTAAATTTCAGCCATGAGAGTAGGTCTACCCTCCACCTCCACCCCACTCCAATCCCACTGAAAATGAGAAAGCTTAGGGTGGAGTAGTGCAAAATGTCCCAACCTTCTATTGTCTGAACCCCTTGGAGCCAACATTTTGACAAACTTTTGTCTACCAGCATGCTGTCTTTATTAAGTCATAAATCCATTTCCACTATTCATAACGATTAACAGCAGCGGTTTCCTTTTATTGAGGGCTAACTCTGAGTGCCCCACGGACACTGTGAGCTAGATGTGACTGTCCTTACATACAGATCCAGACCTTGGGCTTCAGCAAGGTCACGGGGCTCTACCAGAACCTCCTGAGAAGGAACTAGGAAGTCTTGGAGCTTGCCCAGACCTGGTAACTATCAGGACTGGGATTCCTCAAGACTTTCTGGAGACCGGCATAACCCAGTCAAGAAGCAAAGAAAGCAGGTCTGTCAGACACCTCATAGGTAGCCCAGGCTGGTCTTGAACCTGGTACACAAGTGGGAATGACCTAGAACTCTTGATCTTGCCCACCCCTCTAGAGCGTGCAAGCATACCTTGTTTAGTCAGCGCTGGGAATCTGATGTGGGGCTCTGCATGTGTGAGGCAAGCACTCTACCAACTGACCACAGTTCTAGCTCCCCAAAGGCAGGACGCATCTTAACCAGATCGGCAAAGATCATAGGCTGTTGGCAGTTTTGGCAACTGCTCACAGACTCTCTCATCCACCATCCCTCTGTCAACTTGAGTGACCTCTAGAGGCCCGTGGGTTCAGTGACCACGGACTGCTTATACATTATGGACCAAGGGCCCAGAGAGTGGGGAATCCAGCTTCTCTACTGGCAGAGACCTGGGATATAAGAAATAGAAAATTAGAATTAACATACTCAGTGAACATGCTTCATTTAAAAAAAAAATAACTCTGTGGTGTGTGTGTGTGTGTGTGTGTGTGTGTGTGTGTGTGTGTGTGTGGTGCTTGAATGCAGGTACCAAAGGACAACATCCGGGAGTCGAGTTCCAGAGATGGAATTAAGTTCCCACGCTTATGCAAGTCTCTTCACCCACCAAGCCATCTTACGGGCTGAGCTGTCTCACTAGCCTGGCATGTTGCTTTTAATTTTCCTTATATTTCTAAAAAGTTTTCTTCTCTCAGGATTCGAGTCCTGGCTGCTTCTGATAAACTGAGCAATAGAGACCAGAGAATCCTTTTTTTAATTCCTGAGTTGTAAGATGCTACTAGTGGGTGACTTGATATCTCCCCATGCTGACCTAACACTTTGAAGCAAACCTGGACTTGGACCTACCAACCACGCCAAGCGGGGCTATCAGTCATTAGTGACACACTGACAAATGCTTTTTCAGGCCTGAGGTTGGATACAGGCTGGAGAAATGAGACATTTCAATATTCTAACCGGGCCTGAAAAATTAGTGTCTAAAGATCTTCAAAGCAAGCTGATGGTGATATCGTTTGAAAACTCCATGAACCCACCTCGTCTCTCAAGGGGTCTGGGAACCCCCTCTTCGTTGACTATGAACCATTGCAGACTGGTTTAGCCCTCTTGGACCCTGGGATCCAACAGTACTGGATATACACCTGACACATTGAAGTCTGAAGGAGACATCAGCTTTAATTAGGCACGATAAGGCCAGAGTTTCCGGTGCCACGGTGGAAGGCGATCGGTTGGTAGGAAGAGGTTTACAGAAGGTAGGTGGAGGACCCCCCTCTCCTTGGTGTCTCCTGAAACCCACCATTTCCATTTTCAAAGTAGTCTCCTGGGAGAGGCAGGCTTCCTCAGACACAATGGCTCTAAGAGCCTCTGCAGGTGTGGTCTGAAGTTTGCTGAAGGGAGACGAGAATGTTGGCAGCTTACAAAGAAAAGAAAACATAACCGAGGCTCCTGTGAGGCTTCAGAGCCACCTGGCAGCATCGGGGCCTGAGTCCTTTTCCCTGCCTCTGTGCGTCCAGGACCACACCCAACACTCTGTGCCCCCTGCAGAGCTGACTCAGAGACCTCAAATTCTCACATCCACAGCCCAAAGAAATCCCTCTCGAGCTGGTAATGAGTTAATCTAATATCTTTATTCATAGTTGGAAACATTTCCACTCGGGACTCCAATGAGAAATGCGTATTATGTCATTAAGACACCCAAAACCATGGCATAGACATCTGTGACTCATTTCAGAGCTGACCTTGGGATGGAAGCTTGCTCTCTGTGTTTTGAGGAGTGTCCTCTACTCAAGGCCATTCTAAGAAAAACTCCCACATTGCAACCTGGAAGGATGTGTTAAGAAAAAAAAAACAAAAACAAAAACAAAAAAACAGTGCCCAGGTTTACCAGATGCTGAGGCAGATAAACTGAATCCGTCACTAATAATCTCAGATTTACCGTTTTATTAGTCCAACAGTCCTGTGTTGAATTTATAATGAATGCTACAGCAGAATGTGTATGTATGTATATATATATATATATATATATATATATATATATATATATAGCGCTAAACCCAAACCCATTTTATGTATGAACTGGGTTCCGTGTGAAGACTCTTTATTGGAGCTTTAACAAAAAAAGTTTTGGGGTCTCTAAAATGTGGAAAGCCCATCCTCAGAAGGATATCATAGTTTGGATGCTGGCTGTGGTAGTTGGAACCTGTGGCCCTAGCTACTCTGGAAGCTAAGGCAGGGAAATCACTTGAGGCGAGGAAATTTCAGACCAACCTAGGCTACAGACCAACTTCTCCTCAAAAATAGAGAAATAAAATAATACTAAAACAAAGGAAGGCCGTTCCTTTTTATCGTTTCCTAGGGTCCGGAATGCCACCTACCTAAGGGCATGTCTTTTCCCTTGTACGACTACATAGGTAAGTAGGTCCCATGCCAAGTGTGGTGGTACACGCCTTTAATCCTGGCACTAAGGAGGCAGAAGCAGGGGGATCTCCTTGAATTTGAGGTCAGCCTGGTCTACAGAGTGAGTTCCAGGGCAGCCTGAGCAACATAGTGAGACCTTCACTAAGAAAGAAAAAAAGAAAGAAAGAAAGAAAAAAAGAAAGAAAGAAAGAAAGAAAGGAAGGAAGGAAGGAAGGAAGGAAGGAAGGAAAAGGAAGGAAGGAAGGAAGGAAGGAAGGAAGGAAGGATGGATGGGAGGGAGGGAGGGAGGGAACAAAGAGGAGAGAAGGAGGAGGAAGAGAAGGAGGAGGAAGAGAAGGAGGAAGAGGAGGAGGAGGAGGAGGAGGAGGAAGAGAAGGAGGAAGAGGAGGAGGAGGAGGAGGAGGAGGAGGAGGAGGGCGGATGAACGAACTAGGTCCCAGCCTAGGAAATACTTAAGCAGGGACTGCTGACCGGTGGAAGGGGTGGGAGTGGGGGAGGTGGGAGTGGGGAATGGGTCCAGGAGGCTCACCAGCCCTTATACCCACTAAAGGGACACAAGGTCAAAAGCATGAATTTATGCCCCCTAAGGCCTTTGCTGACTCTTCTGCCTATGATTCTGAGCATCTGAACAGCCCCTGTTTCTCTCGGAAGCTGATGGATTTGATGGGTGGATCTGGAAAACCGCCCCATCTGAAATGCTTTCCAGGATTGGGAATCGAATCTTTTCACCCAGCAGCCTGTGCTCGTTGAGCTGACTGACCAGGTCATGTCCACCTTGGTCCTCTCCAGCTCCCATAACAAACAACCACACCTTGGCGGCTTATGAACAACAGACATTTATTTCCTACTGTACTGGAGCCTGGGAGTGCAAAATCAAGCAGCCAGTGATTCAGTGTGTCTGAGGGAGCCCACGTTCTACTCTCCCCACACAGCTGAAGAGAGCTCGGTCTCCTCAGCCCACGTAAGGACACTATCTCTTCATGAGGTCTCTACTGTCACATCCTACTACTATCATTTAAGGGTTGACATCCCCTCCCAAGCTCCTGTTGGAACCCAATCACCAGCACATGGTCAACAGGAGAGCCTTTAGAGGACAGGTCAGATACAAGAGCTGTTCCCCATAAGTGGGTTAGTGCCCTATACAAAGGAGGAAACTGTCCATGCTTTCTTAACCTTCCAGTTTCTGCCCTGTGAAACCATGGTAACAAAGTACTAGGTTGGGAGCCAAAGTCAGCCTTCACCAAAACTGGCAAGAACTTGATCTTGACCTTCCAGCCTCTCGGACCATGAGAAGGAAATCTGTTCTTATAACTCAGCTCTGGATATTGTATCACAACAGCGGGAAGAGTCTAAGATCCCAAGGTACCTCACAGAGGTCTCAACTCTTTGAGTGCACACACACATGCATGTACCAGTGCCCACACACACGCGTGCGTGCGTGCACGTGCACGCACACACACACACACACACACACACACACACACACACACACACACACAACAAAGGCCTGTCCAAATGACCTACACCATTTATACATAAAGAAGCAGGTCCAAGGGGTTGGGGATTTAGCTCAGTGGTAGAGCGCTTGTCTAGCAAGCACAAGGCCCTGGGTTCAGTCCTCAGCTCTGGAAAAAAGAAAAGAAAAGAAAAGAGAAGAGAAGAGAAGAGAAGAGAAGAGAAGAGAAGAGAAGAAAAGAAAAGAAAAGAAAAGAAGCAGGTCCAGAGAAGGGAGGTGACTTATCCAAGGTCATACCAGACAGGATCCCTTAAGTCTAGATTTCCACGTCTTTCCCCGGGTGATGCTGATCAGCTGTGAGGTGAAGGGTTACCCTCCACTCTGAAGATGCTGGTGGTAATTTATATCCCAAAGTGGCTAATAGTAGAACTTAAAACGGTAATGAGGAAGCAATAGTCGTCTCGTAACACGGCTGCTCCCCGGCGTGAACATTAAGCCTGATTTGATCGCCCCCATTAGAGGAGTGCTGAAGGGGCGTTTCTTAGGAATTTGCCTGATGGATGTGCCAGGGTTATCGGTTAAGGATGAAGAACCATCAATGAAATGTGCAAATAGATGAAACTTATCAATTACCAGGATGTGAGGGTATGAAAAGCCACACATAAATTATTTCTAGAACAAAGCAGTTATTTTTAAGATGATTTTTAATCATCGAAGCAATTTTATCTCTTTCACCTGCTTTTTCAGTCGAAAGGTGTCTGGGCTAGGTGGGTTGCTCTTATCGGGCCAGGCGTTGGGTTTTATTAACGTGAGCCACACCTACGTAAAGAGCAGGAAGTCTGAAAGTCACCTCCAACCCTCTGACCTGACTCCTTCATTTTCCAATCGAGGTAGCTGTGATACAGGAAGGAGAAGGTTCAGGTCATACAGCAGAACTATCAGAGGGGCCTTGGAACATTCCTCCAGACTGTGGTCCAGGATCTACCTGACCAGCAAGCACGCAGAAGAGGTGTTGGCTTATAGATGATTTTGCTAGCAGAAACCTAGCAATGGCTTGGTCAGTACCTGCCACCATTACCTGCCACAGCCAGGTGTGGGTGGCATGTAAGAGGAATGCTCAAACCCCAGTTCTCTCTGTTCCCACGTGTTCCCAGCCTGTCTCTCTCTCTTTCTGTCCTCAGTCCCCGCTTCTCCAACCCCATGGTTCTGCCTCTGTCTGTCTGCCTCTACTCCATCTCCAGGCCCTGACTCCCTTCCCTTCCCTTTCCCCAAATAAATGTTATACAAGATCTGTTGCATGGTCTGATTTCTCAGGGGGACACTGTGACATGGGCCCACCAGACACCTTCGAGCTGCACTATATTTTATTACAAGAGGTGCCCAAGCTATACATTTCTGGAGCACAGCGAGGGTAGCAAAAAACGCAAAGGAGCGGGGTCTACTTCCAGTGTCTGTAGGCTTTACTGTGACAAGAAACATACTTAAAAATAAAACGAAATAGGGCCGGTGAGCCGGTAACCCGGGTGAAGGCACTGCTTGTCACATCTGAGACTGATCCCAGGACTGATGCGGAAGAATGAGAGAACTAATTCTGCATACATATACACACCAATAAAGACATTTACAATCAAACCAGGAAGAAAGACAAGAAAGGCAGGCATACAGGCAAAAGGGGAGAGGTGAGATAAGTGTATGTATAGCAGCTAGGTCATGTTGGATAGGATAAGTAAGTGGTATATATATACACATACACATATATACATATATATGTATGCATATATATATACATTATGTATACATATACATATATATTACACACACACCATATATATATATATATTTATTTATTTATTTATTTATATTTATTTATATATATATATATGGTGTGTGTGTGTGTGGCCCAAATCTATGAAATAGGAATAAAAAAATAATGATCATTAAACTAATTACTTTTAATTAGTATCATTAATTAACTACTTTATTAATATCATAATAAACTACTTGCTTTTCCACTTGACCAAAGCTCTTCGATTGTGTAACTCAGTTTTCTCTTTTTTCCCCCTCCCCTCAGATTTCATCCTATCTTTGTGCACAGAGAACCACAGAGCAGAATCAGAGCTGGAGCTGGAAGCCCTTGGTCACCACCAAGTCCAACCTTTGGGTCAACAGAGACCCAGGGAGCCCTGGAAAAACAATAATTAACCACAGCAATTGAGAGTTCGAGGAAAAAGTGGGCCCTGCAGACATGGTGGGACCCCTTGTGTCTGAGTTTCATGAACATTAATGCCTTTTTTAATTCTTTTAAGCTTCCATACAAAATAATGGGTTCCATTATGATATTTTCCCTAAGTAAAGATTCACAATACTTTTAAAATTATTTCTATGTTGGAGGGGTATGTGTGTACGAGGGCAGATGTCTGAGGAGGCTAGAAGACAGCGTTGAATCCCCTGGGTCTGGAGTTACAGGTGATTGACAGGTGCCCAGCATGGGGCAGTATGGGAAACTAAACTCGAGTCCTCTGTACAGCATGCACTTAATAAATAATAATAGCAATAATAACAACAACAACAACAATAAGGTCTTACTGTATAACCCTGGCTGGCCTGTAACTTTCTTTTTTCTATTTTAATTTTTGCTGTCTTTTTTATAACGACTTATTTATTTATTTATTTATTTATTTATTTATTTATTTATTTATTGTAAGTACACTATAGCTGTCTTCAGACACACCAGAAGAGGGCATCAGATCTCAATGTGGTTGCTGGGAGTTGAATTCAGGACCTCTAGAAGAGCAGCCAGTGCTCTTAACCACTGAGCCATCTCTCCAGCCTGCCTGTAACTTTCTAAGGCTGGCTTTGAACTTACAACGATCCACTTGTTTCTGCCTCATGAATTCTGGGATTAAACACAATAAGCCACCGTGCTCAGCAACACACTCTATACCTTGCCCATGGAGCCATCGCTCCAGACCCTCACTCTGACGTTCTCATGCTTATGTCATTATCCATTACTCATATTCTCCTACCCATATACTTCTGCCTCCACTGTGCCACGTCCTTCCTGCTGGTCCTCATTATCCCCATCGAATAACCACTTTTGTGTGACACACACGCACACACGCACACGCGCACACATGTAATCTACATCCTGCATAGAATAGAAAGCACAGATATTACTAATTTTTTTTTAATTTGCTTTTGCATTGTAACCTCCGTTGCATAGCGACAGACTGCCTGAGCCCCTCTCAGCATCTTCCTAAGACCTTGAGCTCCATTGCTGGACCAGCTTCCCTTCCCAATGCTTTCCTAGCCAGAGTCCTTTCATGCCTGGCATGACCCAAGGAACTCAGTGGAGCTCATCTTCGAAGGTGTTTGTGAGCTGCCAGTGTGGGCCAAGGTCACACAGACAGCAGCACTAGAGTCAGGCACACTCTTTCTTCTCAGTGTGCTGCCTGTCTGTGAGCAGCTGGTGGGCGCGAGCCAGGGGCCTCCAATCCAAGGATGAGAACTCTGAGAGGCGATTTGGTATGCCGGTTGGTACCCCGTGGTGTGGACAGTTTCATAAACGCTGACAATCTAGCACACGAGAAGTTCATCGAGATGCTAATTTCAGTGTTTCTTACAAAGGGAGGAGATTCAAGAACTTCCTCTCTGAAGTTCTGCACAACTCTGATGAGTGCTGTAACAGATGAACTGGAAGTACTAGGGCACCCAGGGCTACCCTGGGCAGGAGGCCAGCTTTGCTCAAGATCCCAGGGGATTTGGGAGAAACTTCAAAGTGAGGCTCGTAGAGTTTGGGTAGAGCAAGAACAGAGAGAGACTAGGAAAATCGAACCATTGCCTCAGCGTGATGACGCGCTGTAGTTCGCCAACATCCTACCTCTGGCCTCAAGGTTTAAAGTTCAAAATCATAATAATAACGCGGCATCTTGATTCCATTCAATTCTGAAGAGCCAGTCTCTCCAGGCAGCTGCTGAGCTGGGCTCTCTCTCCTCTTGCTGGGGCACCACAGTGATGTTGTCAGAGACCAGGATAACTAGAAGCAGAGAGAGGCAGGGCATCAGGCCCCCACTGGGTTTACAGTGCTGGCGGTTGAAAAAGTGTCTCCAACATAAACACAGCAAATTCAATCTGGGAAGTCATTGAGAAAACATAAACACGGAACCTCACGCAGTCCTGTTTACACTGTTCCGAGCCTGGTGAAAGATGAGACTGCCTTGGAAGAGCTGGCTGGCGTTTCCCCCCCCTCAGGCACTGCGCTTTTAAAAATAAAACTCCGAGCTGTACGTCCCATCAGGAAGACCAGATTCCAACAGAGCGCGCGCAGCTCACACACAGCGCATTAACTGGGCTGTTTTCTGCAGTTGCAGAAACTTAACTTTCTCAGAAAGCTGATTGTTTTGAAGTGGAAATTACCAGGACTGGAGCGGTCCCTGGGACCACAGCCTCGGTCAAGAACAGGGCTTCGCGCGGCTCCTGAATCCAGTCTGAACTGGAAGCAATAAGGAGCTGAATGTTGTCTTGGTCCCTGTCATTTAACCAGTAAACAAAGGATCGGCTGAGATGGGGGTTGGGGGGCGAGATTGCAGTCAGGGAGTGTGTTGATACTGAAGGCCGAAAGAAGGACAGTTATTTGGTTAGTTTGGATCTCTTGGGGCCTGTGGCTTCCAAGGGGTGCCGTGGATCTAACACTCTGGCCCAGGGATATTTGTTCAATGTTGGGTTTTCTGTATAGATTCTGCAAACTTAATGTGAATGAAAGGCCACATGATCCACCCCACCCCACTCACCCCGCCCAGTCTCTCTGCTCTCTCTGTGTGTCTCTGTCTCTGTCTCTCTCTCTCTCGCTCTCTCTCTCTCTCGCTCTCTCGCTCTCTCGCTCTCTCGCTCTCTCGCTCTCTTGCTCTCTCGCTCTCTCTCTCGTTCTCGCTCTCTTTCTCTGTCTCCCCCTCTAAGGTCTCTTACTATGTAGCTCTGTCTGTCCTGGAACCCACTATGTAGACCAGGCTGGCATCAAACTAAACGTGTGAGCCATCGTGCCAGGCTAAACAGTAGTTTTTGTTTTGTTTTGTTTTGTTTTTCTTTTTGGATTTGTGTGGGGTTTTTTTTTTGGTTTGGTTTGGTTTGGTTTAGTTTGTTTTTTTGTTTTTTTGGTGGTGGGTTTTTGTTTGTTTTGTTTTATTTTTATTTATTTATTTATTTTTTGAGAAAGGGTCTCACTATATATAACTGGCTATTTTAAAACTCACCATGTAGAAGAGACTGGCCATGAACTCACCATCTGCCTGCTGGGATTAAAGACACACACAGACACACAGACACACACACACACACACACTTATATTATGTGTATGAATGTTTTGCCTGCATTTATGTATATGTACTACGTGTGTGCCTGGAACCTGTAGAAGCCAAGACAAGGACATTATAACCCCTAAAACTTGTCGTTACCTATGGTTGTGAGCCATGATGTGCGTGCTGGGGTTCAAACCTAGGTTCTTTGACTCGACGTCAAGTGGTCTTGAACACTGAGCCATCCCTCCAGCTAGGATTTCTCTAAAACTCAAGTCAACCTGGCTAGGAGTCCAAGGCTCTTGCGTGACTGACACGGCTCAGTACTGGGTGGTGAAGGGCTCCTTCTGGAGATGTAAGTGTGCACATGGGGGTGTGGGGTGGGTGGGAGGCGGAGCGGCAGGGGCACAGACCGTACCATGGTGTGGAAGCAGTAAGCAGCCCAGCCGCGCTCACGGATTTCCAACCCTTGCTACCAAGACCACAGCAGACTGGCAGCTCTCCTGCTCCTGGATTCCAGCCTCCCTCCCAAGGCTCTGCCTTGGGGCCCTGGGGACAGAAAGTGCTTGGACCTCAGCCTTTTCTGTGGTCTCTGCATGTCTCTCATTCCAATCCCCCAACTCTGACCCCTTGCTCCTACTCCAGCTCTTCACTCCAACCCCAGCCCTCTTCCCTGTAGTATGATCAGCCCTCGATGCAGAACAGCTGAGAGAACGCTCTTGAGGAAGTCCTACTTTCATTCCTGCCGTCCTGGGTCGAGGAAACCTAGAAGTGTGCCTGAATAAGGGGGTGGGGGTGGGGTTGCACAATGAAAACAAATCTCGATGGCTGGAGGTACATTCAACGGTTAGATGCTTGCCTAGCATGCTGAGCCCCGAGCTTCTAAACCCCATCTCTAGCACCACATAAACCAGATGTGGTGGTCTGTGTCTGCACTCTTAGCCCACGGGATGTGGTGGCAGGGGGAACTGAAGGTCACCTTCAGTTATAGACGGCAGCCAGCCTGTGCTATAAAAGCCTGCTTCAAAAGGAAAAAGAAAAAAAGAAGAAAACGAACAAATTCTATCCTCTGTAACTTAATATGCAAATTAGATAGAACTATTTGCCATATACCATGGTTCTCAATCGAGGGGTTTCGACCCTTTCCGGGGGGCATCTCTTATTAGATATCCCCTATGTCAGGATACATTATGATTCATAACAGTAGCAAAATTACAGTTACAAAGTTGCAACGACATAATTCCTTGCTATCGCTGCTTTTGTTTTGTTCTGTATTTTCTCTGTGTAACCTTGGCTGTCCTGGAACTCACTCTGTAGATCAGGCTGGCCTTGAACTCACAGAGATCTACCTCTCTGTCTCCTGAGTGCTAGGATTAAAGGTGAGTGCCACTACCCGGCCTGCAGCAAACTAATTTCATGATTGGGAGTCACCGCAACATGGGGAACTGTATTAAAGGGTCGAGGCATTAGGAACGTTGAGAGCCACTGATTATGCTGAATTTAAACCCACAGGCGAGTTCCAAGTCATTCTCTCTCCTTATTTCTCCTCAGTCACTGCAGAATCTCCACCCCATTTTAAAGATGAGGAGCCGAAGGACCAATGATGTGTAACCATGTGCGTCAAACATCCTCTAAACTTGCCTACTTTTACCACAGATGGATTCAAGTTGTCCTGGTAACACCTTTCCTGTTTCTTGTCTAACTACCTTACAAGCTTAGGTTAACAATGGGCTGCACCTTGCAACATTCTTCTGGTTTGAGGCCTATTGTTTTTGTTCACTGGTCCTTAAAGCATTTTTAAAAACCCGAAGATGATAAACAATCTCCTTCCTTTTCTTCCTCTTCAACATTTGAAAGTTTCTGAGATAAATCCAAGGACTGGTAGAACCATTTAAATTCTCCTGGGCCTTTTGACAGGGAAAGGGGGTGTCTTTGTGCTTTAGTGCTGAGATTCCTAAGACTGGGTCTTTACTCTCTGATTTGTCTCCTGACTTGGTTTCTGGCTCAATCTGCACCTCTAACAGGGCTGGGGCATCCACCAGTGTCAACTTCCTCGTCTCCCTGGAGACAGAGGCAGCAAATCTACAAGCTCCACCTTAGTCACTCAAACATTTATTGAGAAGCTACAGTTTGCTACATTACGCTAGGTGTGTGGCAATGTAATCTCAAGGCCCCTGCCCTGACAGAGTTGTTGTCTCCAGGATGGGGACAGCCGTGTAACAGGTCATAAACAGGAATATTAACACCATATCTGGTGATGCTATGTAGTCCAAAGAAGAGAACAGGACAAAAAAGACATTCTCCTTCCATCCCTGGGAGCCCAGAACACGGACCATAGGGCTCAGGCTGTGCTCTAACGTCATTTCCTTGGTCTTGTCTTGCTTTAGGAAAATATAGGGAACAGGGAACAGTAAACATGGTTATGCACTGACAGGTGTGCCCATCCAAAAGAGAGGCACACCACAGAGGTCTCACCTTACAAAGGAGAGCCCGTGGATCTACCTGTGTTACATAACCCCATAAGCTGTAACCTGCACTGGTTGGGGAAGCAGCAAATGAATTGTTGTGCTTAAGTGATCCATGACAGCTGGTAAACACCAACTGCCCTGACCACTCTCCTGGTGTCCTGCTGGCCCAACCACCCCAGCTTCACCTCCAGGAGGCCTGCCTCCTCATTGCTAGCAACCTCTGGGGCTGGCAGAGGACCCCTAGACCAAATGCCGCATCTCAGGTTGACGTCTAGCATTGATGGACATGGTTTGGGAAATTGAGTCTCTTGTCCTCACTCCCACCACTCCCCCTCCCCCAACCCCAACCCCAATCCTTTCCATCTACTCCTGGTTGGTCTGTCCTCCTGTAAGCAGATTTTAGCAGGTTCTATAAGAAATCTCTGCTTAGGGGTTGGGGATTTAGCTCAGTGGTAGAGCACTTGCCTAGGAAGCGCAAGGCCCTGGGTTCGGTCCCCAGCTCCGGGAAAAAAAAAAAAAAAAAAAAAAGAAATCTCTGCTTATTCTTACTGTCCAATATTTATAAATCTGGTTGCCTCAACAACCAGATAGATAGGTATGCAAAGAAGACAGAGTTGTTTATAGCAAGAACAGAAATAGCCTTAAAGACCAGGATAAGTACATGGTTGACAATGGTCCGTCAGTTAGTTTCCTGTTACTGTAACAATGTACTTGAGACCGAATAGTTTATAAAGACATTTATTTAGCTCATGGTTCTGCTCGTAGAAGAGCCAAGAACATGCGGCAGGTGTGTCTGGCGGTGTCAAAGCATATGGAAGTTGGAAGGGTGGATGGGAAGCAAAACACAGGGGTAGGGAGCCCCGCCTTCTACCAATCCACTCTCAAGGCTACAACTTTGTCCTATAGAAGCAAGAGCTCACAAGGGGAGGGCGCCCTGCCTTCTCAATGGCCTAATGATATGTACAAAGCCCTGCCTCCCCCACACCACCTCAATGCCCACAGAGTTTCAGTTTGAGTTGAAAAGAACAGAGCTAAACATCAGCATCGGGTCCATGAGATACTTTGTAGCAATTTTAGTGAAGACCTTTCCAAAGAGCCTCGGATTACAAAGAGCACAGGAAGTAATTATAAAGTAATTGGCAAAGTCCAGTCGTAGGGAATTTCTGGTTCCTGGTTCCCTTAGACGAACCTTGACTCTGCTTCTCCACTCTCCACAGCTGTGACCTGTGGCGCCCAGACTTTTAGCGCACTGGTGGGCCTTACAGTGACACAGTGTAGATCAGAGGGAAGGAAGGAGAAGTCTCCTATCCCCGCCAGCCATCCACACACATCCTGAACTTTGTTGTTGCTGGAGACATCCTGAAGGAATTTCTGAGTTTGTGCCATTCAGGACCCACCCATACAGCTGGCAGGAGGTCACCCGACCTAAAGCCAAGGGTGTTCCCCAGGTGGCAAGGAGCAGAATTGAGGGAATAGCAAAATGGGACAGCCAAGATGTACAAAATCATTTGGGAATCTCCAGGGCAGAGGATGAGGGCGAGTGACAGTGAGAGAGGGTGGCAGAGGGAGAAGCTGGGTGGGGGAGGGGAGGGATGGTGGGGAGAGGGTGGCAGAGGATGAGGGTAGATGGCAGGAGACTTGTGTCCTCGATGTCACTAGAAGGACAGGCATCAGAAGTATTCAGGTGGGATTTCCAAGGATTTAGAGTGATCACTAACTAAAGAGTTGGGAGGAGTTAGACAAAGCTATCCCATAAACCTTTGGGTAAAAATTAAGCAAGACTCAAAAACCCTAGCTAATAAGGAGAGATACTATGTTAATTCAATAGTGTTACAGATAAAAGTTACAGCAACACTCGTGGTGTATAAAATGTTATTGGGTAAAAACAAGATTTGGTTTTTCTTCTTCCCTCCCAGCCCCCAGTGCAGCTCACAATGGCTCTAGATGTAGAATGCCATCACGTCCCAACACTATAATGCTTTCAACAGAAAAGTTGGTAGGAGGAGGAATTGGGTAGGGTAGACATCATGGGGTTCACTTCAGCACTGACACAGATACTCAGGTCCCTCTTCCTTTATCTACCATAGAGGTAGGAAGGACAGGCAGATGGTGCGCTGAGAGAGCTTATGCGTTCAGGGCAGAGACAGCCAAGTTGAGTCTTCCATTGGTTGGCTTCTTCTCCACACCAGATGGATGGGGTCGGGATGGGAGGCAGGAAAGAGCTCACTGCATGCACAGTCTGAGCGGTGGATTACACCAGCCACGGGTCCAGCCTTTCCCTGGGGGTTGAGTTGATGTTAGCCCACTATCTACTTACTTCAGTGATTCGTCTCTCCTCCCGCCGCATGCTAGGCTTCAGGGTAGGGAATTCTGGTGACACTGGAGACTGACAAGGGAAAGGAAGAAGAGGAACAGGAAGGCTGAAGAGGAGAAGGGAGAGAGAGTGGAAGAGACGTGGATGTAGCTCGGTGTGAACTGCCCAACTAACACAGCAGAGGGAGAGAGGGAGAGGGAGGGAGGTGGTGGCTGCAGTGGGGAGAGGAGAGGGACAGGCGTGGGCGAATCAACTGTTCGTGTGAAGCTCAGGATGGAGAACTATCCCTCTTGTCCTGTCAGGCCGTCACTGCAGCAGCAGAACTGAAGCGTGAGAAGAATCCTCCATTTTGTTTTAGTAAGAAAAGAAGCCAGAAATCTAAGCCTGCAGCTGCCCACAGATACTCCACAAAACATTTTGACAGGCTCCAGGGATGTTTGGATTAACTCTGGGGCCATCACCCAGCTCTGTAGACACTCATTAGAATCCAACAAGAAGGCTGGAGATGACTTCATGAGTAAAACCGTGCAAGTCTGATGACCCAAGTTCAAACCCTGGACCCACATAAGACGGAGAAGAGAACCAAATCCACAGAACTGCCCTTTGACCTCCACAGCACCATGGCACATGCTCCTGCCCATACCCACTAACGCATGCACACACACACACACACGCACACACACACTCATCGAATGAATGTTTTGTAAGGATTCCTGGCTAAAGGAAAAAATTGTTGAGAGAGAAAGGGTGTGGGTACTGGGGAGTTTAGACGGAACTCCACTAACTGATTTTCTGTCACCTCAATCTTTTCAGATGCAATGACTGGTCTTGGACAAACAACATCCCAGACGGGAAAAAGGACCTGGAGACCACTGCAAGTGAGGAAGCCAGCTGAGCAAGGGACAGAGGTTCTGTTGAGGATGCTTCCTGCACAAGGAGGTGGTCGCCAGGAGCAATAGAATCTGTGTAAGTTCCGAGGCTACTGTGCTCCCAGTCTGTGGGACCATTCCTAAGCCCTGGACTGAGGATCAGCTCACAGCCTTGGGTCTCGAGACGCTTTCTTCCAAGACACACCCTCCGCCACTGTGAGGAAACTGTCTCTGTCGCTTTGTGTGCTAGAGACCGGTTTTGGGAGTAGCCCAGCGTCAAGATTCAGGAGTTTTGTGCCGTTCATTTGGGAAGATCACAGCCTCTTCCCAGACCTTAGGTTTTACATCTGTAAAGGAGGAGACTCCCAGACAGGTGAGCTTCTCCGGAGTTCTGCAGCCACATCCTGTTAGTATCCAAGGACGGGGTGACGCTGGAGTCCTGACTGCACACTGCACAGTAAAGGACCCCACCCCAGGCTTGTGCTGAGGGTACCCAGTCCTCTGGTGTCCTTTCTGGCTCGGAGACACTGACTTAAAAAGATTGCTATAAATCACACCAGAGTCCCCTGGGGAACGAAGCTTTCTTTTAAATGACATGGAAAAAGAGGGCAGAGCAACTCAAATTTAAGAACTGGTTTCAAAATGTAACCCTTACGATGGGAAACAATCCTCATAAATAAACTGACTTGAAAAGGCGAATTCTTTCCCTTTAATTTCCCTTTGACTTCAACTCCCTGCATATCTACAGGAAGGGTAAGAGGGCCAGGGAGGGAGGGAGGGAGGGAAGTTCCTCTCCCCTGAGACCTACTAAAGTGATTTATTGTGTAGGTCACAGCCGCCTCTGTTTGGGCCTGTTATAGTTCGTTAAGCTCCACTAAGCTTAGGTATTACGGGTTCCTTCTCTGGAACATTGGTGTTGGAGGAAAGAAAAGGAAGAAGAAGAAAGAGGAGGAGGAAGGAGAAGGAGGGAAGAAGGAAGAAGAAAGGAGGAAAAAAGGAGGAGAAAAAAAAGGAGGAGGAAGGAGAAAAAGGGAAAGGAGGAGGAGGAAAAGGAGGAAGAGGAGGAAGGAAGGAAGGAGAAAAGGAGGAGGAGGAGGAAAAAGGAGGAGGAGGAAGGGAAAAGGAGGAGGAGAAAAAGGAGGAGGAGGAGGGAGGAGGAGGAGGAGGAGGAGGGGTGCTTGTTTTTAAATTTATTTAGCTGCTTCAGCCCAATCTAAATCCTGGGACAAACAGTTGTCTTCCTTTTCTATTGAAGCTGCTGGTGTTCCTGGCCTTCTCTGCCCCACGGCTCAATGTTTGCTTACGGCAGTGAAGTAGAAAATTGTCATGTCTGTAACTGTGGCTGGTTTGCTGATTGTGTGACCACCTGGCTGGCAGGATGCAGGACAAAGACAGTAAATCCCCCTGGGAAGCTGGAGGAAGAGGAGAAGAGGAAGTTGGGGTGGCTTTTGTTTGTTTGTTGTTGTGCAAGGATTCATGGGAAGTTGTAATCATTCTAATTGGGATGGAGGAGCACAAGTTCGCACTTGAAATGCCCTGACACGGAGGAATTTCTCAATAAACAACTTCATACTTGATTTGAGATGTTTGAAGCTGGATATGCAGTCTCCAGATGTTTTCCAAAAGGCCCTTAGTTTCCCAGTCCACACACTGCCTCAAGACATCCCTCTGGTCTGCAGGGATACACAGCTGTTTTAGCAAAAAAAATTTATTTTCTTTTAATTTCATAAAATGCCACATTCAACATGAACCTTTCATCCAGCGGGAGCCTATGATGTTCAAAGGGTTCAGAATTACCAGCCCCCACTCCCACCGTCTGGAGTCGCATGCAGAAAATATTTAGCATCTGCACCACCACCCAAATGCTCTGAATTGAAGGAAGATGTATTTCTTACACCACATTACGGAAGGGATTTTCAGAGGAGAGCTCAGGGGCCTGACGTCACTGCAGGAAAATCCTTCTATTACACAAAGCACAAGGGAATATGGTTCCTTCATATAAGCCCTTCCATTTCATCTTGTCTTAGAGATGACATTAAATTCCACCTTTTCCTAACACTCAACTGCTCTGAGATAGGTAGACGACGACGACGACGACGATGATGATGATGATGGTGGTGGTGGTGGTGGTGATGATGATGATGATGATGATGATAAAATACCTGACTTTAATAGGTGCTTGCTCCATGCTAGACCTTGAGCTCAATGCTTAGTGAATATGATTTCCTTTCATCTTCACAGCGACCTTAGGGAGGAATATTATTAGTACCCATTCACATTTATAAAGAGAAAATTCAATTCATAGAGTATATAGGTGCTGAGTCAAAGGTCCATTAGATTGGTGTGACCGGCACCCACGTTCTTTGTTACTTTGCCCCACTTGTCCCTGAAGAACATGTCACTACCTACAGGGTATCTTACCAGGCCAGTCAGGGAGGAGCTGTTAGATTAGAGTTGGAGAAGAGAGATGAATAATCCACAACCCATGCTTGCATCCTCCTGCTTTCGGAACCCGCTGCCTTGGGCTGTCCTGGCTTTATCCCACATGTGGAAGACGGAATGCCTTGGTGAACTCCAAGGTTCCCAGGTTCCTGGCCACTGCTGTGCACACTCCTTCAGCAAATTCAATAACCTTAAGACTGGGGGTCATATGGAAACACTCCATAGATGCATAGAAATTGGCTTGGAAGTCAGCAGAGTAGCCCTAACTTTACCAAAGGAGCTGAGAGAGAGACAGACAGACAGACAGACAGACAAAGGGAGACAGAGAGAGACAAAGAGAGATAGAGACAGAGAGAGACAAAGAGAGACAAAGAGAGACAGAGACAGAGAAAGAGAGAGACAGAGAGACAGAGACAGAGAGAGACACAGAGACAGAGACAGAGACAGACAGAGATCAGAGCAATGTAAAGCAGGTGGGAGGCTGCAGCACTCATGTGACTTCTAGGTCAGAGGCCCTCCAGCTGACAGTGATGGTGATCTGCGTTGTGAGGTTCTGGATATGTATAGAAAGATATTCAGCCTACGGAAGCCTGAATCACAGCCTTTGAGGTCCTGAGCAGAGAGCCAGCCACACTGTGCCTGTTAACTAAGTTAACACAGACTTGATAACACAGCCATCTCTTCCCAGAGGTCAGAGGGACAAGGCATAGCAGCCCGGATGACCATAGCAGTCAGCGGAGTATGGTATGGTAGTCGGAGCTTGGGAAAGATCTGGATGATGGGTGTAGTGGTCCCCACACTTGTCACCATGGTCCCTTGAATAGTTTGTCTTGCATTTCAACCTCTGAAATATTTTTGCTTTTAACAGTGGTAGTAATGCATTACTGACCACGTTCAGATGGAGGCCCTTCCTGTGTGTTGTTTCTGCCCAAGGGTTTAGAACAGTGGTTCTCAACCTGTGGGTCACAACCCCTTAAGGGTCATATATTGGATATCCAGCGTATCAGCTATTTACATTACAATCCATAACTAACAAAATTACAGTTGTGAAGTAGTAACGCAAATAATTTTGTGGTTGGGGGTCACCCCAACATGAAGAACTGTTATTAAAGGGTCACAGTGTTCGGAAGGTTTAGGACCATTGGTTTAGATTTTTGAGGTGGGGGGGAGGGCATCATGGGGGTCAGTGAAAAGATAGCCCAATATAGGTGGGTCAGCTGGAAGGTAGGTAAGTAAACTTTCTCAGGTCAAGTAAGCCAGGCTCACTAGAACTTGTGTACTTAGCTCGAGGCCAGAGTGGCCAGAAGAACCCCAGTCCCTCTTCAGGCCATTCAAGTTGGACTCTGCACACTGTAAGAACCCCCTGGGGAGCAGTGACCCCAGCCCTCCGTCTAGGCAACTGAGACTCCCTTTAACATTCCCTTACAATTTGCTTTAAAAGTTCAGCAATCAAGCACACAGTCGAGCCAGACCACAAAACTCTCGCTTGGCAAGAGATAACCCCCTTTCTAAGACAGCTGGCTCCTTAACATGTTTGAACAAACTGGCATTATCCATGAGAGCTAATGGTCTGAAGTCAGGCTTAAAACTCAGCAAAAATAAACTTTCCAGGAAAGTTCTGGCACTCCCAGTTTCCAAACCCGTCATCTCAGGGATGGTAGCCAAGCAGTGGCCTCTTTCCTTACATCTAACACCATTGCCCAGTTTGGGGAAGGTCCTATCCTGGCCTTGAATTGATCACACACACACACACACACACACACACACACACACACACACACACACACAAGGAAGCAGGGGAGGATGCAGCAAGAGCTTTCAAGAGATTCTTTGGAGAGTCCATGATTTTATTTTAACACAACGGACACTGAGCTTCTGTCTTAGGGTTGTATTGCTGTGAACAGACACCATGACCAAAGCAACTCTTATAAAGGACAACATTTAATTGGGGCTGGCTTACAGGTTCAGAGATTCAATCCATTATCATCAAAGTGGGAGCATGGCAGCATCCAGGCGGGCATGGTGCAGGAGGAGCTGAGAGTTCTACATCTTCACCCGAAGGAAGCCAGGAACAGCTTGGGCATCCTCAGGCAGCTAGGAGGGGAGGGTCTCCAAGCCTACCCCCACAGTGACACACTTCCTCCAACAAGGCCACACCTTCTAAAAGTGCTACTCTCTGGGCCAAGCATATACAAACCCTCACAGTTCCTATTTAAATGTTATTATTCTAAAAGAAGAACTCGAGATGTCTTACCTTGGTCACTGACAGTGTTCTCTCTCTTCTCCTTTCTCGGGTGATCAGAATGCCCAAAAGCAAATTACCTACATTTACAAATCCCATGAGTTGACTCTTGTATGATGGCTACTCTGGTAGACACAGTAGACCCAATCTCTTGATTATAGGAAACTCAGAGTCTGGAGCAGACATCTATTGCTTGCTTCTGAAGATGCACAGCTCTGGGTGTTCTGTGACACAACAGTGCCTCCTCCTACATCATCCCAACTGTGCAGGGAGAAGACCACAATCCTTTGCATATCTGTAGTCCAAGAAATGGAAACTCCCTCTGATGGTTACAGTCACATAGAGCCCTGTTGAAGCCTCAAGAGCAGCCCAGGAACCTCTCCCTTGCTCTTGTGTCAAGGCCTCTCCATGTCATGGCCTCTCTGTGTCGCCCCTCTTTGAGGGATGGCTGGCTTTCCTCACAGCCTGACTGTTTCTAGAAGTCAGACTCTTTGCATGACAGCCCAAGGCTCCCAAGAGTCCCAAGAGAATAGGACAGAAGTGATATCATCTTTTGTCCTGAGTTCAGAAGTCACAGTATCACTTGCTCTTGTTCAAGTTCTATTGGAAGAAGAGCGTTGGGAGAAGAGAGGCCATTATAACCATCTTTGGGAAGAATGTACTCTACAATAGCATCCCATGGGAAACCTGGGGCCACATTGGAACTGTGGTAACTCAGAGAGGAGTCCATGAAGACACTCCTTAAAAAGTTGCAGAGGCAAGGAGGACAAAACCAAAAGCTAGGGACCACAGCGACCGTTTGTAACAGAAGAATTGTCAGTGCCCTGATTCAGCAGTAATAAGAGACAGCAGGAATGATATTAGGAGAAGCAGTCAGAGAAAACTGGAGGGCAGAGAGATGGCAAAGCTGCAGCAGATATCACACTGTCCCCTCCCCTCAGTCTCCTCAGATCCCTAAGGGCTGAGACTGATAAGAAATCCTAAGGTCTGGCATCCCACTGACCAGCCATTGTAGCAGAGAGCAGAGTGGGGGAAAGTGGACAGACCACAGGGGATTGATGTCTAGTAGGTGTTCACTCTGTGAGAGACTAAAAGCCCAAGCTTTGGATGTGTACAACAGAGGCTACTGCTGCAGAAGGGAGATTCTGAGCTATGTGTGTGCAGTGTTTCAGCAATGTAGGCAACCGTGCAGGAAGGAGCTCTTAACACCCACAGTTCACTGATTGCCAGGGCCCCAGCCTGTATTTGGGAGACTGGTGGATAGAATCCGTAATGGATTCCCAGGCTGTGGAAAAGGTATTAAACACCTGAGCAATATGTAGACCAAGACTACATAGGATCGCCAGTGCTAACGGGACTTACTTATCCCTGATGGATGGTCCATGGTTGTAGTTGCTTATAGTCTGATGCTAATTGGGTCCTCCAGAACAGTTTGCAGGAGAGGGTCTGCAGGTAGTTTCTGGGAACCTGCCCCCAGTTAATTCTGAATGGTAAGTGAAAATGCCAATAACCAATAGCTGGGGAGGAGAGAGAGAGGCAGGGTTTTGTGTTCCAGGGTTTGGAGGGAGGAGAAGCCAGGAGACACCATGCCTGAGGTGTGTGCAGGACAGAAGCAGAGCCACCATGTAAGAGGGCCAAGAGAATGCAGCCCAGAGGGCTGCTCAATTAGGTCAAGAGCAGCTAAGATTGAACTTAGAAATTAGTAAGTAGTAACTCTGAATTATCAGTGGGAGGTAGATTCTGGCAGCATGGAGGTTAGACAGCTTCCCAGGTATTGTGATGCCTAAGGCATATTAAAATATAAAGGCTGTGTTGTGTCTTTCTTTTGGGAACATGAACCTTTGAGGTAGGTAGGATTTATTTATAAATATTGAATACTACACGAGGTGATGTCTCAAGAGCAAGAATGGTCCACGTGGCTCTTTGACGTAGCAAGGTAGAAGTAGAATGAACACTTGCTGGAGTGGAAACCATGTGGTCTACAGATGCTTCTCTGCTACCAACGAGTATCAGTAGAGTCTTCGTGATCCTTCCAGCTGGTTCTTCTCTGAGTGGCAGCTCCAAGGCTGACTCTTTCAACTTAAAAGAACATGCTCCTCCCTTCCCTCAACAGTCTCCACCCTCCCATTTTTCTCAGTCTAAGAGAACCTTCATCTAGTTTGTGAGTGAGGAGGTCTGGGTTTTAATCCATTTTATATGACATAAAATATGAACTCAAACGTCTAGTTTTGTAACTCTACATTCTTGACTTCTGAAACTCAGAATCCAAGATCTAACACAGATACTCTCTGTACTCTGCATTTAATATGTCCCTTACTGGATGCAGATGGCATAAAACTTAGCTGTAGTAGTTTTTCAGGGGCCTAGTGAGTGTCACAAGGCATTTATTGCTGGTGGTATCATATAGAGTGAGATGTCTCAATGGACAGCATTAACCAATCAAGATTTAAACCTAGAGCTGCAAGAACCTAAAAGATCACCTAAAGAGGGGATTAAGACCATGGCCACCTCACTCTTTGAAGACTCAAAGATAAACTTTCAACAGGAAGAGACAAATGAAGCATTTAAAGTAGTCAGGAGAGAACGAAAGAGACATTAAAGCATAAAGTAGAGAGTGTGATTTGCAACGATGCAGTCATACTTGCATATCCAAGAAACACATTCTGGAAGGACGAAGTCAGTCAGGTCATAAAGAATATTATAGGAAGTATCTCATTGTACATTGAAAACCCTCCAAAAGATACACTTCAACCGGGCACTGAGTCTGAGCTGTGCTTTAGAACAATCAACTTGTGACATTGTCTAGGGCACAGAGACTATGGATCTGGTAGAGGACAAAGCAGAGACCTGCCTGAGTTCCCTGTATGGGGCTTCCATTATTACCTGGCTTGTAAGTCTATTTCAGCTGTGGCTAAACCCTGAGCCTAGACTTGTGTTTCAAACTCCCCATGGGCATGTACCAAGAACTTTTTTCACCTTTTTGTAATCAGCCTGGGGTGGATCTCAGCATCCCTCCTCCACAAACCCACATCCTGTTATAGCTTTCTGTCCACTAACTTCTCCTAGATGTATTGTAGGCTTTAGGACCATGATTTCTCCTGGCCTACTTCCTACTCTCCAACTTCATGGCTCTATCCACTCTCTCCATGCTAATCATCCTGCATTCTCTTTGTTTCCTCCAAGGCAGCATGCATCAAAAGCCCTGGGAAATCCTAGGCAAGTCATCCACTACTGAGCTACACCAGTGCGTGGCCCCTTTTTACATTATTTTGAAACAGTCTCTCTAAGCATTCCAAGTCAGCCTCAAACTTTTAACCCACTGACCCCAGCCTCCTCAGTACCTGAGATCATAAGGGTGGACCACTATGCCCAGCTATCAGATACTCTTGAATCTGCCTTCTCCTCTCTTCTACATAATTCGTCTTTCTTATTTGTTTGTCTTGAGCTACCTGCCACATACTGCCATGTGGAAGGAACAATGTAATTTAGTTCCTGCCCCTGGAGCAGAGCTCACAGGGCATGGACCCCTACAAGTGCTGACAGTTGCTGTGGGTATGGGGCTTGTTTGTTTTATAATGTACATGTTCTCATGTTCCTCCTTCAGGGAGTGCTCTCCTTGTTAAGGTTAATGACTCTATGATAATAAAAAACAGCATAAAGTCTTGTAGGTGAGAATGTATTCCTCAGCAAAATGGTGAATGTTGTGACCTTCAGGATAGCCCTTAAGGCTGTGGGAAAGAACTCTGAAAACATGGGTTCAAGAATGTATAAATTTGGGGCTGGGGATTTAGCTCAGTGGTAGAGCGCTTACCTAGGAAGCACAAGGCCCTGGGTTCGGTCCCCAGCTCCGAAAAAAAAGAACCAAAAAAAAAAAGAGTGTATAAATGTCTCAACTATGCAAAATATAAGGATGCCATATGAGTTGTACGAGGGGCTTCACACACCTAAAAGAACAAAGGCAGGGCACTAATGAGCCAGCTTGTCAGAAAGATACAAATACAGGCAGATTTCTGTGTTCAAGGTGAGCCTGAGACAGAACAATGTCCAAGTATGCTGGGAATGGTGATCTCAGAGCCAGATCCCACCCAACTAACTTATTGTTTGTGTTTACAAAGGCAGACATCTTTGCGTTCATTTGCTACATTATAAAAATGTACTTGCTCTGTCTTTGTAAGAATCAAGGGGCTAAGGTCATAAAACGCTGATTTGTAGACTAATCAAAAGGAAACCTGGGTTAATGATTGAATTGATATGTAAATAAAAGACTAGGCTTTGGTTTGCAAGAGCTGATCTATCAACACAACTGTCTGAAGAGTGAGCTCAAACAGAACACAGAACTGTCAGCTTGTACTCATGATGGACTTTGAGTTGTTCTTTTGTCATTCCCAAACACCTCTTCCTCAGGAACCCCTCTCCAAGCCAAGGCTGGTCCTTGACAGCTACCCACTAGCATTCCTTTTTCAGGGATTTCCCCCCAAAAACCTGTTAATTGATCTTCCTACACTTAATTCTTTTTGGTGTCCCCATCCTCATAGCTCAGCCATCATCCTTTTTTAAGTCTGATTATGATGTTCCCTCTTCTGGAGGCCTCTTCGGTTACCCCACAGTCCACTTGATGGCTCTAATCAGCAGGAAACAGTCTAAAGATAATGTTGCCTCCTTTCTGACCCATGACTTTTTTCGGGGATCTCTTTCTTTTTCTTTCTATCCTTTTCTTTCTCTTATCTACTGTTAGGAGGTTGAAAGGTGGAAATGGTAGAAGAAAGAAAAACCCACAAAGCTGTAGCAAAGACCAGCCATAGAGGGCTGAGCTTCCTATTTAGGAATTGTCTTGATATCATAGTGGCTCAGATCAAGGAGGAACCACCTGCCTACAGACTCCTGACACTTCTGACTAAGGAGATAGTCACACCAGCTGTCTTCACCACTTGGTTGCTGGAAAGTTAGCACCAACTGAGAGATCTCCAAGCACAATGGAGATTTGGGATCCTTGTAAATTTCCCTTAGTCTGCAACCTGAAATGGCACTGGAAAGTGTTTGGATAGGCTTTTCAGCCTCTTTGTTTCCTGGCAAAGCCCTCCCTAAGCACAGGGGTGTCCAACTTCACCCCTATCATGTCATCTACATCTCAACTCTCTGGACAGTATTTAGTAGCATCTGTCATGTGCCTGTGTTAAGATGACACAAGGCTGAACAAGACCCTATTCTGACATGGAGGTCTCATGATCAGTCAAGGAAAATGACGCACAGAGAATGCCTGCAGTGAGATGAGTGCTAAAAGAAAACATACGGACAGTGAATTCACCCCCGAAAGAAAGCATGAAAATAAATGGTTTGGCTTCCCCCATAAACCACAGACAGTCAGCACTGAGTAGCACTCCATAGATTATCTGCTCTGACCCATTCATCTGACATGTGGGAGACAGAGAGGGGAAGAGGCCACATAGTTTTAAGACCTTGATTGATGTATAATGAATTCTTTCTCTTTTCCTCGTTGGTGACATGTCTATGCCTCCCAAATCATTTTTGGAAGTAGACAGAATGGAAAGAATATACATATAAGAAGTCTACTTGCTTCCCAGCTAAAAAAAAAAATCTCTGAGACAAACCTAGTCACTGTGGGTTAAGAACAATGATTACTCCTCTCCAGACCCCCTTCCATTTGCCTTGTCTATTTCAAAGTTGTTCCTTGTTGCATTTGGAGGCAGGGAAGCTGTTTCCAAAAGCTTTATTTTTCACTTGGTCCAAAGGCTTGGGAGAGGCTACAAAGCTGTCTGGTACCTTTAGAGCTTCATTCAGCTGGAGGTCCTGAGGTATCAGATCGAAGGAGGGAGCCCCTTGGAAGGTGCAGAAGCCTAGTTGTGCTTGAGAGTGAGGAACTCAAAGAGATACTCACCCAGAGATGCCTTGGGTCATGCCAGTCTGTGCTGGTTATGGCCCTGCCAGCCTACGTGGTTGGTCAAGTTGTTGCCTATCTTCTCGGTGAGCTTCACCTTCTTATCCAGGAATTGGCTTTCCAAAAAGACACAGAGATTAGCGTCTGTGAGGACAGAATCCAGAACATGAAGATTCAAGAGGGCCTGGTTTAGGTTCTTCCCCAGGGCCAAGACAGCTTCCATGGCCTCCTGGGTTTTACTTCATTCATCTTGAGCTGGTCTCTGCACATCCTGGGAGAGTGCATGGCCCCCACAATCATTCTGTAGCTTGAGGAGACACTCGGTGCCCTTGCATTTCTCCTTGGCCAATTTGTGGAAGAAGAGGCCAGCGCCCTCCAAAGCCACATTGTCCTGATCAAAAGGGAAGCCCAGAGAGAGGTAGGTGTAGGAGGTCCGCAGGTGCAAGTTGACCAGGCGGTTCACGGCAGCTTCCACTTCGGTGGAATAATTCTGACGAATCTGAGAGGTCATGGCTGATCCAGAGTATGGGGCTAAGCTGCAAGATCCATGCTGGCTGGTCCTAGGAGCCGAAGATGGCAAGGAGATGATCCTGGAGGCTGTGACTGGAGAGACTTGTAAGGCAGATGAAAGTTAATGAAGTGGGAGTCACCGGGTCTGATCTATCCAAACACTAATGAAGCAAGACACAAGCCACAGAACCTCCGAGGCACTGCTCTAGCATATTTTTTAAAATTGCATTTCTGTGTTTGCATGTGTTTGTGGGGTGGGGCGCACATGTGAATCTCAACCCGCGTGGAGGTCAGAGGATAACTTGTACGAATCAGCTCTTTTCCTTTTCACGTGGGTCCCAAAGAGCAAGCAAGGGTAGTTAAGCCTGGTGATTTCACCACTGCACCATCCAAGCAACTCTCCCATGGTCTTTTTAACCACTGTTCCACTCTATGATGGTCCGTTAGACTAAGGTTGTTGCCTATTCTGGGTGCTTTCTATAGTTGCATATTATCTCCATTGTGAGGGCCAAGCTCTTTAGCAGGATAGAGTAAATAGGAAGATGGTCCAAATGGAGCTGAGCACACGGGTACAACATCCAGGAACAGAACCCACAAAACCAGGAAAAGGAGCTACCATGCCTGGGGCTATGAGAGTAACAACCAGGGGAGGGCTAGGACAGGATTGTAAATTCAGGAAGTCTAGCAGTTAACTCCTGTGTATGCTCAGTGGATTCCAAGATGATTTTCCTGGCGCCTGTCAGAGCACGACTAGACTAGCTTCTGTACAGCCAGCCTCCGCCAGTCACAGGGGCTGGAAGACACACAGCATGGGCACAGGAACGATGCAACTCCCTTCCATGTGCAGCAGCTACTAAACCTGTGGGTTTAGACCCACCCTGCTAGCAACTCAGGGGAGGAAGGAAGCAGCTGGAACCTCCGGTGGAGGAATAAAGGGGCTCCCAGAGGGACTGGCTAGAAGGTAAACTCGTTCAGCCCGAGGGTCATCAGGGCAGGGGCAGTGGACTTGATTCTCTTCCCCTGAGTGCAGGTGGAACTCCTGGGTGGTGTTTCATTTCAAAGCCATTGAAGTGGAATCTCACCAGTCAGTTTCTGTTGACTTTATACACACAATGAGATTCGAATGTTTACCTAGGCTAAAAGACAGGCAGGAAGGACTATTTGTGTGATGTTTCAAAGTCGAGGGATGGTGTTAGAGGGAGTACAGAGGAGGGGGACTGGGAGGGGGAAGGGGGAACTTGACCTGCCTGTCACAGCCCTGGGTCCCTTCAAACAGTAAAGGTTAAACAGAAATTCCCACAGAACCCTCCAGTCAGGATGAAAGGGCAATGGGCAGACAGCTGCAGGCAGCAGAGAATGTTTCAAGCCAACAATGATGGTGGCCCTCTGGATGGGAGGGTTCAACAGGAAGGTGAGGCCACGGCTGGAACTTTAGGGCCTTATAATGCATCTGGTCCGCAGGTTCTCCCTCCACAGCCTCGGCAGATCAGTAGATCCTCCATGGATTGACTATCTCCCATCCTCCAAGCTGCCTGTCTGTCCAGGTGGGGCCTGCTCTCCCATAGAGTGTTCCCTCACGACCCTTTCACTTCCGCCCGAGTGGCAGATTGTGTGAGCTTCTCCGAGTTCCTGTTCCTAACCCACATTCCAGGTCCTCTTTCACCTGTGCGTTGTTCCCAGAGTCAACAAATGTTGAAATGCATTGCAGCCAGTGTAAACTTGAGACAAAAACCCCACAATGGCGTGCCTTTAGAGCGGCGGAACTCAACCTGTGGGTCACAGCCCCTTTCACAGGGGTCACATATCAGAGATCCTGCATGTCCGATATTTACATTATGACTCATAACAGTAGCAACATTGCAGTTCTTGTAGCCTCGGAGTAATTTTACAGTTGGGGATCCCCCACGATATGAGGAACTGCATTAAAGAGCCTCAGCGTTAGGAAGGTTGAGAGGCATCACTTTGGCGAGCATGAGCCGGACTCTGGAGCCAGGCAGATCTCAACCTATCCCTCATCTCTATGACTAGTAAGGTGACGTAGCAACCTGACTCATCTCTGTACCTCGGCTTCTTCATCTGTAAACTAAGCAAGAAGGGACCTTTCTCAGTGAATTGGTGACAGAAGGACGTCTAATGTGGTTGAATGCTTTGTGCCTGTTCGGGGGCGGGGAGCTAGGGGTGGGGGTGGGGGGCTGGCTTAGTAGCAGCTTGAGCTCCTCTGCATTCCCAGAATTCACCTGTTCCCTGTGAGCCCTATGTCTTCCTGGAAGTCTTTAAAGCCAGTCAGCACCAGTGCTGATTTGATCCCAGTGCTGAACTCCATTTGGCTACAAGGATGCTAGGAGGCCAGCCTGGGACTCCTGCCTCCTGAGTGTACCTAGGGCTATAAGGAGGGTGTGGGGAGTTTAGAGAGGAAAGCCCCTGCTTCTGTGGATGGCCAAAAAAGAAAAAAGAAACACTGTGAGGAAGTGGGAACTGTCTGGAGTGCCACAGAAGGGCTTACCTAGCAGGCAAGCAGGAAGTAGGGACAGAAGCTACTCCGAGTTCAGGAAGTAGCAGTCATCAAAGGAATGCACCTGATAATCTACACTCATCGAAGGCTGGTGTCAGCGAGTCCAGAAGGCTGGCAGTTCAGTCGGTGCACGTCAGATGCTGCTGCAGGGTCTGTGGTAGAAACATCTCCACAGAGTAGGTTATGCAGCCCAGAGGAGTTCCTCTTACTCTCCAAATAAATGCCTTGTCCGTTTCCTTCCCCAGTGATTTGGCTGGCTGTTTGTCTGAAGCGTGTATTGTGGTTTCTGTTGGAAAGCGAGTTATCCTCAGAAAGTCCACCTGGAGCCGGGAGATAAAACACAAAACAGCCCAGGGCTACAAGTCCCCCCACCCCCCACTCCCCACCCCCCCACCTCCGGTGAATGCACAGGTCTAAGGAGCGGCCTCCAGCTGCTCTTCAAACTTCCCTAACAGATTTCAGCCACCCAGAGAGCACCAAGGTGAGGAGGCACCAACTCCTTACGTCCTGCTTCTCCGTTCCATCCATTACTCTCTGAGGACGACGGGAGGTAAGTACAAGACAGACTCTTTCATCAGAGTCCAGGGGGGAAGAGAAAGTGGTGGTCGTAACTTTGCTGGGAGACTGTTGGCCCAGAGTAGCCATTTGAGACCAAAAATTGCCATGTTTTATAAGCTACAGTATAGGCCGGAGGAGTGGATTGAAGACTTGGACCCAGAAACACACACACACACACACACACACACACACACACACACACACACACACACCATACATCTCATAGTAAATCAGACTTTGCTTCTACTCCTTGAGGTAGGAGCTGAAATATTTCTGACATTACAGAGGGAACTCAGTTCCTATTTGCTCACCTGGGGATCCACGACCAAGGCAGCTGTGCCACACCCACCGTTCAAGATCTGAGTGGATTCTTCCGCAGAGGCCAGCCCAAGGAACTGCTGAGGTCAGGACTGCTGATTGGCTGGTTTTTAAACTTCCCCCCTATGCACCCAGGTTCTGAGTGGGTCTCCAGTCCCAGAGGAACAGGCTGTCATGAGTGATGGGCCAGCAGGGAGTCTTGGATCCGTTTTTCTCATTGGCCAGCAGGTCATTCTTAGCGGGGTTGGTTACTCAGGTCAGTATACTCCGTAGAACTTGTCTAAGTTTGCTGGAAATAAAGAGAGGCAGGTAGTGTCACCGTGCGTGTGGATGGCTGGTTTCTCTTTTCTAGACCTCAGCTGAAGAAGATTAGAGACAGTTCAGGTAGGGACCAGCAAACCCCGAAGTCTGTAAGTGTTTCTGATCTCCCTCAGATAGATACTTGTGTTTGCCACTCGCTTGTTTTAGTTCGGGGACACTTCTGTCAGGGAAGGCATGGCTCTTTTCCTTCTTTAGTCCAGGAGTTGGGTTTGTCTCAGATGGCAGTTGAAGGCTGTCGTACAAAGCTACTTACCTCCCAAACTAGAGGCTTCCTTAGCTTTGACTCGTATCGTGGTGGCTATGACGTGTCCCCAAAGACCCATGTGGTAAAGGCTGATGCTAGTCCTGAGATGTTAGGAGTTGTGGAAGAAAAAGCACAAGACAGAAGAGACGTTCTAGATCGAAGCTGAACCACTGAAGTCAACTCAGGGAGAGGGTGACAGAGGCCCAATCCCATTTTAGGGTCTTAGTTTACTCAGAGGTCAGAGGTCCAAGAACTGTGGTGGGCAGACTGTACAGAAGTCACTAGATCCCAGTGGGATCTCCCCCAGTCAAGTATGTGCAGGATTTGTGAATTGTTTCTAAGCAACCGGATATGATATGCGTGGGGGGGGGCTGTCACTTCTAACTACATGTGATGCCCATCTTAACAGAAATCTCTGCTCACCGCTCTTTTCTGGCTTTGGCACGAAGAAGACCACGTGGCAAGAAGACTCAAGGGGCCTCCAGCTGACAACCCATCGGCAGCTGTCACTAGGCACGAGACCCCTCCCCAGTTGAACTTCGGATGAGACTCTAACTCTACCCAAAACTGGATTTAAGGCCTGCCAGGAGGTGCTGACGTGTGTTGTTTCAAGCCCTAAATGGGTGGTCATTTGTTATGCGGCAAAACATCTTTAATACAGCGGGAGTATCGAGTACCTAAGATGCCTGACATCCTGTAAGCGTGAGGAATAGCTGTGTGTGCTTCCAGCCCTACGCTGCTCACACAAATCTGAGCAAGTGTAGCTCCTGTTACAGGTCATTGTCTTTCCTAACTCCAGGCTACTCGTCCAATTTTAAATCCTTATTTTATTAGAGCTCATTTTCTGGTTTCTTGCTACTGATTCCAAACACCACAGTTACACACACACACACACAAAACAGTGAGTGGGGGGAGGGAGAGAGAGAGAGAGAGAGAGTATGAATTTCCTGCATTGTACCAAATTCAATCAGGGATCAACCTGAAGTAAAGTGCCTCCAGCAGGAAGGAGATTTCCTCTGAGGTATCCTAAGGACCTGAAGCAAGAGGCTTTGATATGATTTGAGTGGTGTGTGTGTGTGTGTGTGTGTGTGTGTGTGTACATGTGTACGTGTGTATGCATGTATGTGTGTGCATTACAACCAGTTTAATAGAAGATAAAGACACTGAGTTCCTTTTATTTGCAGATTTGCACCAAGGCAAACTCAAAGTCCTCAGTAAGATGCTAGCCCAGGGGCCACCTAGAATCCTGGTCAGAAGCTCTTTGAGGCACCAGGCATGTAATGCACAGATCTATAGGCAGACAAAACACTCAGACACATATTTTTTTCGATTTTAATCAGTTCTGTACATTTATTACTAAGAATTAAGGTCACAAGAATGCCTTTGTTACAAATTTCTGCAGACTAGGAAATCCAGTGATACACTCTAGTTATTACCTTCCAACCAAACCACCTCAAATTCCATTTACATCTTTTCAAGAGATCGAATTGCATCTCAGACTTGAGGTTTCTTTTTTTTTTTTTTTTTTTTTTTTGGAGCTGGGGACCGAACCCAGGGCCTTGCGCTCCCCTAGGCAAGCGCTCTACCACTGAGCTAAATCCCCAACCCCAGACTTGAGGTTTCTAAAGCTCACGGTAGGCTAGAGACTCACCTGCTCGTCTTTGGGCCTAATTAAACCCTGAGGGTCTAATGAAGTCACTCACGTGCATTCGAGCCGTGCATTCCGTGTAGATCACCGGGGGCCAGACTGGAAGAGATCCCAGAAAAAGGAGAGAATCAATCGCACCACAGAGTGCACGCAGGGATTATGCCAAACGACGCTGCACAGTATCGTCTTAGAGAAAAGCTTTCCCATCTGCCGCACAGCATTATCTGCAGTACAGACGGTGTCCCACGTAGGCCTAAGACTGTCCTGTGTTTCCCTAGCCTAGCACTCTCAGACAGATCCTACTCAGGATACAGGCAGAAAGTGCAGACGTGTCTAATGGGAAGCTACTTCCTTACCGCTGATTTCCATGAAGACTTCTTGGTTTTGTTTTGTTTTCACGCCACATAAATCTGTTTTTTTTTTTTTTTTTTTTTTTTTCTTTTTTTTTTTTTTTTTTTTTTTTTTTTTTTTTTTTTTTTTTGGGCTGGGGATTGAACCCAGGACCTTGCGCTTCCTAGGCAAGCGCTCTACCACTGAGCCAAATCCCCAACCTTTTGGTTCTTTTTTTTTTTTTCGGAGCTGGGGACCGAACCCAGGGCCTTGCGTTTCCTAGGCAAGCGCTCTACCGCTGAGCTAAATCCCCAGCCCCGCCATTCTGTATTAACAGCAATGACGCACCTTTCTCCAGGGAGCTCACTTTGAATCTCCCACACGGTTGAAGGAAGCCTCTTGGCACTGGAGTTGAAGGTCAGCTTTCTCAGGTCTTTCGCTACCATTTTAGGATGTGGGACTTCCGAGTCATGGGAGGAATCTTGTTCGATAGGATATCTGAGGAGATCCTGGGCTCGAGCTTCGTTAAACATCTCTGATGGCTTCACAGTGATGGGCAGAAGCCTCGAAAGTTGGCTCTAAACAAATTCCTTAGTCCTAGGAAAGACCGAAGTCAAAACTCCAACTAGCAAAGGAGATGCCCACCCATACACATAATTTTTTAAACCTAAAACATGTTGGTGATTTAAAAAAGAGACAACCAGGGGCTGGGGATTTAGCTCAGCGGTAGAGCGCTTACCTAGGAAGCGCAAGGCCCTGGGTTCGGTCCCAGCTCAAAAAAAAAAGAAAAAAAAAAAAAAAAAAAAGAGACAACCAGACTGGAGAGATGGCTCAACGGTTAAGAGCACTGACTGCTCTTCCAGAGGAGCCGAGTTCAATTCCCAGCAACCTCATGGTGGCTCACAACCATCTGTCATGGGATCTGATGCCCTCTTCTGGTGTGTCTGAAGACAGGGACAGTGTACTCATATGCATAAAATAAATAAATCTTTTTAAAATATATGCAAAATAAAAAATAAGAGACACTCATTATGAGGACTTGACGCGCCCTATCTCAATGGAGCAGAAAAACGATGTTAGCATATTTCATTTCCTCCCAACTGTGCTTTTCTGGAATTCTAACATGTTCTATGAATAAAACCAACACTGTGGACAGTCCAACTTCGGACAGGAAAGGAGTGGGACCAGAGGTTGACAGATGTCTGTAGGTGGCAGCTGGACTTCTGAGAACAAGAGAGCAGAGGAAGGATGAAGTCCTTGGCTTTCCTTGCCAGGGTCTTCCAGGCTGGGTAGGTGCTGGGCACTTCCTGTCTGAGAGCATCTGATCAGTGCTAGGTGGTCACTCACTCACTCAGGAGTAAGCAGGAGCAGAAACCTAGGCAGGCAAGAACATTCCAAAATCTGTGCAGGATGGGCAGATGCAGGAGTGCTTGCTGTGGCTTTGAAAGAGTTAATGAAGCGCCAGCGGCCCCCACATCATTTCCTAGCCCCTCCCAATCAGTTTTGGGTTCCACTCTGCAGGAGAAGGAGCAGCCTTCAGAAAGCAGGCAGATTTATAAAACCACAATACTTAAAGGCATGGGTGTGTGTGTGTGTGTGTGTGTGTGTGTGTGTGTGTCACTTATTGTGCCTAGGGACCAGCATTAACTTGGGGGTTTGGGGGTGGTATCTGACTTATACTTCCGGATCGCAGCACCCAATCCTTGAAGAAAATCAGCATAGGAACTCTTGTATTCTTGTAGCAGCAGAGCAGGAACCCAGGAGGAAAGCCTGTCTCTGTGTGTCTCTCTGTGTCTGTGTTCTCTCTCTCTCTCTCTCTCTCTCTCTCTCTCTCTCTCTCTCTCTCTCTCTCTCTCTCTCAGCTACCTTACACAGCCTATACCCACAGTGGGCTGCCTCCCCTCCCCACAGGCCGATCTGACTGGGTACTTCTTCAGCAAGATTTCCTCTTCTCCATGTGTCAAGTTGACAACCAAGAAGAGCCCAAACAAGGAGCGTGTCTGTGGATCCTGGAAACCCTCTGAATTGGCCCAAAGGGTTGATTTATATTTTGACTTATTGTGAACAGTGCCCTATGTAGCCCAGACTAGCCTCAAAGTCTATGTAGTGGAGGAAAACCTGGAACTCATGATCTTCTGTCCCCACCTCTTGAGTGACGGGTAGTATATGCACGCTCCACAACCCCTGCCTTCGCTTTTCATGACGTGTTAGTTTTAAAAGTCTATGTGGCTTCGGGGCTCCAATAGAAGGCCCCTTAAGTCCGGGATCCTGTCCCTGGCCTTGGCTGTGGTCTGCAGTCCCACAGTCCTTGTGCCTCCCGGGCTGCACATCCCGCAGCGAGGCCGCCTTCTGCAAGGATCACCCCCACCGGGAGCTGTACCTGGCCCTTTGTCACCAGCTGCCAAAGAATTCAGAAAATCAAATTTATTTCCCCCATTACAGCTTGAGCGCCCTTTTGTGCCGAGAGCTCTCTTTAACTTGAAATTCCAGCAGACATTGTGTTGGCCTTTATGGCGCGAAATAAAAGCCAGCCGTCTCCTGCCCCGGGCCGCCGCCCCTCAGCGCCGACTTCCCAGCCCCGTGGGAACTGCCCTGTGAGTCAATAAAGACGCTAACGAGCCGAGAGACCGCCAGCTCAAGGCTTTCCCGCCGCCTGCTAACCCGAGGAATTAAAAGGACACCTTGGGTTCAGGAGGGTGTGTCTCCGCTTGGCAGCAGAGTGAATGGAAAAGGAAGGACCCTCTGTTTCCTACCCCGTCCCCCAAGCCCGGGTGGCACTCAGCCCGACAGGCTTCCTCTCCTGCAGCAAAGGCAGGCTGATCTGAAAATGCCTAGGGCACGTATGCCATCACCTTCCACCATCACGAAAGGAATGCAAGGGTTACCTTGTAAAATCTCTTCATCCCCCAAACTTTTGGTTATGCAGGGACACCTTTTTTTTTTTTTCTTTAAAGGCAGTCTGGAGAAGTCCACATGCTCACAACGCATAGCGCCGTGAGAAACAAGCCAAGAGGATAAGGACAAATTCAGTCCAGGAAGATCTTCGAAATTCGTAGGGAAGAAAGGAGTCTGTTGTAAGATGCTAAGTTCCTATTATTGGAAACACACCACCTCCTGGATCTCTAGCGCTAGGGCATCAGGCCTTACCTGCATGTACCCCACACTAGCACACACAGAATTCAAAGTAAATTATCGTCGTCGTTACTATCTTTGCAAACTCGAACCCAGCAGTGATGGTAGAAACCTTTCACCCCAACGCTCTGGAGGCAGAGCCAGGAGGATCTCTGAGTTCTGAGTTTGAGGCTAGCCTGGTCTACAGATCCAGTTCCAGGACAGCTAGAGCTACACTGAAAAACAAAACAAAACAAACAAACAAAAAAAAACCCAAACAAACAAAACTACTAATATCAGCACTGAATGCCGTTATTTGTTTGTTTGTTTGTTTGTTTTGGATTTCTTTTTGAAAGTGTCTGGATGTCCCTCCATCCTGCAAACAGAGGGAGACAATATAAAGAAACTAATGCTGGATTATCCAACACGTAGCACTCTTCTAACATGTGTGTATGTTTACGTTTCTTCATAGACACACACACACAAAAGTGCCCAGCCTACTCCCACTTCTCCATAATTAGACAAAACAGTGCTATTCGATGTTTGGGGGCGATCCAGTGGCGGCTGAGAGGCCTAATCAGGTAAGAGGAGCGCTTGAACTAAACTCCCCAGCGGGAGCAGGGCCGAGCCTTGCTAGGTTCCAGGTGCTTTTCATCCAGCCTCGCGGGTAGCTCCCGCTCCCCGCTGCTAGAAATTTGTTTGCAAATTTTGTCCTCATTCAGACTCAGAGCTGAGGTCCAAGAGACACGGTGTTGATATGATAACTTGATTAAGCCAGGGGACAGATGACAAGAGCACCAAGTGTGCTCAAAGGAATCTGTTCTCCCCTTTAACCTCTCCTCGGGTGCCTACAAATTATATCTATTAATGTATCAGCCGATGGCACCGCACAAAAGCCGGGTCTGCTTAAATAGGTGTCAATCATTGGCAGGGGCCTATGTGGGGTTCTGCCACATTTCCGGTCCTCTTTTCCTCTGTGAACAAAAGTTTAACCTGGTGGTTCAGACAATTGGTCCTAGCTGGCCTCCTCCTGCTAAAGTCACTCTGGAGGGAAGTGAAGCTCTCCAACCGCAGGGGTCAGAGAATCCTTTAAGTAACGCTGGGTGTGCAGCTGGAGCCCATCCCAGCTAGGGAATGGGCAAGATTCGGAAACAACATGGCCGCAGCACTTGGGGATTCTAGAAAAAGCAAGAGCCAAAAAGAGCGGAGCTGAAGTACCAAGGCAAGAAAGAAGAGCATTTTCTCCGTACCCCAGGAGGATCTTGGGAGAGGCAGGTTAGTGTACCAAGATCTGGGAAAGCGCCTGGGTAAAAAGAAATGGGCCGTGTGTGCGGACGGACAGACGGACAGTCCCACAGATCTGAGAAACGCGACACCCCGGCTGAGGAGTTTGTGACCTCACTTCCTGAGCTCTAGGCCTGATGATACCCAGCCTGGAAAATACAAATGAGCCCAGGCCAGGACGACTTTTTCGTTCTAATATTGGGGATCGTAGAGACAAAACAGCGTGCCTACTGCGCTCAGTTTGGCAAATAAACATCTCAAGGCACCAACCAGTCAAGACAGAGAACAAAACACACATTCTCAAAAAAAAAAAAAAAAAAAAAAAAAGTCCCCTTTGCCCACTCCAAGCACTCCACCCCACCCTGATCCAGCAATCGATGTTCTGATTTCTACCACTTCAGATGAATTCACCTGTTTGGGAAACTGCATTTAAATACACCACACGATGACTTCTCTTGGGTCTGACTCGCTTTCCTTTTGAGATTCACCCACAAAGTTCTCTCCTTTTTTCTGGCTGAGTAGCATTCCCTAGGAAGGCTCTAACCGCACCTCTTCGCCCCTTCTGCCCATGGGTAGGTACACGAACCCTTTCACACATGAATGCAACCACTGTGGAGTGTTAGAGATTTCTTTTTTCATGTTGGGGTCACTTAATAAATGCCATTTAAAATACTAAGCGAAGCAAGGAAACACAAGGGTATCTGTTGCAAAGCGTGGTCAGGAGAGAGTGGAGTTTCTGAGACTTGGTAGTTTGCAGCTGTGGTTCCACCTTGCTTAGAAGTCACACCTTTACTCCTCTGGCGCTGACCTTGCGTGGCCTGGGGTTGTCACGAGCAAAGCATCTATCCCAGCAGAATGGTCTGAGTATCGACCCAGATAACTCAGAATATCTGCACTGCCACTTACAGATCACCCACTGTGCCCCTGTTGGTTTGAAATGCTGACTAAGAGCTGTGGAGAGAGATGCACTCCATGAGTCCTCTGTCCCCTGGGTGCTTGTGAACTGTGGTGATTCCATAAGGTCTCTGTCTTATTCCATGTGACAGAAAACAACATATTTCAGGCTGGGCCTTGCCCAGAGTGACTTCACGATATAGCACCTGGCTTTGCCTGAGTGCAAATCTGAGGGAGGATTCTGCCCCTCTTTTGCAGGAGATGTCCATCTTAAACCACAGCTGTCCAGCATAAACTATGAGAGCCAGACCAAAAAGTAGCTTGTTTATACAGAAAAAGCATGGACATACAGGTGTGTCAAACCACACCAAGAAAGCTAGGTTAGGAGCTTATCGATCACGCGAGACCAGCCGTTCTCAACCAGTGGGTCAAGACTCCTTGGGGGCAGGGAGAGGGGTTGAAAGGCCTTTTCACAGCGGTCACTTAAGACCATCCTGCATATCAAATATTTACATTATGATTCATAAAGTAGCAAAACTACAGTTAGGAAGTTTCAATGAAAATAATGTTATGGTTGGGGCGGGGGGGTCACCATAACATGAGGAACCATCAAACGGCCATGGCAAAGGAAAGTTGAGAACCACAATGCCAGACCAATGAGTAACGCAGCTCCTCACAGAGTAACCTATCAGATCTTATCGCCCTTACTCCTGGCTGCCCCTGTGCGACACAACTGAGTTGCCTTGGTCCAGACCAGGCTGCATGGTGCCTCCCCTTGCAGATTCTGTGCACATCCCCAACAGCTGTGTGACAACATGTCCTTAACCTGACGTCTGATCACCCACAGTGGTTCTCTATGTGTCTACATTAGCCCTCTGCTCTGGCCTTTGCTACCAGCCTCTGTGAACCCCATAGCCTCTTTTTCTTAGCCCTTCTCAAACCTTTATGCCACAGTGCGAAGTGTGATGTGAGATCTATTTTATGAGTACACTGGTGCTGTCTTCAGACACACCAGAAGAGGGTGTCGGGTCCCGTTACAGATGGTTGTGAGCCACCATGTGGTTGCTGGGAATTGAACTCAGGACCTCTGGAAGAGCAGTCAGTGCTCTTAACCGCTGAGCCATCTCTCAAGCCCGTGATGTGAGATCTAATGGTTAAGGTTCATAGTTAACTCTTGCCTCTTGCTCTTCCCCTCTTCTCCTTTGTCCCTTCTCTCCCCATTCCCCTCCCCATTTCCCTCCACATGCTCATGGCCGGCTTCTACTCCTCTCCTCGTCTACTCTTCCCTCATTAAACCTTTTCACATGGGGAAAAAAAAAAAAAAAAAGACTCATAGTCAAGATTTGGATGAAAGGGGGCTGGAGAGAGCTCAGCAGCTGAGAGTACTGAGTTCAATTCCCAGCAGCCACATAGTGGCTCACAACCATCTGTAATGGAATCCAACACTCTTTTCTGGTGTGTCTGAAGACAGCGATAGTGTACTGATATAAATAGAATAAATAAATCTTTAAAAATTGGGATAAAAGAAGCTTCAGTTCCCAGCAGCTACCCTACCAAGAAATATCAGGACTACTCAACGAATTACAATCAAGGAGCTTGATGTGGTGTGAGAATCCGAGTTTATTCAATAGTTAGAACACTGTGGAGAGACGTCAGCAGGCTCATCTGTGTTTCAGACACAGTGTGGTCACAACAGAAGTCTGGAAGCAGTGACAAGTTTGTCTGAAACTGTCTTCAACGAACACTAAAGAGGCCCCTGCTGGGCTTGCACAATGAGGAGAGAGCTCCCAGCCTGGGAGAATGAGTTCATTTAGAGGAGAGAGCTGGGGTGGAGGGCAGGTTGGATGAGGTCTTGGTACGTGCCTTTGACAGCTCAGATCTACTGTGCCATAAGAACGCTTCTATGTCAGCTCATAGGTGGCCCCAAGGAAGACATTGGCGCTGAAACTTTGAAGGTGACATGGATCAAAACACAGGAGGCTGGTGTGGCGAGGCCCTTGAGAAGGCCTGAACTGAGAGAAGATGCATTCCCGATTCACCGTTAGAACTCTGTGCTGGCCAGCGTGTGTTATGAAGGGTTTGCTGCTGCTGTTGTTTGTTCCTTTGTTTTCAGGCTATTGAGATGGCTCACAGTAAAGGTCTGTCGGTAAGCCTGACAGCTTGAGTTCAACCACTGGATCCACGTACATAGATGGATGGATAGATAGAGACAGACAGACAGACAGACATAATACATACATACATATATAGGGAGAAGAAGACAGATAGATGATGGATCGATGATAGATAAATGGATGATAGATAGATAGATAGATAGATAGATAGATAGTAGATACATACATACATACATACATACGGAGAAGTAGATGATGGATAGATGATAGATAAATAGATGGATGATAGATGGATAGATAGATAGAGACAGACAGACAGTCAGACAGAGAGACATAATACATGCATATATATATATATATATATATATGGAGAAGTAGAGAGGTAGGTGATGGATAGATGGTAGATAAACAGATGATGATAGATACATGCAAAAGCAAATGAAGCTCATTTTATACACTAGGGACCTCATCGTGGTGAGAGTGTCAAGGGATGGGATTTTAACACTCCTGACATACTCAGTGGGTCACTCGGATTTGCTGTGAGCTGCTACACATTGTTTTTTGTTTTTTGTTTTTTGTTTTTTCCGGAGCTGAGGACCGAACCCAGGGCCTTGTGCTTGCTAGGCAAGCGCTCTACCACTGAGCCAAATCCCCAACCCTGCTGCTACACATTTGAGGAGACATATTTTAATCAACTGTCTGACTGAGGAGTGGCGTGCCATGCCAGGGCCCTATGTGATGCCTCATGGGTCTTCGAGCATATTGTTTCTTTGTCCGTCAGGCTTTTGGTTTATTTCCTTGACATTTTCCTACACACGGAATTGACAACTGCATGATCAGAAGACTATAAACAACTAGTTCAGGGGTTGGGGGTTTAGCTCAGTGGTAGAGCGCTTGCCTAGCACGCGCAAGGCCCTGGGTTCGGTCCCCAGCTCCGGGGGGAAAAAAAACAACTAGTTCAGATTGTTCTTCTTTTCCCTTCCTTTTGGCAAATAACTCCAGCCCTCACCAACACCACTGTCTGTTCTAGTACAGTAGGGGAGGAGGGTTGTAACTGCTCTGCGTTTCCATTCTATCTTCTAAACATTATTAATAAAGAGAAAAGTGAGTTCAGTGTATGCAAATCTGTGCTTTCGACATTAATTCACAAAGCAGAGGGAACAGAGATAACAAAGCTCGTGTCTCCTGCTCTGTAGTATTTTAGTAGTGATAAAAATTATGTCACACGCACAAGGCTTTAATTTTTCAAAACAACTTTTTATCTATCCCTTTAAGGGACTTAAACACCAAGCAATCATCAACTGAGGAAACAGAGGTCTGTGAACCAGGGACTTGCCTGTGGCTGGGTTGCCAAGTCCATCCTGACCTCTGCACGTCACCCTTAGCCCACATAGTAACGCAGGCCTGAGTGACGCCCAGCACAGACCCTAAGCAGAATACAAACAATGGCCTAGCCCAAATAACACGCTTATTTTTGAGTTGACTGAGTGATTTATGAATATGATGTGATGTGTGTGTACATATGCATAGGTGTGTGTTTGTGTGTGTGCACATGTGTGTGTATACACGTGTGTGTGCATGTGTGTGTTTGTGTGTGTGTTTGTGTGTATGTGTGTTTGTATGTGTGTGCATGTGTGTATGTGTACATGTGTGTGTGTGTGTATGTGTGTGTGTGTTTGTGTGTGTATGTGTGTGTATGTTTGTGTGTGTGTGTTTGTGTTGTGTGTGTGTGTGTGGTATGTGTGTGTGTCTGTGTGTGTATGTGTGTGTGTGTGTGTGTGTGTGTGTATGTGTGTGTGTGTGACGTGAACTCAGGTCCTCATGATAACACATCAATCGTTTTTAACCACTGAGCAATTTCTCCAGCCCTGAAATCTATGATGATAGGAGATTTTAAAACCTTGTCATATTTATGTTTACAGGCCTTCTCCCAGAAGTAGAGTTGACTATTAAGTATGCAAGTATCGTAAGAGGGAAAAGACAGGAAAACCATGGGTCAGAGGTGTAGAGAAAAAGGAACCCAGGGTTTATGATGGTTAGTTTTAATCGTCAACTTGACACAGTCTAGACTCTCCCGAGACATTCTCTAAGAATGTGTGAGAGGTACTAGTTGGTGGTGGCACATGTCTTTAATCTCAGCTCTTAAGAGGCAGAGACAGATGGATCTCTGTGAGTTCAAGGCCAGCCTGGTCTGCAAAGTCCAGGACAGCCAGAGCTGGTGGGGAAGGGTGCAGGGGGAAATGTTTGAGAGGATGGTCTTAATTCTGTTAACTGATTGTGTGAGCACCCACTGGGTGGGAACAGGACCAAGGATGGTGGGGGGCGGGGAGGCGAGAGGAGTCCCATCATAAAACCCGGAATCGGACTCCGGAGACCAGCATAGGGATGCAGACCCGAGCTTATTGTGCAGCGCATAAGCTTATGCACAGTGTTGGAGCCGATCCCAAGCCCCTAGATCCTAGGCCAATCGTATCTCGCCACACCATCTCCGTGCCCCAGTGAAAGCCCGGTCTGATGAGGTAACTCAGAGGGTGTGGGTGAGGGAGTGGTGGGTGTCACTGATTAGGACCTCCGTGAAGATGGGGGAAGCAGCCAGTTCTGTCCTTGGTTCCTTTTCACCGTCTCCCGGTGTTCCGGGAGCCATCTTGAATATGTCGTGTACAGCGATCGGGACTCTTTGAGGAGTCACGGGAGCCCATGGTGCTTCGCTTTCCATCCCACTTTTTCCTTCACAAGGTTGACCTTCACATGCCTCACACCCACACACTTCGGGGGGTACCATCCCTTGGACTTAGGGACCGGGCACTGGCATGCATGCATCCACGGCTCTCTTAGGACTGGGGCTCTCTTCTGGCCGCAGTCATTCTGCAGCAGCCGCTTCAAGCTCCCGATGCCTTGGTTTCCCCTCCATAATGAGCTGTAACCTGCACCGTGAGCCAGAAGTAGGGCTTTCTCCCTCGAGTTGCTTTGGTCAGAGTATTTTACCACAACAGAAGAGCAACTAAGACAGAGGAAACGTTGCATTAAGAAAGCATTTTCTTCTTCTTCTTCTTCTTTTTTTTTTTTAATTTCTTTTTTCCCTCTTTGCTGTGGTCTCAATGTGCCATGTTAGTTCACCAATTTTACTACAGATATGAGAGCATTTCCCTCCCAACTAGAATTTTCTTTTTGCAGTCCACTCATGCATAGCTTTCATTTGCTCTCCACCAGACAGAAGCGCTATGTTGAGCCAGCCGTGTCTCTTGGTCACATGCTCTAGCCTCCTAAGAATGAGGCTTACGGTAAGGGGCAGCCCTAGCCTCGCCTAGGTAGCTTCCTCCTCTGTAGTGTTCTTGATGTAAATAGTTGGTGCATGAATAAGAAAGGACATCGTGGGGTCCTTTGGTCGTTGGTGTTTCTTAAGACTCTACCATCAGCTGGTCTGGACTCTCCTGTCTAGTTTGAATAGAAAGCATGGCCTCTTGAGCCCATCAGTGCCCCATTTACTGAAATGAGGCCATAAAACACTTGTGTACCTCTGGCCCCTGGAATTCTGTAGCCCTGGCGCAGGAAGGAAGGATGCCTTCCAAGAATGAGGAAGTAAATAACGGGGTAGTCATTCTGACATCGTCTGTCACACTGTCTTCCTAGACTCCATTCACAAAATCGAGACAAATTCAACAAGAATATTAAGATTGTACTATCAGAGCACTGAGATAAACCCGCTCCTCTCCTGAGCATGGAGCCTAGCAGGAGGACCTCATGATGGTCACAAGTCATTTAACTCTGACACTTACAGATCTGAGAACTGTCAGGGTCTAGACGTGGTGTCTTGGGTAAGCTCAAGATGGAGCCCTTCCTTACCACACCCTGGATCCCGCAAGGCCCTACACGGAAGGTGGAACCTCCCTACCTTCTCTGTTGGAGACCTGGTAGCTAAGTGGCACTGGGTGTAACGGGGAAGGATGGGCAGGAATCAGCACTGTACAGCCGGGAGTACTGAGGAAGGCGAGTCTTATCAAGGAAATGCTAAGATGACGGGAACCGAAAGAGGAAATCCAGAGTGCACCCCTAGCCTCGTGGTGTTCTTCTTTGCAAAATAATCAGTTAAGGAAACGTATCACGGAAGGATCTCTTCTGACACATGCACACGCTCTAGAGGACAGGCCATTTATGGTGCCGTGGGAAGGGACAAGACCCAGATCCTCTCCTTTCTTGATATAGGGCTCTCAGCAGATCTCCAAGCTTCTGGGAGCCTCTTATCTATAAAATAGAGTCAGGATTCCTCATTGGGAAGGTGGAGTCCTTGTGAGAATAAAAGTGAATAGTCTATCAGCATGGTCCAACTGTAAGACACACACACACACACACACACACACACACACACACGATCGAATTGGTGTCCTGGGTACAGACAGTCTTTCTCACCCACAGACACCACCATCAGGAAATTTCAGTCCGGGGGCAGAGTGATTTACAAAGCCTGCTCAGAAGTGGAGTCAATTAAGGTCAGCTTTCTATGTTGCTAAACAACAGGGGATTCCGGGTTCAGCGACATTGAAAGGCAGGCCCAACATACCCCTTGAAACCAGGCCTTTGAGAGGGTTCAAAGGACCGGGAAACAAAAGCTCCGTCTTTGTGATGTTTTCACTCTTCCCCCATTGTCCCCTTCCCCCTCTGAGGGCCTTCCTGTAAAGAAAGGGGCTGCTAATGTGCCGAGTGGGAGTTGAAGATTGTCTAGGGCCAACAATGTTGGCACATTCTGCCGGGGCCTCATTACAGAACCATCTGAAATGCTTGAGAAGTATTTCCCATTCATTAGCATAAATAGCAGAAAAACTCTTTCCCAAACAAAGCAGGTTCCATCTGCCCCCAGTATGTTCTCACCTTGACTTCAAATGGCCAGTCCCTCCCCCAGGACAATACCCGGGGCTCCGGCCTCCGAGGCCCCAAGCACCCCACTTCAGAACTGCATTCAGTGCAGTATCAACACGGTAACCTGCATGTTTATTCATTGGCCAGCCCCCGCCTTTTAATGGAGTCCCTTTCCCATTGTGGCCACTTGATTCTTTCACAGACCTGAAAGGGACAGGGAGGGAGAGGCTTGCTCTCCAAGCCATGGGGATCCTTAGCAACCCACACCTTGGGAGTTGAGTTGACCAGGCTAATTAGGTTTGTTCTGCCTTTTTGGCCCAAGCATATTTTGTCAGGTATTGGGCCTATGAGATTAAAGAGTCATTAATCACCCGGGGCCTGACGCTGACAAGATGGCAGGTTACAACCATTTCCCTGGTGTTAGCTGGAACCCAGGCCAGCTCTGTTTTGCATTCCACTGCAGAAGACGGCACTGTGGCTCAGAAGCCAGCAGCCTGAACTCCGGACTCCGAGGAAGCTGGTTCCAGGAGTGCTGGCTGGTTCACAGCAGCAGGTGGGGAGAGGGGTTATTCTGGAAGGGTATTTTACAGGACGATATTGTGTGGAGTAACAGAGGTGGTAGGGTAAGGGGCCAGAGACAGTTCACTAAAGAAAGTGCTCAGGCTGAGCGGAAAAGAAACTTGCCCAAGAACACACAGCAAAGCCACTGTGGGAGTCGAGATTAGAACTCCTGGTGACCTCTCTGCTATTGCATTGAACCCAAAGCTAAACTTCTTTTCCTTGAGTATTGGGAAATTGAGCCTAGAGCCTTTGCATGGTAAGCAAGAGTTCTAACGCTGAGTCACGCCCCAAGCCTCCAATGTTGATTTTCTTTTTCTTTTTTTTTTTTTTTTTTAATAAATATCAATTGACTAAAAAAAAAGTTGATTTTTTTGGTACAACAAACACCAAAATGCTACACAGTGGCTATTGGGCAGGTTAAGAAATAACAAATACCTTTGTATGAGTTTTGCAAAAGAGACAACTGAAAAGGGAAAAAAAAAAAAAAAAGAAAGCCAAAAGAAAAAAAAACAAAAACAAAAAAAAAAAAAAAGAAAGAAACCAAAAACCAAACTACTGTCCCCATATATAACTAATTTGTGCTGTGCACCAACAAGAACCTGCTTTAATTTCCATGCCAATTTACAACCCCCAGACTGTACCAGGCAAGGTTAGTGGCTATTGAAAATACCACCAGGACAGGGCTAGCTAAAGACACATTCGGTAGTGTGTTAACTATACAAAAAAAGACACTGTACAGTTTAAAAACAAATCTTACACAGCCTTACATTTCAATTTTTTTCTTTAAAAGGAGTGAGTTGTGTACAGGGGGGTTAAATGCTTTATAGACAAGAAAAAAAACTGCGCTAGAACCAACTTATTCATCATCATCATCTTCTTCTTCATCTTCGTCTTCCTCTTCTTCCTCCTCTTCCTCATCCTCTTCATCCTCCTCGTCATCTTCCTCTTCCTTCTTTTTCTTGCTCTTCTCAGCCTTGACCACCCCCTTTTTTGCTGCATCAGGTTTTCCTTTAGCTCTGTAGGCAGCAATATCCTTCTCATACTTCTCCTTCAGCTTGGCGGCCTTCTTTTCATAGGGCTGCTTGTCATCCGCAGCAGTGTTGTTCCACATCTCTCCTAGTTTCTTCGCAACATCACCAATGGATAAGCCAGGATGCTCACCTTTGATTTTTGGGCGGTACTCAGAACAGAACAAGAAGAAGGCCGAAGGAGGCCTCTTGGGAGCATTGGGATCCTTGAACTTCCTTTTGGTCTCCCCTTTGGGGGGCGTAGGTTTTCATTTCTTTTTCATAACTAGCCTTGTCAGCCTTTGCCATATCTTCAAATTTCCCCTTTTCTTTAGCAGACATAGTCTTCCACCTCTCTGAGCACTTCTTGGAGAACTCTGAGAAGTTGACAGAAGCATCCGGGTGCTTCTTCTTGTGCTCCTCCCGGCAGGTTTGCACAAAGAATGCATATGAGGACATTTTGCCTCTCGGCTTCTTAGGATCTCCTTTGTCCATGTTTAGTTGATTTTCCTCCGCGAGGCACAGAGTCGCCCAGTGCCCGTCTGGCTCTCGCTTGCCCCGGCGCTGTCTCTATGGAGCTCAATGTACTGCCCAATGTTGATTTTCTATGGTTGTTTTGAACAAAATTCATGCAGCTGCATTTAGTGATGCAGGGTACCGGGCCATCCCAGGACCAGAGCAAAGTCCTTCCGGTTAGTAAGTTCTACAAAAGACGGGCATGGTGCTGGGGATTTCGCACACAGGATTTGGTCTAAATGCCGTTTTAAAAGGATGACATGTGAAGGTACTCAGCACAACTGAGCTCTCACGCCGTATGACGGTCTCTCTTAGTCGGTGCTGTCATTCCCATCTCTTTCACAGAGACAAACCAAGTCCCAGAAAGGAAATGTGGTCATTCAGGGTCTCTCTTCCCTTTCCATGGAGGAGTGTTCTCTCAAAGTTCACTACGATTTATGCAAAGCTCTCCTTTGCCTTTTAGGTGTTCTGCTGTTTTCTTGTCTCCCTCTCTTTGTTTGTTCATGACTGTGGCGTTTATGGAGTACCTATGATATCAAGTTCTGGGAGAGGTGAGGTTTTAAAGAGCCTCACCTCCCACTCCAGTTCTTCTGAAGTTGCTGGGAGCGAGTTTCTTGCCAATGAGAGGATAACCAAGAAAGAGGAGGTCACAAGATGGAGTTGCTGCAAAGACCATGGAGGACTGGAGTGCAGCTTCACGCTGAGCTCAGATGGTCCAGGGTGGGGACCAGCTCAGGCTTCTGCCCAGAGGCGACGTGCATAGAAGAGTTGATCATCTAAACCACCCAGGAAGGACTTTAGAACTCTGGAAGAGTTTAGACTTTTAATTATTGCTTAATGCAAAGGAAATGAAACATTAAAAAACAATCAGGGCTACTAACTTAAGGAAAGGAAAAGTAACCGCGGTTTGGAACAAGGGCCCACTATAAACATAATTTATGTTTTCACAATGTAAACAGGAGTGCTGGGTAAACTACTTTAGCATGTAACGAGGCTGGGAGAGTGCGGGGTGAAAGGTGGAACCAAGGCACGGGATGAAACTGAACATACCCGTTACGGAGGACATTTAAGAATTAATTCTTAAGACAGCAGGACATTGTAGCCTTCCAAGTTGTATACGGGTGTAACTTTGATTAAGTCTAAGAATAAAAATCAAAACGTCACTGACCGGCTTGCTTTTTAAAATAAGGCCTCCTTGTTTTCACAGGGGTTCGGGAAGCTGTCTGTCAGATGTCTTCAATGGCTATCTGGGACACGCTGGCCCTTCTACAGTCATTGTGGAGCCCTGGTCAGGGTGCTCTCAGGTGAGGACTGGTGTTTTGAGTGGGCAAGCAAGGGAACCATGAGCAATCAGTTCCACGGGCTGTGAGGACAGGAGGAGGCAGGGGGATGTGGAGACATGCCCATGAGTCTTCCTCTGGTGAATGGATACAAAGGCCATGTGGGCCAGACCCAGTTGGAGCTCCAGCTTCCATACAGCTCACATTGCTCTCGACCAGTGGTCTCAGCCTCCCTAACGCTGCAGCCCTTTAGTACACTTCCTCATGCTGTGGTGACCACCCCTAACCATGAAATTATTCTCAATGCTGTGTCCTGTGATTTTGCCATACTTGTGAATGTAATGTAAATATCTGATGTGAAGGATATCTGATATGTGAACCCTTATGGTGGTGACCCGCTGGCTGAGAACTGCTGCTCTAGCCAGTGCCTTTAACCTTCAGACCCTCATCTCCCATGTTTACCAAAGCGGAAACAGTATCAGCACACAGGACAGTTGTTAAGGTTGATTCAAGCACCCTTATGAAGCTACTCCAGCTAAGTACTTGACAGGCACCGAGGAGAAGCCACTCTTCAATATAGCATCACCAGGACCCACAAGGTTCATGCTATTACCTGTTTCTTCAAAGTGTGGGGAAAAACAAAACAAAACAAAACAAAACCAAACCCCAAAAACCAAACCAAAACAAAACAAACAAAACCAAAAAGGCTGGATCAAATATAAAATAAAAAATATAAATAACATAAAAATATAAATCAAATCAACAGAATGACTCCATGTCATAAAGAATTGAGGAAAAGCAGCACATGAGACAATCATTTTTTTTTTTTTTTTTTTTTTTTGGAGCTGGGGACGAACCAGGGCCTTGCGCTTCCCTAGGCAAGCGCTCTACCACTGAGCTAAATCCCCAACCCGGAGACAATCATCTTTTTAAAGTCTTGCTATCTAGCTCAGACTGGTCTTGAACTCCTAGACTCAAACGATCTTCCGGTCTCAGGTTCCTGAGTAGGTGGGACCACAGGAGTGATGCACCACCATGCCCGGCCGGTTTTATCCTGCCAGGGAAGTTGAAATCATACGTTTAAAATGTAAGCACGGGGCACCATGACACATGATCACAGTGTTCCCCAATTCGCAAAATCCATAAATGTAAAAAAAATAAATAAATAAATCAACCTACAGCTGGGCAGTAGGAAAAAATAAAACCTAAAGCCTCAGCTAGGCTTGTATGCATATAGGGTTCAGAGTTATTCCTTTCTGGTGTTGCATCATTCTCTAGATTGGAAAGCTTGAGAAAATAGAGACCACTGTCATCTCCTTTAAAAAAGAAAAGAAGAAGAAAGAAGAAGAAGAAGGAGAAGGAGGAGGAGGAGGAGGAGGAGAGGAGGAGGAGGAGGAGGAGGAGGGAGGAGGAGGGCTGGAGAGGTGGCTCAGTGGTTAAGAGCACTGACTGCTCTTCCAGAGGTCCTGAGTTCAATTCCCAGCAACCACGTGGTGGCTCACAACCATGTGTAATGAGATCTGATGCCCTCTTCTGGTGTGTCTGAAGACAGCGACAGTGTACTCATATACATTAAATAAATACTTTAAAAAAAAGAAAAGAAAGAAAAATTCTTCCCTCTCTCCCTCCCCCTCCCTCTCTCTCCATCTCTCCTCCTTCCCTTTCTTCCTATGTTGTCCCCGACTACCCGCCATGACCCGTTCTCAGCAGAGAATGCTGCTCTCCAACTCCAAGCCACTTCTGTTCTCGGTGCGCGTAAGTGGCGCACGATAGTGTCAGTCTCCAAGACTTGAGGCTGTTTTTAAAAACCGACCAAACGTTTCCATAACAAACAAAAATTGGACTTGGGCTTTGGAAAAATGTAATCACAGGCAGGCCTCCCAGACTTTCACAGGGTGGCAGTGGGTTCCCCAGAGGGGAAATTAAAAAAAAAAAAAAATCAATGTAAGTGATATTTACTCGTGACATTTTGGGGAGGAAGCACGGCCTGGGAGAGCAGAAGGAGGGAGAGGATCTGTCTGGACAAGAGGGGTTTGATCCAGACCCAAGGGAGAGATCACGTTTTGTGCATTGTACTGGAAGGCTGATGGAGAGAGATCAAGATGAGACTTGTATCCTCTGCTTCTCAGGGAGCCTGAGATCCACCCTCAGCCTTGCCAGGCAAGGTAGAAGAAAGGCAGAGCTCCACAGCGGTACAGACTCTGCCACTAAAACTTTGTGTAGCACTGCCAAGCCAGGTGAGAATAATTGATAGTTTTAGAAAACTGATCACTTTTAGATAATGTATACAGCCACGCTGAGCAAAGTCACCAGCCTTACTGCTAATCTTTTAACGTAAGTTCAAACCAAGTATTAGGTAGCTGCCTGGGGAAAGCACCTGCGGGCAAGCATGAGAGCCCCAGCACACCCAGGACCCACATAAGACTGGGTGTATGTACAGACCGTGATCCCTGGAGCTCGTTCTCCAACTTAGCCAAATTGGTGAACTATACATTCTGTTGAGAGACCCTGTCTCCTCAGAAAAGACAGTAGAGAGAGCCACAGAAAAAGATGTCTCTGTCTGCTGCTGGCCTCAACGGGTCAGCTCCCTCTCTCTACACGCAATCATGTATGTTAGTAAAACCTCAATCATTAGTGTGATCTCAGAATGTGCTAGATACACAATATGTGTTTACCTTTCTCACAGTAATTCCACGGAGGTGTCTGTGAGAGTCCTTGAAGTGGAGACAAAGTAAAATAAATGTATCACTCTTAAACAAGTAGCAATCTATCCAGGTAAAACCAGAGTCTGATGGATACAGGTTTGGCGGGAGTGGAGAGCCCCACTTCCGTGGCAAGATTGCTTTCAGAAAGAATTGACTTGTGTGATTTTTGCAGTTTTCAAAGCTGTCCAAACAGGTAGACAGTCCTGTCTCCGGAGTTTCTATAGGGCTAAAGCGAAACACTGCCTGTAAATCAAGTCTTCTTGTACTTTTTTTTTTTTTTGAAGCCAAAAGCAAGCATGAGGCCAGGTGTCTCAGAGGGAGCTTTTGAAGTTGCACAGGAGAGAAGCATAGTAAGTTTCCCAGTCTGGGAGAGATTTTGAGCCCTGCAGGGAGCCTCATCCCTTCCCGAGTCAGATCCTCTAAACGAGGGACTCTTAGGAAGAGCACGTCTGGATGGATTTATGGACTTGGGATGGGGACAGCAGAGAAGTTAGTTCCCACGGTGATTGGTATGAACTTTTCTGCATTGGGAAGGCAGGTCCTGGAGGAGGAAATAAAGTGGCATTTACAGTACAGATAAAATGGTGCACTGAGATGCGCGCCCTCCAAAAGCTCACCCTGAGCAGGTGAGGAGAGACACTTTGTACTTCTCTTGGCCCCGTGAGCTTCAGGACCGACCACCTGGGTGGCTTCATCTTTTGCTACATGGAAGGCAATGGCTTCACATACGCAGCCCGGATTATCCCACTGACCCCACTCTCCCAGTTCCCGTAGTGACTGAAGTTCCAGAAACAAGAAGCAGTGGGATTCATCCGTCGCCGTGGAGAGGAAAGCACTCGAGCAAGGGAGGGATCATCCTTAGAAATTCCCCAAAGCCACCTGTCTGCCTCCCAAAAGATCGAATCTTTACAAAGCTAAGAAACGCCACAGCTGATGTTCGCTTTGGCACAGGAGGCTCGGTGCCGCAGTCCTCACGGGATCTCATCTATGCACCTTCACTGTAACTCTCTTCCCCTTCCTGAGACAACTTGTGGCACGTTTACTGAACTGGTCAACATCTAGCCTCAGTGTTAGCCTCAGTGTTAGAAGTTGCCTGGGATTGGGGAGGCACTTTGCATTGTTTTGTGCCTAACATGTGGCAAAGTTTTGGGAGCTTAGTAGGTGCTCACATGACACTTAAATGCTTGAGTAAACAAATAGGAAGCTACCATAGTAGGTCAAGCCTCAGAGATCAATCGTCTCATTGTCCTGGGAATCAAACTCAGGGGCTGGATAGGAGCCTCTAGAAAGTTGGGAAGCTTAGCAACTCTAAAAGACAGAGGCACCAGATAAATCTTGACACGACTTTGAATGAAAAAAAAAAAAAGTGTCCTTCACAGAAGTTTTTAAACACTTGGCGCCCAGTTGGTGGCGCTGTTTGGGGAAAACTATGAAATCTTTAGGAGTCTCTCTCTCTCTCTCTCCCCCCCTCCCTCACCTGCCCCCCTCTCTACTTCTGATGTAGGATGAAACTGTGATTGGCCAGCTTCCTACTTCTGTTGCTAAGCCTTCCCTACCATTGAGGACTGTGTTCTTTCGGGAACTACAAGTCAAAATAAACTTTTTCCTAAAGTTGCTTTCTGACAGGGTCGTTTACCACAGCAAGAGAAATGTAACTGAGACACCTTTCTTCTGCCTGACATCTCTAGCCATCTTAGCATTTTAGGCTCCAAATTTATCATGGATGAATCAAGATCAAATCCAGGGTTCCCTGTTCCCATAGCCACGGCCAACCGGTCTTGCTCAGTGCAGTAATATTGTCTTAAGTGTCTGCTGCCCTTCTATCTAGGGCTCCTTGCCTGTTGTCGTAAATAAATAAAAATAAAGTAAAAGTAAAAATGTATAAACGAAAACCGGGGGTGGAATGTTTTCCCTCAGGGTGTTTTTCCCTGCTAGGGTTCCACACCTCGCTTCCCCAGATATCTTCTGGATATCTTGGCAGAAACACAACCCAGCCACACACTTACTTAAATTGAGACTCTTTCTTAAAAAAAAAACACACTCATTTAGCATTAAGCAATCCAGCGTCTAGATTTGGCAGATCCACATTACACTGTCCTAATCCCAGTTCCCAAATTACTCATCCCTGCACCTTTTATTTACCAAGTCTCCAGCTTCTTCTCCCCCCTGGTACCTCTAACTCCTCTCAGTTCCCCATCGTCTCTCCAACTCCCTCTCTTCTTCCTCCTGGCTTCCTTCTCTAACCCCTCCTCCCTCAACTGTCAATCCTCACCCCCCCCTCCTCAGGTTCCACTCGCTCAACTGTCTCCAACTGTCAACTGTCAACCTAACCTCTGAATCTAATCCCCCTCTCACCCCCAACTCCTACCTCTGCCCAAATCTCACGCTCTTGCCTTTATTTAACAAATTCAGAGAAAACCCCAAGGCAAACCACAACATTTCCCCCTTTTTGTCCAGTTAAAAAACTTTTTCCTATACATAGGTGAACTAAGCATCATTATTACCATTCTGCAATTTATAAAACCAACAATACGCTGATCACCCAGTCCATCAATTTTGTTCATTAACCATGTCATCTATACTAAAAACTATACTTGACTATATCCTGGTTCTAGATCCTATGCCACCCTAAAACTACTCTAACAGATTTATCATCTTTCTCAATACTAAACCATTCGGGTTGTCTATGAGACTACTAGTCTCCAACCACATCAGAAATCCAAGAATGATTAATATTACCTGAAAACATAGGAAGCACAAAACATGGCTTCCAAGCTTAGCCAATTTTATAAAGACTGCTGATCACCTGGACAGTCCCTTATTCCTTAATATGCTGGAGCATCAGTCTTCAGCCTTCTGGCCCAGGATCATCTGACAGACCTTATCAATGCAGATTTTGAAGGGCTGATCACCCTGCCTCGGCAGAGATTATCATCGACTATTCTGCATAATTTGTCCCTTTCTGGACAGTGTCTTGTCTGTAGATGAATTGAAGCAATTTGCTCAGTGGCTGCGTTACCCCGATTTGAGCAACTCCATTGATGCTCAAGTTCTTCTTGAGTCTAAAGGGGCCCTGTCAGGGCAGACAAGTCTCTAGTAAAATGATCTAGATGAAGAAATGTCCATAAACAGGTTATTCTTTGGACTTCTGATGCCCTTGAAGATTTCCTATCTACATAGGCGTTTCTGAACTGTTAAGCATAGAGTACCGTTGGCCCTCTCTAATCGAAGTATTTACAAAACCCATCTAAACTGACTTAGAACCATAACCTTGCCATCTGACCCTTAGCTGGTACTGGTTAATCAACTAAAAATAATGTATAACAGCAGTTATAGGACCGGGTCTAAGACTTGTATTCTTAGATGCATAGTGGAGGCACAATGCCCATGTTAAAGTAGCAATATTAATCTCAATTATAAATCAACAAGAAAGTATACCATTAAAAACCTCGCATTTGTGAAAAATGCATTCTATACCAATGAAAAGATTACAGCTTCAACTTTGTATCAATTACAAACATTTCTATCAATGTAAAATATAGCTGTAAAATTTTGTTTAAGAGTAAGTTTGCCAATCTATCTGTTTGTCTATTTCTCTAATTTCTATGTATTACTATATCTAAGAAGGATACAAAAAAGGAAAGGAAAAGTAGCAATCCCTGAGTTTACATTCTCTAGTTTCCCCTGCCCAAAGCTACATTTGTATTGTATCACTTAAAAGAAAACTTATCCACAGTTCTTAAAATAAACAGAACCATCCACCCCAACATAAGGAAATGGGACGACGATCTTCCTTGTCTGCTTCTAGCTGGATTGGGGCGAAGAATTCCCTTCTGGGGCCCAAGGGGTATTAGGAAAAGTTGGCTTTGTCGAAAAAGAGCTAGCAGGATTTGCCTGCCAGTCATTCTGTGCTGAGAAAGTTCATCGCTTAGCTGACATCTTGACTATGACAGTCTGAAGGGCTGGATAAGTAAGATGTCCATTCTGGGAAAGTTCTGAAAGCAGGCCTTTAAATCAAGCATCTTCAGTGTAATTAAGGGAGAATCAAACACGAAGTTGGACTGGAAAGTCCCGGAATCTCAGCATCCCAGAGTGTGTATCATTTCAGAGCTATCTTTCTCTTCCTTCATCCTGCAGCACACAAAACTTTACAAGCATTATATAGTTCTATAAGCATTTTCAAATGGGATAAGCAGGGTGCACAGTTTAGTAAATAAAGATCAAAAAAAAAATGACTACCTTTTTTCAGGTTAGGTTAATCATATAATCAAACCGTAACATAATTTTGTAATACATACGTATTACAAGTTATGAGGAATTTGCACTCAAAATATCACTGGCTGTTTATAGACATTTCAGTCTCAGCCAGTTCATACACGGAGACCTAAACAACCTCATATATACATCACCTATTTGTTGATCGTCTTAGTCTCCTTTTTCTTCTGTGTTGCCAAGGACTTCAGGAGGTCTCCCCCTGTCATTTCTGATTTTTATCAGCTTGGAAGGAACCCACAGCTTTTCTTCTCCTGTAGAAACATAGGCATAACCCTTCCCCAGCGTAACACATTTCCCATTTTCCATTCTGACGTCAGAATATCCTTAATATAAACAGGCTGGTTTAGTTCAGTAGTCTTTTCCACAATCCAATGTCTTTCAGCAGCTGTGCTGTTTTGTTCATCAGCATTTAAAAAATTTAAGGTTAATAAAGCACTATGTATCCTATCTCTGGGAGTTTTTGTTGACCCCTTTTGCCTGTTAAGCATCTCCTTTAGACTTCGATTAGATCTCTCCACAATCGCTTGTCCTGTAGGATTGTGTGGTATACCTGTAACATGTTTTATATTATAATATTCAAAGAATCGCTTAATCTTGTTAGAGATATATGCTGGACCATTGTCCGTTTTAATTTGTATGGGTATTCCATTATAGCCATAACTTCTAACAAATGTGTAATTACAGAATCGGCCTTTTTCTGACGTTAAGGCAGTTGCCCATTGAAATCCTGAATATGTATCTATAGTATGATGTATGTATTTCAGCTTACTAAACTCTGTAAAATGGAGAACATCCATTTGCCAAATTTCATTTCTTTGGGTACCCTTAGGTTAGTTCCTGTAGGCAATGGAGTTTGATTATATAATGAGCAAGTAGGACATTGCCTCACAATCTCTTTGGCTTGTTGCCAAGTGATAGAAAATTCTTTCTTTAAGCCTTTACTGTTAACATGGTGTTTTTTATGAAATTCTGAAGCATCTAGTACACTTCCTATCAGTAGCTGGTCAATTTCATTATTACCTTGTGTCAGAGGGCCTGGCAGACCTGTATGGGATCTTATGTGTTTTATATATAGTGGGTAACTCCTATTTCTGATTTTTTGTTGTAGCTGAATAAATAGTGATGTCAATTCGGAATCATCCTGAATAAGTTCAGCAGTCTCTATGTGCAAAACAACCCTTTCTGCATATTGAGAGTCAGTTACTATATTAAGAGGCTCTCGAAAATCTGACAACACCATGAGTATTGCATACAGTTCAGATTTTTGAACTGACTTATAGGGACTCTCAGTCACCTTGTTTACATTTTCCGATTTATATCCTGCCTTCCCTGACTTACTGGCATCAGTGTAAAATGTAGGGGCTCCAGATATTGGAGTTCCTTTACTATCTGAGGGAGGATCCAGTTAGTTCGTTTTTATGAACTGAAGTCTTTTGCTTTTAGGGTATTTGTTGTTAATGTCTCCTAAGAAGTTACTGCATGCTCTTTGCCAATGTTCATTTTGTACCCACAAAGAGTTAATTTCTGCATTAGTAAAAGGTACCACAATTTCAGCCGGATCCATTCCAACTAATTGTCGAAGTCTCAATTTTCCTTTAAGTATCAATTCAGAGACCTTCTCAATGTAGGTTTTCAGTTTCTTACTCTGTTTATGTGCTAAAATATCCATTCTAAGATATAATCTTCCCTTTGCATGAGAATTCCTGTAGGGGAATGAGTAGAGGCAAGATGACTAATATACAGGCCATCTTTGGATCAATACGATCCAGATGTGCGTCCTGCAGTTTCCTTTCTACCAAAGCTAGCTCTTTTCAGCCTCAGCTGATAGTTTCCTTGGCTATTTAATTCTTTATCGCCTTGTAGTGTTTGAAATAAATTGCTCAACTCTTGAGTGGTCAAGCCAATCACAGGCCTCAACCAGTTAATGTCTCCAAGTAGTTTCTGAAAATCATTAATGTCCTTAATTTGCTTCTTTTGATTTGCACCTTTTGTGGCCTAATTCTTTTGTACACTTATTTTATACCCTAGATAATTAATAGAATCCCTCTTTGTATTTTCTCAGGCGATTAGAATCCCCAGCATGGTAATGTTTTTTTTACTTCATCAAACATTCTTTCCAGGATATTTATATCTGAATCAGACAATAAAATGTCATCCATGTAATGATAAATAATAGATTGGGGAAATTTTTTGCGAATTATATCTAATGGCTGCTGTACAAAATATTGACACAAGGTTGGGCTATTTAACATTCCTTGTGGAAGGACTTTCCATTGATATCTTTTTATGGTGCGACCTCTATTAAGGGTAGGCACCGAAAAGGCAAACCTTTCCTTATCGCCTTCATGTAGAGGAATAGTGAAAAAGCAATCTTTTAAGTCAATCACTATAATAGGCCACTCCCTAGGCAACAAAGAAGGCAGTGGGATCCCAGGCTGCATGGAACCCATCGGCTGAATAATCTTATTAATTGCTCTGAGATCTGTCAATACCCTCCATTTGCCAGACTGTTTTTAATGACCAATACTGGAGAATTCCAAGAGCTGGTGGACTCCTCTATATGCTGAGCCTCCAGCTGCTCCTGGACTAGCTGCTCTAATGCCTGTAGTTTTTCTTTTGTCATGGACCACTGATCAATCCAGATGGGTTGGTCAGTCAACCACCTTAGTGGCAAGGCTGTTGTTGTTTTAACAGCAGTGGCTCCTTGGGGTAGCACTAAATTGTCAGCCTCTGCTGTATCTTGCTTATGGACAGCTTGGACAGTCTCTAACTGTCCTTGATAACATTCCCTGACTAATTTAAAGTTTTTATTAGGAGTCTGATGAATTTTAGGGCCAGAACCTGAAACTGAGGGGATATTAATTTGAGTTTTCCACTGCTGTAGTAGATCTCTTCACCATAAATTAATGGCTATATCAGCCACGTATGGCCTTAATTTTCCTACCTGACCTTCTGGTCCTATACATTTAAGCCACCTGATGCTTTGTTTTATTTGGGATAAAGTGCCAACACCTTGAAACTGCATATCCACTCCTTGAAGTGGCCAACTAATGGGCCAAGATTTTGGAGAGATGATGGTAACATCTGCTCCAGTGTCAACCATTCCTTCAATTTCGATATTATCTACCAGTATTTTTAGTTTTGGCCTTTGGTCCTCTATAGACGTTAGCCAAAATATTCGTTTTGAAGTCTTGTTGTTTAATCGTTCTGAGGAGGAGAACTCTCCCTGCCTGGTATTGGGGCCTCTAGAGGCCCCCTTGGGAGTTTTTTTGTCAGGATGTGGTCCCATCTGTCTGTTGTTGCTGTACACTTCCTAGTCAAATGTCCATATCTGCCACATCTTTGACACATTCTAGGAGGCACAGTCCCCTTTTTGTATCACTTTGGTTTTTATTACAGTAATATCTGAGATGGCCCTGCTCACCACAATTAAAACATTTGAAATCTTGGGTCATCTCTAGCTGTCCAGTGGCAGCTTCTCCTATCAAAAAGTAGTATCAGGAGAACAAGATCCAACATCAGCTGTATATCTAATCCACTCATCTATTGGTGCGGACCTTGCCTTTAGTGGTCTAATTACTTCCCCTGCATTTGGTATTTGCATTTTCAAAGGCTAAAGACTCATTATCGCCTTTCTTGCGCTGAATCTGATACACTCCTTTCCACAGCTGAGGTAAGCCTTTGTAAAAAGTCAGGAAGGTTTCTTTGGGACCTTGTATGACTTGAGTGAATGTTTCAAGTCTTTTCCTGATTCTGCGACTTTGTCCCAGGCCTTTAAGGCTGACAATCGACACCATGACAGAGTTTCTTCGTCATATATAGCCTGCACCTCTACTTCAGCAAAGCGGCCTTCACCAAGCAGTTGATCTGTGGAAATCTCTCTGCCCCTAGCTCTATTTTGTCTTGCTATCTCCCTCACTTCTTCTCTCCACCATGAAATCCATTGCAAATTTTCAGCAGGCTCTAGAATTGCTCTTACCATATCTTTCCAGTCTTGGGGATTACTCTATTTTTTAATAGCCCAAGAAATTAAGATTTGTTTTACAAATGGCTAATGCATTCCAAAATTAGTTACACTTTCCTTAAATTTCCTTAATTCTAATACATCCATGGGTTGCCATTCAAATTCTTCATAACCCTGTGGATGATCATCGTTTGGAGGCCTTTGTTGCACACTAACTGGATAGACTAAAGTTTGTTTCCTAAAAACCTTAGGTTGGCTTTCCTTAATTTTATCTTCTGTCTCTACCTGCGTTTTTTCTTTAGTTGTAATTTTAAATTCCTCTCTTAAAGTCTGTATCCGTGCTTCATATTTCTCTTTCTGTCTTTCCCCTGTTCTTTGAGTTCCTGAATTCTCTGTTCAAGGTTTTGCTTCCACACTTTGAATTTTTCTTTATATTGTACTTCTAATAATTTGTTATCCATTATCTTTTGATTGATTAATTTTAAAAAGTTATTCTCTAAGTCTTGCTTCCAAACCTCATTACTTTCTCTCTGCTGTTCAGTATGATCTGTGAGCTGTTGTATGTTCTGTTCTAACATCCTTTCTAGTTTCTGTCTATCACTTTCATTTTCATCTTTCTGTCTCTTATTCTGATCTATAATTTTCTGTGTCTTCAATTCTAGTGTTCCTTCTAGGCTACATTGCCAAGATTTAATTTTCTCTTTCTGTTGTTCATGTTGTTCCATAATTACCTGTATCTTCTGTTCTAAGGCTAGAAATTTGCTATTTAGGGCTGTGTGCTGTTGTATGTTCTGTTCTAACATCCTTTCTAGTTCCTGTCTATCACTTTCATTTTCATCTTTCTGTCTCTTATTCTGATCTATAATTTTCTGTGTCTTCAATTCTAGTGTTCCTTCTAGGCTATATTGCCAAGATTTAATTTTCTCTTTCTGTTGTTCATGTTGTTCCATAATTACCTGTATCTTCTGTTCTAAAGCTAGAAATTTGTTATTTAGGGCCCTGTCTTTTGAGAAGATATAGTAAATCAGAAGAATGAATATTGCAATACTGGTAAATGATAAAAGTGTCTTTTTCCTCAAAATTCTCAACTGTCAGACCATTCAAAATATCATTCCATAAGGCCCAAAAGATATTCATTATGTTTCTCATCTTTAAGTATCAAAGTTATATATCTCTCTTACATCAAAGTAGTATCTGATCTGAAGCCCCTTGTACCTTTTTTCTCCTCTGCTTCAGAATCGTGCAGTCCTCTCGATTCTTAGAGACCCTCAGACCCAGTCAATTCCCAATCCACTAGTACTCCTGCCTATTCTGGGGTTGAGAGGGAAGTAAACTTTTTATCTCAGGTTAGTTGAGTTCTAATGGTTTAGTTGGGCGCCATATGTTGTCGTAAATAAATAAAAATAAAGTAAAAGTAAAAATGTATAAACAAAAACCGGGGTGGAATGTTTTTCCCTCAGGGTGTTTTTCCTGCTAGGGTTCACACACTCGCTTCCCCAGATATCTTCTGGATATCTTGGCAGAAACACAACCCAGCCACACTTACTTAAATTGAGACTCTTTCTTAAAAAAAAACACACTCATTTAGCATTAAAGCAATCCAGCGTCTAGATTTGGCAGATCCACATTACACTGTCCTAATCCCAGTTCCCAAATTACTCATCCCTGCACCTTTTATTTACCAAGTCTCCAGCTTCTTCTCCCCCCTGGTACCTCTAACTCCTCTCAGTTCCCCATCGTCTCTCCAACTCCCTCTCTTCTTCCTCCTGGCTTCCTTCTCTAACCCCTCCTCCCTCAACTGTCAATCCTCACCCCCCCCTCCTCAGGTTCCACTCGCTCAACTGTCTCCAACTGTCAACTGTCAACCTAACCTCTGAATCTAATCCCCCTCTCACTCCCAACTCCTACCTCTGCCCAAATCTCACGCTCTTGCCTTTATTTAACAAATTCAGAGAAAACCCCAAGGCAAACCACAACACTTGCCCCCACAGCTTTTCAGACCTTCCAGTGTCCAGGAAGCGATTGCTTTCTTTTTTTCTTTCAAAGAACATGTGCACTGATATGAGACTGAAAGGCTTTGAGATTCACTCTTTTTGTGTATTGTGTGGTTGTTTGAGGCAGGGTTTCTTTGCATGGCCCTGGCTGTCCTGCCACTCGCTCTGTAGACCAGGCTGGCCCCAAACTCAGAGATCTGCCTGCCTCTGCCTCCTTCGTGCTGGGATTAAAGCATATACCATCACTGCCCAGACAGAGATTCATTCTAGTTCACTGGTGTCTGAGCAGTGTGAATGGCTCTGTGCAGGGGCAGAGAGAAATGCTCCTAGGAGGAGGACGGATTCTTCTGAGGAAGGCAAAATAAAGAGCAACCACTGGATAAAATAACTCCAAACGACAACAACTGCTATGAAAACACCAAGTCAGAGCAAGGAGCCGGTGACCAGAAACATGGGAGCAAGAAGACCAAGCAAGAGAAGGTCAGTCCGCTGCATTTCCAGGGACAGAATCCACTACAGCCAGGCAAACAACGCTTGGGAGGGTGTAATGATACTGGAAGGGGATGATGGCAGAGGGTCTCAAGGGCCGCAAAGGAAGGCTGCATTACATTCTACGAGCATGGGGAAGCCACTAGAGATGTCAAGTGAGCAGGGATGTGGTTGTTTCGCTTTTCGAAAAGACCACCCTGGTGGTCAAGTGGGGTAAGGGTAGCAACATCGAGACAAACCCAAGCCACTTGTTATGTAGCCAAGAAAAGAGCACTCAAGGGCTAGGCAGGGAGCACTGGGAAGCGCTGGACCTGTGTCGGCGCCAGCACCAACACGGTACCGAGAATCGGGCGAAAGCCTGCGGGATGAAAGAAACACACACACAGGTTATCGTGTCAACTCAGGAGGGGGGGAGAGAGAGAGAGAGAGAGAGAGAGAGAGAGAGAGAGAGAGGGAAGAGTCTCCGTAGCTTTATTCACCACTTATATACCCAAGTCTCCAGGTAGAAAATATCTGGGAAGCACAGTGGGAAACCCTGACTCGAGACTTCGGTAACAAAAGACCAACTACAAAAGACCTGAATTAATTAGGGAGAAATCTGAGAAGACCGGCCTAAATCTCAAGGATAAAGGCTGAGGAAGCAAAAGGCAGAAGTAAATTGACCACCACCCAGGTGTGGTCCAGGTGTGTCAGTTCCACATGCATCAGCCGGGCTCAGCAGGGGTCATGCAGTGGAGACACCGGGTGTTTACTACTTGGTCTTTTCTTCCTGTGCCATAAATACATGGGAGAGGCCTCTGTCCAACAATCCCCTGACTTAACTGTGGCCATACAGTTACAAAGCAGCCAGGCCCAAATCCAATATGGCTCACTACATCTCCCCCGTTATTCTTTTATAAAAGACCATTAGGTGGAAGTAGTGGTCTGAGAGAGATCAGACATGCCTCACAGAGTGCCCAGCTCGGCCATGGCGAGCCACTCTTGCAGTTAGGACTGCACCCCAATGGCTATGAATGAACTTATGCTATAACACACCGTTCTGGGCTATACGTGTGTGTTTATTGGGGGAGAAACTGGGCAGAGGAGCATTTGACCGGCCCATACGTTTAAACGGGGTGTAGCTACCTCTGTCTTAGGATCGACCTCTCAGACCCCAGCCTCTCTGTCATAGGACCACCTTGTCGCCCTCAAGGCTCCATGTCTAGATTGGTCAAGGGTCAGAGGAAGTTGCCCGTCGCTGAGAATAGCTACATCAGGTCATCTTCTCATTCCTCTTACTTGAGCCCAGGGGCGAAGGGATAGGAGCCAGATGGCAATAATTTAGGAGATTGTGGAAGTTGAGCCTCTCCCGATAAGTAGTGGGCACCTCATCTAGTTAGTTGTCTTCTCTGCTTCTCCTCAGCATGTGAAAAGAAGCACAAGGGCCCTAGGGCCAAACTCAGAGGGCCATAACATCAAGGGCCATAGTCAAGCCGCTCCTGTAATAAAATTTAGAATTCCCAATTGTTAGCAACTACTCCAGAAAGTTCACCCACTGTGCTTGCCTAACAATAGATTGGGGGAGGGTAACTCCAGGCACTGCAGACACAATGGCTGCAGCAGTAGTAATGGCTGCTACAATAGCAGCGAAAATGCCAAGGTCTTTCCCAGGACAGTTCAGGATCGGTCATTCTTCTCTAGAGCAACCAGCAGGCAATGGAACCATGTCTGAGATCTGCAGAACCAGGGCAGAGTTCCCCAGTCCACAGCAGCTTCCAGCAAGCAGCAGTGCACAGAGGGTCAGAGTGCAGGCCGCGGTGGGACAGGACACAATGACTGCAGCACCGCCAGAATTTCTGTGATGACAAAAGATGAGGGGGAATCCTCCATCTTCCTCTAAGGACACAGGAATGACTCCAAGAACCCTAACCACGAGAGCTGAATCTTCATGCTCCCAGGATCAGCAGGTCTCACCAGCCACCTCTGGCAGCTGGCACACTCCTGTAGCATCCTGTAGGAAAAACACAAACATTCCCTCTTCCCCATATAAAATATCTGAACAGGATCATCCCAATATGTGGTGTGGATCTTTCTATTTCACCTAGGCAGAAGTATGCCTAGTTGTAGGGTGCCATAAACTCAGTTCCTTGGCATCCAAATTTTAAAATTGAAATAAAAGGAGCATTATTAAATAATTGTATAGCATACAGGGATATAACTCCCCCTTTTTATTTATTAAGATATTGTTAAGATATTATTTATTAAGATAAGTCCTTGAGGATTAAATTGAGGACACTGAGCACTTGCATCTATAAATTGACTTTTATACCGAATTATTATCTCCAGCATTATTGTTTTGCTGATATAAAGAATGAGATTTTTTGACTAATTGTTCCTATGTAAGGCCTATAATCTGCCTGGTATCATTGTCCTCCCTTGCTAAGGGGTCCAGGCAATCCAGTTTGAGTTCTTAAATGGCCTATAAAGGAACAGTACTTAGTGCTCTTAACCACTAAGCCATCTCTCCAGCCCCTCACCAGCTTTATTTACCTAAACATAAGCATTAATTAGAAATGCCAAATCCTATAAATATTGTCCAGATTCGGTCATACTAGAAATTCCTGAGCTGGCAGGGTGAGGCTGGGAGTTGAAAGTAAGCAAATGGAGTCTTCCTCTTTTCATAAGGGTGTGTTATCAACTCCATTACCATTTTCAAAGAGTTGGGTCTATGGTTTTGTTTAGTTGTCTGAGCCAGAGCACTGAAAGGACAGTGAGTTGTCAGACATTCACACTGAAATCATCACTCACTGATTTCATGTAGAAAACTTGCCTCTAGTAAAGCATTAAGTAATTGAAATCAATTGTAAACCACAAGCCACACATTGGCTATCAGTATATGAATTGAAAGCTTGATTTTTTTTTTAACATGTTAAAAACAGTGGCTACAGCACGTAATTTTGTTTACAGGAAATACAAAAGCATGCAAAGAGTAAAATTATCAATTTTGCCTGAAAAATTTGTATATGTAATAGGCCAAATATCAGTATTTTGTAATAACCAATTTAATTGCTGTTTGGAATAAGGTATGTTTCACCAGGTTTCTTTTTAAAATACTTCCATGACTCTAGCCTACAATTCTGTATTAACACAACTGAAGCTTTATCTCCAATGAGGATAACAAACAAAGACCTAAGTCCTCTGGTAAGGTGAGGTACTTAGCCAACTAACATATCCTTAGAAGTTTAAAATTAGTTTCAAATATTCTTTTCTGGAGTAGTGTAACAGCTACTCCCCAAATATTAAAGCTCATTTTGAGAGCAAAGTTTGTAGTAAAAATTTCCATATACACTGAAAGATTCAAAGTTCTAACTTCTTACATTGAAGAAGCAACAAAATTATATAATATAAGGCTATTAGCCATTCTTTTGTAAAAGTTTTTAATGATATCACTTCATGGGCTCTCTAAAATTATAAGCAAGCTCACAAATTGAAAACTCACAATCGCCAGGACGTAAACAAACTGCATAAAAACAATCCTCTAAATCTATCTTGAAATGGCAGTTGGAGTAAGCAAACAGGCTGTATAATGCTCTCACAAGTTCCAAAACCTCATCAATCCTTCGTAAATCCTGTAACAATCTCTACCTGTTTGATTTTTTTCTTAATTACAAATAAGTTTGAGTTAGTCAATGTTAACACTGGCAATCCTTAATCGCAATCCTTAAGTTCTCCTTGTAATACCAGAGCACAACCACAAGGTCACCTGAGTTCTGAATACAGGACTAGGCAGCTGTCCTTGGGGCAGTGGAATTAGCATTAAAATACAGATAACTTCAGGGCAAACCACAACTTTGGAAAGCAAAACTCACAAACTAGTCTCCAAAATCCAGTCTCCAAAACACCGAGTCTATCCTTCATGCTACAAAGTTTGACTGCCAATTCCTACATATGAACGCACATTGGTGCGGTCTCCAGTACCTCAACAAAGAGACATTGCCCTAAATTTTAGAAGCCTGGTTTCTAGAATAAGAGTTCCATAAAAATATTATCTCAATTTAGACCTATTTCCCTAGGTTGGCTCATGCCTCATGTTGTCTAGAATGACTTCATCCAAATTACAGTTTTAAGTCAACATTCTGTTGCCAATGTTACACTTTTTTAAAACCATATCCAATAACTTAAAAGCCAATAATCCATGACCAAGGCATGTAGAGCATATTTATACATTTAAAACCAATCAGAAACAAAATTGAAGTGGCTGCACATATCTTTAATATTTTGACCAAGCACCATTTTTACTTTTTCTAGCTGTAATATGAAGAGAAGCACCTTGTCACCTGCTAAGTCTAATAATCAGCTCATGCAGACGCTCAGTCCCTGGGCAGCTTCTCCAACTGACCTAGGCTCCTAGCTACAGGTGCAGGGCTCCAAAGGCCAATTGAAACTGCTTTTTATTCATTTGTTCCTTTTTGAAACGAGTTAAAACCAAATCAAGATGTGAACGACCGACAGATAAAGTTTTTACCATTTTTTCTTTTGAACATGAAACATAAAATATTTAAACAAGAGAAACAAAAACCACAGACATAAACTGACAGACATGGACAGCTTGGTGCACCAAGGACAGACAATAGAGATAGAGGGAAAAAACTAGGTGGTGTCCCACCGAAGGGACCCACATATCCTACCTATTCAACCCAGAAACAAGCATTTCTCCAATAGTAGCCAGCAGAGAGGCAGGGCGTCTCCTGCTTTCCCTCTGTTCCTAGGAGAGCTCTGAAAAAGTTTTTCTCTTTCTCCAAAGCAACCGCAGAGAGTCCAAGAGGACTGTTTTTCACAAACCCATTCTCTCTCATGTCTAGGGTGTAAACTATCTCTAATCAGGGTCCAAAGACTAAAATATAACTCTAACAGAACGCATATGCAAAAACACTTTACCATTACCTTGTCCCTTTTTTATAGTTGCTACCGTGAACTTACTTTCGGTTCGCTGCTCCTGAATACATTTTTCAGGCGGTCTACCTCTATCAAATCTGATCAGTATGACTCTGAGGTTTCCAGAGCCTAATCACACCTTTTAAAAGCACAAAGACAAAATCATTCTCCCAAAATACTGTGTTCCTTAGTCTGAAGCCGGAAAAGCTTGTATCTTGTACTCTCTCCTAGAGTAATAATATAACCATAAAGCTCAAAGTTACACCCATCATCTATGTCCCTCTTAACTTGTCCCAAAATCGGGAACCTTATAGTCTCAATCCGAGAGCTTTGCAACTTGTCCCAAAACCGGGAAACTTATTGTCTCAATCCGAGAACTTTCTTTCATTGTCTCTGCTTACCTCCAGAGAACCTTATCGTCCCTTATCCGGGAACTTTCTTTTGCGACTTCCTTTTTTATGACAAGTTTTACTCAGGCTAGCCCAAACAATCCAGGCCTTTTCTAGCCCATCTTACCCCAATACGTCCCTGCTTCTATGCTGGCCGGGCTCCCGGGACGTCCCAACAGTACCCCTTTCTTCTCCAATCTCGGTGGGACCTCCATTTGTCGGCACCAGCACCGACACAGTACCGAGAATCGGGCAAAAGCCTGTGGGATGAAAGAAACACACACACACACACACAGGTTATCGTGTCAAGCCAGGAGAGGAAGGGGGGGGAGAGAGAGAGAGAGAGAGAGAGAGAGAGGAAGAGCGGAAGAGAGAGTGAGAGTCTCCTGTAGCTTTATTTACCACTTATATACCCAAGTTCTCCAGGTAGAAAATATCTGGGAAGCACAGTGGGAAACCCTGACTCATGACTACCTGGCTCATGACTTCAATAACAAAAGACCAACTATGAGACCTGAATTAATTAGGGAGAAATCCGAGAAGACCAGCCTAAATCTCAAGGATAAAGGCTGAGGAAGCAAAAGGCAGAAGTAAATTGACCACCACCCAGGTGTGGTCCAGGTGTGTCGGTTCCTGTGCCGTAAATACATGGGAGAGGCCTCTGTCCAACAATCCCATGACTTCTTAACTGTGGCCATACAGTTACAAAGCGGCCAGGCCCAAATCCAATATGGCTCACTACAGACCTGTGTGGAAGGACTTGGATTGGATAAAGGCATGCGTTGGGCATATCCTATTCTGTCAAATCTTTCCCTGATTCATCACTTTGTCTGCCACTCAAGTAGACGTCACTTTTAAATACAGGTGGTCCCTTCTACAAACTAACTTTGCCTTCATTGTTTGGGATTAAACCTGTGTGCTAAGAGCGTGAATTCCAGTCAGAGGGATGAAAGGTGTGTGCCAAGGGCCAGGCCACACCACAACTAAAATCAGGAATTCGGTAAATATCAGTCTTGGGGTTCACAATGTGAACAAACATTCAGCAAGAGTTCTGAGGCACAGCCTACAGAGCTGGTCATCTCCTCGAAGGAGGATATTTCAGTAAGACCCAGGGGCTGAGACAAAAGTAGAGAACTTGCCTATTGTGGATAAGGCCCTGGGTTTGATCCCCAGGATCTAAGTTAGTAACTAAACTACGACCTGAGAAACAGGAAGGACCCAGAGAGGAAAGGACAGACAGCAGAACCGGTGTTTGCTCCCATGCTCTGGTCAGTGAGAAGCTGGGGAGTATCACATTGCCTTCTTCCCTATGTCGAGCTATGATCACTACAGGTGCCAGTGAGCAGAGCTCTGCCTCTCCACTGAGCACCCCACACTTGCTTCTCCTGGGGATCTTTGTGAGCACCCACCGCCCAGGCACTGCCGCTTCTATGCTATTTCCAAGGCCTTGAGCCATGAGGTCCCTGACCTCAGGCAAACCATACTGAGAAGAACAAAGTCCCTTCCCTTCTGGGATTCTTTAGGAATGTCCCCATCCCCACTTAGGAGACTCTGAGAATTCATTCAGGGAGACAGTGTTCCAGGTTTCCCTCATAGGTCTCCCAACGTCCTCCTTGGCTGATCCAGAAGACGGAGAAATGGATTTGAAAACGAGTATCAGGGGAAGGGCGCTGGGCCAGGGGAAGCAGGGGCTCCCGGGCCATGCTGGGGGCTGCGGGCTAACGCTGACGCGGGCCCTCCATCCTCAGGACGTGTTTCTCAAGATCCAGTGCCACAAGACCCCCATCCTTACAGACACCAAGGAGTCGAGCACCACGTTCGAACTGAAGCGCATGGTGGAGAGCATCCTCAAGCGGCCACCAGAGGACCAGCTGCTATAGAAGGACGACCAGTTCCTCGATGATGGAAAAACTCTGGCCGATTGTGGCTTCACTAGTCAGACAGCAAGGCCACAGACTCCAGCCACGATGGGTCTGGTCTTTCGAGCAGATGAGCCTTTGAAGCACGGCGCATCGAGCCCTTCTCCAGCCCTCCAGAGCTTCCAGATGTGACGAAGCCACAGGATTCTGGAGGCAGTGCTCTGTCCTTCCTCCAGTGCCTGTCGGCTGCTGAGAGATCAGCCTTATCCACGATTGGCATTTTATATCTTTGATCTTTTCTCCACTATGAGCAGAAGCAAAGATCAATCCTGAATAGGTATCTATGGACACATGGACATATTTCAATTTCCCAAAGATGGTACATGTGTAACATCCATCTGCCAAATATCATTGGGAATCAATCCTCTAGGATTAGTGCCCAGACCGGGTGAGGGTATTAACAGAGCACACGAGGGACATTGAGTGACTATCTGAACAGCTTGCTCCTTGGTGCATCCTGCACGATGTACTACTTTTTTGAGGAGCTGTAGCTGTCCCACGCCTTGTAAAGTACGCAATGACTAATTACATTTTTTAGTTGCTTCTCCTGTTAAAGCAGTTGCAACCGGAAAGTCTGAAAAAGTGTCAATGGTCACAAATTAACCTAGAAATACCAGATTATTGTCTCTAGCTGTTACTATTTTGATGATATAAAGAATGAGATTGTCTAATTGTTCCTATGCAAGGCCCCAAATCTGCTCAGTATATAAATCTATTGTGACTTTGCCCTCACTAAGGGGTCTAAGCATCCAGTCTGAGTTCTTAAATGGCTTATAAAGGAACAGTACACTTCTCTTAAATCGGTTGTATTAGCATAAGTAACTGTAAAATTCGAGGGTTAGCATATAATTGTAGAGAGACATGAGGCCAAGCAAAGTAATTTGGGAGAGGCGGGGGGGGGGCAGGCAGAGACAGACAGACAGGACAGGTGTCTACAGAAAAAGAGAAGCCTGAACCCAAAACAGCTCTAAAAGATAAGGTTGTTTATTCAGGATATATTGAATTAGTAATCAGTGTGGAGAAGAGTCATAAGCTAGAACAGCTGAGTTGATCAGCCAGCCAGAGCTCAGAATGAGCTAAAAAGGGTGAGCTTATGCTTATTCAGCAGTGGGTCTCAGAAGCTGAAAACACTGTAGATAAGACTGAGGAGGCTAGAAGCTTCTAGGACTTGGCCTAAGTTAGCAGACTGAGGCCATAAGCCTTGGAGACTACAATCATCTCTGGAGGATAAGAGCTACATTGACACATAACACACCCCGTTGTCCTTCCCCTTTCTAGGTACACTGGGCACAAGTTAGAATATTTGTTGACCTCCCTGTGTGACATCTGTCTCCATAGGAGACCACTGGACCTGTGAGCATTCTCATCAAGATATACTGATGCCATCACCACAAAGGAGTTGCTGCTTTAGTGGGCAAGGTGGCACATGCCTTTGATTCTAGACTCGGGAGGCAGGTGGATCTCTGTGAGCTGGAGGCCAGCCTGGTCTACAGAGTGAGTTTGAGGACAGCCAGGGCTACATAGTGAGACTGTCTAAAAAAAGAGGGGGAGCTGCTGCTCTGTAGGATGGACAGACAGGGAGGGAGGGGAAAAGAAAGGAATTAACATCTGGAGTGGGGAAAGTATATAGAAAAAGAGAAGCCTGAACCCTAAACACTCTTAAAAGATATACTTTGGCTATCAGTATACAAATTGAAAGTTTGATTTTTTTTTAACATTTTAAAAAGAGCGGCTACAGCCCGTAATTCAATAATCTGTGTTGAAGCAGGGGGAAGCAGAGAATAAATGTGATCCAATTACACGTGTTGCCTTCTCACTAGATAACCAATTTGATTGCTGTTTGGAATAAGGTAAGTTTCATCAGGTTCTTTTTCTAAAATACTTCCATGTCTCAATCTTACAATTCTGTACGTCTAGCTCTCTTTACTTTCTGTAAAGCTATCCAGTCTCTCCTCAGTTAATTGTCTAGGGGAATAGAATTTGCGTCTCTCTTGGGGATATCAAACAAAGGCTGAAGTCCTCCTGTGGTGAACTTAAGGTGAGGTCTTAGCCAATTAACATATCTTAGCTTTTAAAAATAATTTAAAGTAAACTCTCTTGAATTTTCTGTGCCACGGTTTGTTTAGGATATAATCGAGGCCTCAAATATTGAAAAGGAATAGTGAATCTTTTCGGGAGCAACAGTTGCTCCCCAAAATTTAAAGCATGTTGAAAGAGCAATGGCTTGTAGGGAAATTCCTTCGGAGAAATCAGTTAATAAAATATCTATATAATGAATAATATATATTGAAAGATTCAAAGTCTTAACTTCTTGTATTGAAGCAGGCACAATTTTTTTTTTTTTTTTTACTTTACATAATGTAGGGCCATAAGGGAATCTTTGAGGCAAAACTTCCCAATGGCATCACTTCATGGGCTCTCCAAAATTATAAGCGAGCTCACTAAATGAAAATCTTTCACAATCGCCAGGATGTAAAGAAACAGTATAAAACAATCTTTTAAATCTATAATAATTCTATATGTATTTCTTGAAATAGCAGTTGGAGTAAGCAAACAGGCTGTAATGTTCTTATAATTTCCATAGCCTCATCAACCCTTCGTAAATCTTGTAACAATCTCCACCTGTTTGATTTTTTTTTCTTAATTACAAATATGTGTGAGTTAGAATCCTGAGCCTGTGATCGAACTGTAAACTGTAGCCAATGGAACACTGGCAATCTTTAACCACAATCTTTTTTTTTTTTTTTTTTTTTTTGGTTCTTTTTTTCCGGAGCTGGGGACCGAACCCAGGGCCTTGTGCTTCCTAGGTAAGCGCTCTACCACTGAGCTAAAGCCCCAGCCCCTTTAACCACAATCTTTAAGTATCCCTTGTAACACTAGAACACATACATAACTTTGGAAAGCAAAACTCAACCTCCAACAAATCTATTCTCTAAAATCCAGTCTCTCCAAAACACCAAGTCCATTCCTCATGCTTTAAAGATTGACTGCCAATTCCTGCATATGAACCAATGATGGTGCAGGCTCTAATAACTCAACAAAGAGACATTGCCCTAAATTCTTTTATAACTCTGGTCTCTATGATAAGAATTATATTAAAATATTATCCCAATTTAGACCTGTTTCCCTGGGTTGGCTCATGCCATGTGTTGTCTAAAAGGACTCCATCCGAATTATCAGTTTTAAGCCAACTTTCTGTGTTACCAATGTTACAAATTTTTAACCATACCCAATAACTTAAAAGCCAGTAACCTATAACCAAGACATGTAGAGCACATTATACATTTAAAACCAATCAGAAACAAAAAAATGAAGTGGCTACACATCTCTTTAATATTTAGATCAACCACCATTTTTACTTTTTCTAGCTGTAATTTTAAGAGAAGCACCTTGTCTCCTGTTGAATCCAATAATCACAGTCAGAGGTTTTTCTAAGAGAATTAGCCATCAGCTCCATTACCATAGAAGCTGTGAAGCTCCCTGGGGAGATTCCCCAGCTGACCTAGGTTCCTAGCTACAGATGCAGGCTTCCAAAGGCCAATTGAAACTGCTTTTCATTTATTTGTTTCTTTCTTGAAAGGAGTTAAAACTAATAAGGGGTGAATCAACCGGCATTTAAAGTTTTAACCATTTTTTTCCTTTAAACATGAAACATAAAACATTCAAGTAACAAGAAGCAAAACCCAGACATAAATTGACATACATGGACAGCTTGGTGCACCAAGGACAGACAATGGACATAGAAGGACCCATAGATGGTGTCCCACCAAAGCGACCCAGATATTCTACCTAAAGGACCCAGAACCAGAAATAAGCACTTCTCCAATAGGAGACAGCAAGGAGGCAGGACATCTCCTGCCCTCGTTCTGTCCCTAGGAGAGCTCTTAAAAAGCTTAAGCTCATTTTCCTTCTTTTGCCAAAGCATCTGTGGAGAGTCTGGGAGGACTGTTTTTCTCAAACCCATTCTCTCTTTTGTCTAGGGTGTAAACTGTCTCTAGTCAGGGTCCAAAGACTAAAAGCATCTATGAGAATTGACTTCACTTCTCTAGATTTTGGTATAACTCTAAAAGAACATATACACAAAAACATTTTACCATTATTACCTTGTCCCTTTTTACAAGGTTTACTCACCAGTAGCCCAAATCTTTATTTTTCTTTGCACGTGCTTTCAGTTCCTGCAGTCCTTCCATATCCTGCTTACTGTGAGGCCTTTCCTGGCCCATTTTCCCCAACATGTCCCTCCTTCTTTGCCAGCCGGCTTCCTGGGACAATCTTGTCAGGTTGTCCTCTCTTTCTTGATCTCGGTGGGACCTCCATTTGACGACGCCTGTGTTGTCACGACACTGAGAACCGGGCGTAGGCCTGTGAGATTGAAGAAGAAACACATACTCGGGTCATTCGTCTTAAGAGAATGCCGTCCGGGCTTTACTGATATCTCCTTATATACAAGAGGCAAAAGGAGTGGGAAAGTACTAGAGCAGGTGGAAAATCCCCAACAAGGAAAACAGGAAAAATCTGTGTTGTGGAAAGTCCCGGCCCCAAATCAGGGGCCGAGAGCAGCTGCCATAGCAGGCTGAAAGGCTCAGTGAGGGGGAAGGGAAACACCCCAAGGCAGGGCCCAACACCCAACCTCATGGGCAGTCAATCTGAACCTGTGGAAGCTATCCTAAGAAGCTTGAGCCAAGTACAGTTTGTTGGGGTTTGCCCTGGAGTTATCTGTATTTTGATGCTAATTCCACTGCCCCAAGGACAGCTGCCCGGCAGGTACTCAGGAATCAGGTGACTTCACCAGAACCTTCTCCTCATTGAATTTGTAAAGTACAGGTGAAGGGCAGGTACAGGATAGAAGGAGGCCTGTCATTGGAGGAGAAGGAAGGATGGGCGGGAGAGAAGTTTGAAAGAAGAGGAGGGACTGGAAGAGAAAGGAAGAGAGAGAGAGAGAGAGAGAGAGAGAGAGAGAGAGAGAGAGAAAGAAGCCATGGCAGGTGATGTTAAGATTCCGCTCTGTGAGGGTTGGGGATTTAGCTCAGTGGTAGAGCACTTGCCTATAAGCGCAAGGCCCTGGGTTCAGTCCCCAGCTCCGAAAAAAAAAAAAAAAAAAAAAAAAAAAAGATTCTGCTCTGTGTATTTACAGGTTGTTGTCAATGTTCTTAAGGGATGGATGGTACCGGGCTTTGTATGTTTAAGTGGGCAATTATATCAATTGGATCTAAGATTATTATGTTGTGTGTTCTTTAATGTGTAGATTTAAGTAATGTAATGGAGTGTGGGGCGACTGGTCTGGGCCGCCGTGGAGTTGGGAATGTGTTTCCACCTAGATATCTAGCAGATATCTTGGGGCACCGCGGTGCGGACCCAGCGGGGTAAAAAGACAACTATACTTCTTTATTTTTTATTTTACAACAACATAGTTAATCAGCAAAAGTCCCCCAGACTCCCCCAAAGCCTGAACCAATCACAAAGGCATCCATACTCGTGGAGATATAACCAACCAATCAAAGAAAGGAAAGGTAAAAGTCACCAAAGTCACCAACTCCTGCCCTAACAGACTTTAAATTGACCCTGCTAAACTCACACCTCTCTCTTCCATCCCAATGTATGGTGGACCCCTGCATGCAGGTTCTCTGCAGAATAAACACTCTTTCGTGGTGCATTCTATTTGAGATTGGGGCATCATTCTTTGAGAATCTTGACCCCTTACACTGTCAGATAAAGATAACAATATACATCCTCAAAGAATTCATCGCCATCCATCAGGAACAACCCCCAGCCTGCTGAATAGCCGATACTAGAGAATGTCAGCTCTCTTCCTCTCAAGACTTGGTTCTTCCATTGGGTAATTACATCTTTAGAAGCATTCAGAGGCAGTAATGGCCAGTGGATGCCAAATCAGACTTCAGTTCTGGTCCATTAATGGTGCTTTTCCCATTCCAGTTGGGAATGTTGAGGTTGGCAAGGAGAGGGACGGTTGCATGTAATTTTTAAAAAGCATGCTATCACCTTTCCGGGACGTGCTCTTGGTTTAGCTCTGAGATCATGCTCCCATGGCCGCTGCTGGTCTCACTCAGCTCTGCCAATGGCTAGTTGGCCATTTTTCCTGGGAGCTGAGATTGCTCCCACAGCCCCTTCCAGCTAGCTTCACCAAGCAGCCAACAGCTGCCCTGGATGCCCACCTTCGCTCAGTAGATAGAAAACACTTGATGATTTTATTATTTTAAAGCTAGCCTGATAACTCAATGGCTGGGCAAAGAATTTTCTGCCCTAGTCCTATCAACTCCCTCCATCCTCCTGGGCCCCCACTAGCGGCGGAGGCTACAAATTCTAGGTGTCCCACGACCTACATGACTGCATCTTCCTCCTCAGCACAAAGCCTGGTCTGAATTCTCTCTTCTCTCCCTGCATCCCTGCTTTTCCTCCTGGGACCCTGAAGTCCCACCTTTTTTCTTTCTCCCAGCAATTGGCTTCTGCCTTCTTTATTGACACAATCAAGAACCAATTAGGGAAAAAACACCTTTCTCTACAACCTCAGGACACCCTCCTCTTCCTCAACTTTCCTTTTCTTCCACCTGTCCCATTGTACCAGTCAGAGTCCAGGACAGTAGGGCCCATCATATCCTAATCATGGATAAGGATAAGGACAGGGACAACCAGGAGCCTCCATTATTGTTCCCATGACAATGGGGATGAGACGATTGAGACCAACGGAGGCAATGTACCAGGAGTCTCAGAAATACATTTCAGAATCAATTCATCACTCCACCACTCATTTCCTCCTTCCCTCCTTCTCCATGCTTGGCATAGTAAACCTAGGGTTTGGAACATGCTAGGTAACCCCTCCAATCAAACCAGAACTGACCCTGCTTATCTTCCTAGATCATATGATATCAGGCACATTCAGGGAAGTATGGTCGAAGATGAGATACACTTTCTACCACTAAGCTACACCCCCAGCCCCAACCTCTAGCTAAAAACACATCATCACAGCCTGACAGAAGCAAATTTATTTTGGAAGTGTTTATGAGCAGCAACTCACCTTGTGGTGTAACTCCTTGGAATCAATTTTTGGGTTAGAGGGGTGAAAACCTTTCTGATCCTTAAGTCTTCTTGGCTTTGGGACATGGAGCACCGGATGCCAGAGAGACTGTGACTGGCTCACTGTTGGCACAGGGAGTTAGTTTACTGCAGGACCTCTGCTTCCTCTGCTCTACTGACTTTCCTGTTCTGATGCCACTACTAGCTACTCACTGGCTTTCTCTGGTGACTTTTGCCAGCACCCATCTTTGCCAGTGTGCATTCACAGCTGATAACAGTCCTCATTGGAGCCCTAAGTCAGAATTCGTTGGCTTCTGATTCTGTTGTCACTGAAGGGTAGTGTGCCTTGGGGATTTGGTCCACTCCCACCCATTATCCAACAATGCCAAAGGGCAAATAGGGACCTTCAGACAAGGACTAGGCAGAAGCAATAGAAACCAGAGCTCCGCAGTTAAAGGAGGAATGACCTCAAGCAGAGCTCCAGTGATGTCACTAGATTCTCCAAAGCCACAACAGGACGTCAGAGTTTAGAGAATGTCTCAGAGTGAATGACCTTACTTTGCACAATGGAGGCAGGGGTGCTGAGAGGAAAAGTGCTCCAGTCAAAGCCACTCAGCTTTGACAGAAGCAGGGCCAACATACCAGTTCAGGATTCCCAGTGCATGTTTCTTACTGGATCAGGCGGTGTCTTAGTTAGGGTTTCTGTTGCTGTGAAGAGACCCCATGACCACAACAATTCTCATAACAAAACTCATTTAATTGGGGCTGGCCTACATTTCAGAGGTTTAGTCCACTGTGGTCATGTTGGGAAACAAGGTAGCATGCAGGTAGACGTGGTGCTGGAGAAGGAGCTGGGAATTCTTCATCTTGATCAACAGCCACAAAAGAGCTGCCATGCAGGGTTGGGGATTTAGCTCAGTGGTAGAGCGCTTGCCTGGCAAGTGCAAGGCCCTGGAGTTCGGTCCCCAGCTCGAAAAAAAAAAAAAAAAAAAAAAAAAAAAAAAAAAAAAAAAAGAGCTGCCACGCTGGGCGTGGCTTGAGCATCTGAGACCTCAAAGCCCACCCCTAGTGACCACTTCCTCCAGCAAGGCCACACCTCTTCCAATAAGGCCACACCCCCTAATCCCGTCAAGTAGCACCACTCCCTGATGACCAATCATTCAATTATATGAGCCTAAGAGGGTTGTTTCTATTTAAACCACACAGGTGGGCTACTCAGAAACCCCAAGCCTCTTCAGTGCAGGTGGTGGCGGGGGACTCTCGTGCCCTCCTACCCACCTGCTCAGGGAGATACAACACAATGAATGAATTAACAGGTGGGGTGAAATGGCCTGCTGCCCAGAGCAAATGCTATCCAAATCGGCTTCAGACAGGAGTGGCGATGCCCAGCCTCAGTGGTCCCAGGGAAGACATGTGCGTGTCCCTATGCATAGGGGACATTCTGCCATCAGCTTTGGCTTCTTCTCCATTGTCCAGTTGGAGGGGACAGGGACTCCTGGTTTCCAGTCACTTCTGGTGCTTTCATTTACCCCTTGTGCCGATTTTTGTCAACTTGACACTAACTAGAGTCCCGTGGAAGGAGAAAATCTCCACTGAGGAGGTGCTTTGTGGTGGTTTGAATGACAGCGAGCCCTGTAGGCTTATACAGGGGCAGACTTGCTAGGAGGTGTGGCCTTGTTGGAGGAGGCGTGTCACTGGGGGTGGGTCTGAGGTTTCCAAAGACCCCTGCCATTCCCATGGTGCTCTCTGCCTCCTGCTTGCAGTTTGAGATGTGAGCATTCAGCTCTTCCTGTCATCATGGCTTCCCTCTGCCATCACGGACTCTATCCCTCTGGAACCATAAACCCAAGTAAACGCTTTCCTTTCTAAGTCATGGTGTTCGATCACCCAGCAACCGATGCCTCCTCCATCAGACTGGTCTGTGGGCTTGTCTGTGGCATTTCGTTGATTGATCAATGATGTGGGAGGGCCCGGACCACCATGGACAGTGGCACCCCTGGGTACGTGGTCCTGAGTTGTCTGCTAAAGGAAGCTGAGAAAGCCGTGGAAAGAGAGCCAGTGAGCAGCATTCCTGCCGTGTCTGCCTCAGTTCCTGTCTCCAGGTTCCTGCCCTATCCCTATCCCTATCCCTATCCCTAGATCTCTCAGTGATAGACTGTGCCATGGAAGTATACGCCAGTAAGCCCTTTCTTCCCCAAGCCTGTTTAGCCAGTATTTTTTCACACCGACAGGAAGTAGCTCATACACCCACTGCTGTGCTCAGACTTCATGCCTTGACTCTCTGTCCATTCCATGTATACACTGTGGCTTTCTCCACTGCCATCTACACCTCTCAACCATGTCCCAGACACCTTCCTACTCTACCAACTTGGCTACTGTCACCAATCACCTGTCACTGTCACTACACTATCACCAGCACCCCTACACCATCACCAGTACCCCTACACCATCACCAGCACCCCTACACCATCACCAGCACCCCTACACCAGCACCCGCACCCCACACCAGCACCCCTACACCATCGCCAGCACCCCTACACCATCACCAACACCCCTACATCGTCACCAGCACCCCTACACCGTCACCAGCACCCCTACATCATCACCAGCACCCCTACACCATCACCAGCACCCCTACATCATCACCAGCACCCCTACACCATCACCAGTACCCCTACATCATCACCAGCACCCCTACACCATCACAAGCACCCCTACATCATCACCAGGACACCTACACCATCACAAGCACCCCTATACCATCACCAGGACCCCTCCACTGTCACCAGCATCCCTACACCATCACCAGCACCCCTATACCATCACCAGCACCCCTACACCGTCACCAGTACCCCTACATCGTCACCAGCACCCCTATACCATCAGCAGCACCCCTACACCATCAGCAGCATCCCTACACCAGCACCAGCACCCCTACATCGTCACCAGTACCCCTACACTGTCACAAGCACCCCTACACCATCACCAGTACCCCTACACTGTCACCAGCACCCCTTCATCCTTCCTCCTCTTCTCACCACAATGAAACCTCATACACAAACACCTCCCCATTCT